>NC_066883.1:29848095-30183468 GCF_022985175.1 Labeo rohita | reverse complement strand
CTTCAGTTCAAAAAGATAGGGTAGAGCGAAAAACTCCATCTCATTTTCTCCTCTAACTTCAAAATCGTCCGATATCATTGTTTTACCCTTTTTTGTAAAGGCCGTTTGACTTTCTTTGCACGTTCATTTTGTAAACACTGGGTTGGTACTTCCACCAACGTCACACGTGATCTTTCCAATGTGATTACGTAATGCGTGAAGTCGGGGTAGTGCAAGATGAGCATTTGTGGATAAAAAGTATAGAATTGTACTTTTTTTTTTTTTTTTTTTTAAGAACATGACCGATTGTTTTGCTAGATAAGACCCTTATTCCTCGGCTGGGATCATGTAGAGCCCTTTGAAGCTGCGTTGAAACTGCAATTTGGACCTTCAGTCCGTTGGCTCCCATTGAAGTCCACTATATGGAAAAAAAATCCTGGAATGTTTTGATCAAAAGCCTTAATTTCCTTTCGACTGAAGAAAGAAAGACATGAGCATCTTGGATGATCATGTTCCATTAAGATATTTTGTAAAATTTCCTAGCATAAATATATGAAAACTTAATTTCTGATTTATAAAAGGCATTGCTAAGGACTTCATTTGGACAATTTTAGAGGAGGACAACATTTGGACAACTTTAAAGTTCACTTCCAGAACAAAAGTTTACAGATAATTTACTCACCCCCTTGTCATCCAAGATGTTCATGTCTTTCTTTCTTCAGTCGTAAAGAAATTATGTTTTTTGAGGAAGACGTTTCAGGATTTCTCTCCATATAGTGGACTTCTATGGTGCCCGTAAGTTTAAACTTCCGAAATGCAGTTTAAATGCAGCTTCAAAGAGTTCTAAACGATCCCAGCCAAGGAATAAGGGTCTTATCTAGCAAAACGTTCAGTTATTTCTTAAAAAAAAAATGTACAGTTTATATATTTTTTAACCTTAAACACTTGTCTTGTCTAGCTCTGCATGAAGTCTGTGTATTCCGGTATAAGACAGGTGGGGTAGGTCGAAAAACTCTCATCTAATTTTCTTCTCCAACTTCAAAATTGTCCTACATCGCTAGATAAGACCCTTCTTTCTCAACTGGGATCATTTAGAGCCCTTCGAAGCTGCATTGAAACTGCAATTTGGACCTTTAACCTGCTGAAGTCCACTATATGAATAGAAATCCTGAAATGTTCTCCTCAAAAACCTTATTTTTTTGTGGCTGAAGAATTATGGGGGTGAGTAAATTATCAGGAAATTTTCATCCTGGAAGTGAACTAACCCTTTGTAGGCCAATGCAGAAGTTCACATCAACCTGGTTCCCTCAACAAGAACCAAACAGTATTTTTCCATTGGCTTTATTATTGCAGAAAATAAACTCTGTGACAAACAAAAGTTCATGATACCTACTGACAATCTTCACAAACGAACACAGCTTTTTAGACTTTAAGTGTCTAAATACAAACACCAGAAATAAATAGCTAAACATAGGCTATAAACAAACTACACCACAGTCACACAACTTCAATGTCACCACTAAGCTTCTGACAACTTTCACTCTTTATTTAGAGTGTGATTTTAAACACAATGATGCTGTAAAGCGGACTAGTAAGTGTGGTGTATTTTTTATGTTTTCTTAAGGCGTTTAACCATAAACCCAATAAAGAAACTCACTGACATCAGTATGATGCAAACGAAAATGTGTGATAAACACAAAAAAAGGTGACAAAACTGGATTTTGGCTTACAAAAATATGCCATCCATGCGACATTCTGTTAACATTTAAAAAAAATTTACATTTATTCTTCCTCTTGTTCCAAATCTGTATCCCTTTTTTCTGTGGGACACAAAAGAAGATACTTTTTAGTAAATGTTTTCTATGTTTTTACACAAAAAAAGGTGACAAAACTGGATTTTGGCTTACAAAAATATGCCATCCATGCGACATTCTGTTAACATTTAAAAAAAATTTACATTTATTCTTCCTCTTGTTCCAAATCTGTATCCCTTTTTTCTGTGGGACACAAAAGAAGATACTTTTTAGTAAATGTTTTCTATGTTTTTTGTCTATACAATAAGATATATTGTTTAATTTGTCCACACATTCACTGACCATTTGTAACCGTGGACCACAAAACCAGTCGTAAGTAGCATGGGTATATTTGTAGTAATAGCCAACAATACATTGTATGGGGCAAAAATGATAGATTTTTCTTTTATGCCAAAAATCATTAGGATATTAAGTAAAGATCATGTTCCGTGAAGATATTTTGGAAATTTCCTACCTTAAATATATCAAAACTTAATTTTTGATTAGTAATATGCATTGCTAAGAACTTCATTTGGACAATTTTAAAGGTGATTTTTCAATATTTTTATTTTTTGCACCCTCAGATTCCAGATTTTTAAATAGTTGTGTCTCGGCCAAATATTGTCCTATCATAACAAACCATACATCAATGGAGAGCTTATTTATTAGGCTTTCAAAAAGTTGATCCTTATGGTCTGGGGTCTCATTTGTCAGAGGACATAAATATCTGATCAGTCGCTCAACTTCCTTTGTAGGAAACAGTGATGACATGCAGTTTCCCAGAGATCTGGACCTCATCCAGTCCACCCCAATGGAGTCAACACTGTCCCTCAAGACACCACCTCGGGTCCTGACACTCAACGAAAGGCCCCTTGACTTCCTTGAAATGGAGCAGCCAAGCTCCGCCAGTCATCACAGTGAAGTATGTTGGACAGACCAAATTTAGCAAGATGGAAGCTGTGTGAATGTGACCGATAATGAACATCACTTAAAAAAAAAAGAACAAGGTCTCAGTTTGGGTGTAGTAAAATGAGGAAATGAGGAACACCTGTCTGTTTTCTCTGCTTCAAACAGGTGCGTGCGCAAACCAGGACACGTAGAGAGCGCTCGGTCAGCGAGAACACAGGTGTGCATCACAACGGCCAGCTCGCCAGAAATGACTCCATGTGAGTATACAGCCACGAATACACATGCACACGTACTTTCGTTTCACCTCTGCCCTGTCAACATGGCCCTCTCACTCCATTATATGTTTTTTTCCTCCTCCCTGGTGTCTCTCTTTCTCCCTTCATGATGCTGACTCAAAGGGGGTGAGTTAGAACCATGCATGTATATTGTTTAATTTCAAGCACTTTCGGTTTGGCTTTTGTGCTTCAGTGCATGTTACTGCATGTACAGGAGTGGCGCAATCACACTTGTCAGTCATGGAGACCAATTTTATCACAGTATGAATCAACTTGTGATATTGGTCAGTGTAGTTTAGAGTTGCTTTGTCAGTCAGTTTCCCTCATGCCATGACTGCTTGACAGCTCTCTTCTACTCTATTGTTCTCTATTCTGTTCTAATGAATGGCCACTCCTGGCATTGAGGAGCTGTTCACACGGAGGGTTTGTGCTTAAAAAAACAGATCAGTCATTCTCCTTCAGCCAGTTGTTTGCTTGTTTTGACATGGTGTTTTCTGATTGGCTGGTCTGTCCGTAAAAGTACGTAAACCCACCATGGACCAGCATCTTTTGTTCTTGTTTTAGACCCCAATAAAATGGAGACCAGTACGGCTTCTGCTACTAATCTAAATGCGTCACGTCCATCAGCCAAACTGTTTTTTAATCAAAGTTTAGTTTTACTAAATTCAGATTCAGTGTAAAAAAAAAAAAAGGAACACTTTCACAGGATCATAATATACTAAAATAACATTTGTTTGTATTTAAATGTATGGTACTGTTTAAAAGTTTGGGGGCAGTAAGTTTTTTCTTTTTTTAAAGAAATTAATCATTTTATTCAGAAAGGATGCATTAAATTGATCAAAAGTAACAGTAGTAATATTTATGATACAAAACATTTCTGTTTTAAATTATGTTCTATTTATCAAAAAATCCTCAAACATTATCACAGTTTTCACAAAATAGTAAGCAGCAAGACTTTTGTCAACATAGATGATAATAACTGTTTCTTGAGCAGCAAATCAGCATATTAGAATGATTTTTAAAGGATCATGTGACACTGAAGACTGGAGTAATTATGCATGAAAATTCAGCATTGCATCACAAGAATAAATTATATATTTAAATATATTTAGATAGAAAACGGCTATTTTAAATTGTAAAAATATTTCATATTTTGATCAAATAAATGCAGACTTGGTGAGCATAAGAGACTTCAAAATCTTACTGACCCCGAAGTTTTGAATGGTAATGTATTTAACAATATTAACTAATAATAAACAATATTAATTAACAATAAAACAATGAACTGTATGTATTAACAGTACACAAAATCATCAGTAAACTTGTTCACCCTGTTCAGTCAGTAATTACACAAAACCTGCCAAGAACAAGTCCAAGTTGTATTTCACCTGAAAAAATTAAAAGAAATTATTTGCTTAAAGAAAATGAAGCTTTTTTTTTAACCATTCTTATTTTGAGTTTATTAACATTAAATAATTAATATACTACATTTTATTCCCATAGCTGTGATGCAAAATTTGCTCAGTTATTTCAATTATATAATATAAAAATAAAATACAACAATATGTAATATATAACCCTAATTCTATAAGAATTACTTATATATATATATATATATAGGTCTATATAGGTCTATATAGATTAGGGCTGCAGAATGAATAATTGTGATTAATCGCATTCAGAATAAAAGTTTATGTTTACATACTATATGTGTGTGTACTGTGTATATTTTTTAAATATGTATATAAATACACAAATACATGTATATATTAAGGAAAATGTGTAAAATATGTTAAAATATATATATATATATATATATATATATATATGTATATATAATATATGTGTGTGTGTGTAAATTATTTACAATTATAAATATATATACATATAAATATTTTTTCAATATATACATATATGTGTGTGTGTGTATTGTATACATAAATATACACAGTACACACATATAGTATATACACTTGAACTTTTATTCTGAATACGGTTAATTTTGCAGCCCTAATATAGAGTATAAACAAATGTGCTTAAGTAATGACGATAAAAGATTTTTCCTTCTAAAAGCTTTGTTTTCTTTATGAAAAATGGGGCTGGTGAAATGTGACCTGAACTTGAGATTCATAGATTCACCTAATAAATACCTGAGTTGTATTTTTGATGTGCACTGTTTTTAAAGCAGGCTGCTTTAGCTTTGAGGTAATGTTGTGTCTGTTCGGATTAGTGTAGATGGATTCTACGGTTCAGTAAACATCCTTATCGTTAGTCTGATGTGAGCTCAGCCGTTTGGTATCTGCTTTTGAGGTTGTGATCCTCAGAGACTGCTTTGTGTGTTTGTGTCGTTAACCGAACAATGAGAGTTTGCTTGTTTCGGCTTGTTGAAGGGTTTGTATTGGGGTTGTGACTTAGTCTTGGGTTTTTTATATATATATGGTGAGGCTGTTGCCCATCTGTTGCAGTCTTCATTTTCTTTCTCCCACTTCTATTTCATTCTTTCTCCCTCTTTCTGAAACCTAAAATTTGTTTGACTTTCTCTCTCTCTTCTATCCTCTACTTTCCCTCTCTTGTTCTTTCGTTACGTCTTTCTCTCTCTCTCTATTTCCCTATGGTTCGGTCAGTATGAGTCCCTCCCCCTCTGCTGCATTGCGCACTTTGGCTCCTCTCGGTGGTGCCGAGGATGGGTTTAACCTCTTCAGCGCCCGCGGTGTCCTTTCCTTCATCCAGTCAACCACACGCCGGGCCTACCAGCAGGTCCTGGAGGTCCTGGACGAAAACCAGCGCAGGTGAACCTTGACATCAGACCCCTGAATCTGCCCTGAGAGACTGACTTTTGGCTAAATTAGATGTTGCTTCACTGAGTAACTAATTGAATGTGTTAGATTAAGCCAGGAACAAAGTCCTCTATGACTAATAGACATTCACGTGTCAATCTGGTAACAAAATTGATTAGGTGAGAAAATACACTGAGTGGATTTGCACTGACAGACAAACAGTTCCTCTTTCAACTACAATGCACAAAAACCTACATATTTAAATTACAGGAGGTAGTTTGTTAGATGACAGCTTTATCACTGTGTTGTTTGCTGTTGGATGTGGACACGTTGCTTTCCTAAGCTCCATTTCTTCCTCAGCTTCTTGGTTTGGGGTTTTATGTTTAGCATGAGTAGTAATGCGCACAAGATTTTATTTCTTTCTCTTTTCTTTGAATCCTTTCTTTTTCCCTGAGCTTGTAGATTTCAGTTAAGTTTACACAAGCAGTTTGTGGCATTGCTGTATAGTTTTTAAAGAAATGTTTGTGTTCATTACAAGTTCAATCTGTTGACGGCATTTGTCGCATATGGAAGACCGTTTCCGCCACTTAATAAAAACTAAAAAAGGCAATTGGCGATGTAATAATTTTGACTTTTTTTTTTTATAGAATTGCATGACATCGTCTGCGCTCACGGCGAACCAAGTTCAATTCTCATCAATAAAAAATGCATAAAAAGCCCCCCAAAAAAGTGTGACATGAACTTGCAATTGGTAGTTATAAAGTCAAAATTACAAGATATAAACAGGCAGAATTACAAGATATAAATGCAATTGTGAGTAATAAAGTCAGAATTGTGGGATAACTTGCGATTCTGATTTTTTTTCCCTCAGAATTGCGTGATATAAACTCGGAATTGTGAATTAGAAAGTCAAATTTTGTGTGATATTAACTCACAAGTCTGACTTTTTTCTCGCAATTGCGAGTTTACATCTCGCATTTCTGACTTTTTCTCAGAATTGTGTGATGTAAATTCACGTTTGGGGGTTATAAAGTCAGAATTACAAGATATAAAGACAGAATTGTGGGATATAAACTCACACTTCTGGTAAATTAAGTCGAAATTGCAAGATATAAACAGGTAAAAAAACGTTCAGGTTTTTTTTAATATAAATTTATATAAATTTGCAATTGCGAATTATAAAGTCAGATCTCGCAATCCTGACTTTATAACTCACAGTTTAGTTTATATCACACAATTCTATGTTTTTTCTCAGAATTGTGTGATTTTTCTTGAAACTCTGTTTGTATCCATTTTTTTCTCATGGTTGCAAGTTTATATCTTGCAATTTTGACTTTAGGCTATAACTTGCAATTCTGACTTTATATCTTACAATTGTGAGTTTATATCACGCAATTCTGACTTTGTATCTCGCAGTTCTAATTTTTTTCTCAAAATTGCGTGATATAAACTCGGAATTGCGAGTTATAAAGTCAGAATTGTGGGATATAAACTCACAATTTTTTTTTTTTCCTCAAAGCTCATTCTTGTGGTTGTGAGTTTATATCTCACAATTCTGAGAAAAAGTCAGGATTGCCTGTTTATCTCGCAATTCTGACTCACAATTGAAGTTATTAAACTCGGAATTGTAAGTTATAAAGTCAGAATTGCAAGATAAAGTCAGTTTATTGTGAGTTCAGAATTGCGTGATATAAACTCAGAATTGGGAGTTATAAAGTCAGAATTGTGAGATATAAATTCGGAATTTCACAAGACATAAATTCTTTTTTCGTCAAAATTCCAGAATATAAATTTGAAATTGTGAGTAATAAAGTCAGAATTGCGGGATATAAACTTGCAATTCTATTTTTTTTTTTCCCCCTCAGAATTGTGAGTTGTAGGCCCTGTTTACACCAGTGCGTTTTCATTTTTTAAAACAGCATTTTAAAATGAAACCGATCCTCGTCTACACTAGTGTTTTCTTTGCGTTTCAGAAACGATCTCCGTCTACTACACAACTGAAAACGTGTGTCACATGACCATTCACACAGGTACAACCACAGAAACGTATAGGTAGATGGCGGTTTACGTGCTTGGAGTCGAATGCTGAATCTACTAATAAACATCTATGGGTACGACAATGAGCATGATGTTATTGTTTACACGGTGGTCAAGGATACGCAGAGAGAATGTGGGCAGCCATGCCATTGTTTTCAAAAGTCTCCGTTTTGCTCCGTTTATACTGAAACGCAACCCCGGAGTTTTCAAACTAAAACGGGATCCTGCAGTGTTTTCAAAAGTCTCTGTTTTCGAGGGTTGAAAACGCTGGAGTAGTGTAAACGACAGGCATAACCGTAGCAAAAGTTATGCATTTTAAAACGAAAATGCACTAGTGTAAACACAGCCATAGAGTCAGAATTACAAATTATAAAGTCAGAATTGCAAGATATAAACTTACAATTCGGACTTTTACATCTCTAAACTACGTGTTTGTATGCTGCAATTCTGACTTTTTTCTTGGAATTCTGGCTTTATAACCCGCAATTGTGAGTTTATATCATACAATTCTGGGGAAAAAAAGTCAGAATTGCACATTTTTATCATGCAATTCTGAGAAAAAAGTCAGAATGCTGGGCTGTAAACTTGCAATTGCGGAAAAAAAAAGTCAGAATTTACCTTTTATTTTTTCTTCTTTCTTCAGTGGCAGAAACGGGTGGCATGATTGCAACAAAAAATATAGTTTTTATTATTTTATTCATGAGAACTTCATATGTTGTATTCATATAATTCATATGTTATGATGTTTTATTATTGTTTTATTCCTTAAGATATACACATTATGATTTATTTGCTCAAATACAGTAAGCAGTAAAATTGTGACATATTATTACAGTTTAAAATAACTGTTGTTATAACATATTTTAAAATATAATTTATTGCTTTGATGCAATTAATTTTTCAATTGTAATTAAAGCTGAATTTCCTGCAGCCATTATTCCAGTCTTCAGTGTCACATGGTCTTTCAGAAATCATTCTAATATGCTGATTTCCTGCTAAAGAAACATTTATTATCAATGTTGAAAACGGTTTTAATTTGTTTTGGGGGTTTTTAATTTGGTAATCAATATTATGCCACAAATGCTGTGAAATACAGCCTTATATTGAATACGTAACATTCCTTTAATTTTGGTTTCTGTGAATACCTGCACCTGTGGTATTCATGAGCTCATTTCCTGTGCCCTGTGACTTTTTTGGCTTTTCATTAGTAGCTGTCAAAATGCCATTAACTTCAATTCCACTGACAGGCACTAAACTCAACTGTAGGTTTGCTTCAAACCACTGTCTGAAAATGAGTGTTTTTGTGTTTACATCTGTGCAGTTGGCTGTTTTACCATTTCTGTTGCAAAGCTTATTTGATTAGAAAATGTTGACAGGGTCTGTGAGACAAAGACCACCTGCAGCTTATATAACAGTGTGTTATATATATTAGTTAAAGCGCATTTGCATGTTATTAAAGTTGTCTGTCTGTGTATGTCTTCTTTTGTCCTTTCCCTCTCTCACTTTCTCCATATCCGCTTCTCAGCAAGCCATCTCTTAGAGGGGGTTCAACCCTCTCTAACCCCCAGCATGACAACAGGTAACTTCCTCTCATCTCTTCCCTCTCATCTGTTTTTCTCTCTATTTGTTTTTCTCTTTGCCCTCCCATCAATCTCAGTGTCTTATGAAATGAAATCGTGTTTTTGACAGGCATGCCCTGGCCACACTGGACACGACTTTAGAGGGAGCAGCAGACGACATGGCTCTTGTGGACGCCACCTCTCTACGCAGACAGGTATTATTTTGCTCATTGTGCCAAAAAACACTGATCAAACTACCGATCAAAAGTTGAGTAATTAATTTCTTGATTTCGTGTCATTACAGATCGTCAAGCTGAACCGGCGTTTGCAGCTCTTGGAGGAGGAGAACAAAGAGCGAGTCAAGCGAGAAATGATCATGTATTCCATCACTGTAGCTTTCTGGCTTGTCAACAGCTGGGTTTGGTTCCGTCGTTAAATCTAGATGGACTCTGCAATGTGGGAGGGGCTAAATCAAAACCCCGCCCCTCTGTTCTATGTGTCAAACTTTAGCCGTGTTTTTTTTAATGGCTAAAATGTTTTATTTTCTTCACAGCAAGAGTGGTAAAGTCAGGGATAGCTTTTTTGTTTGAGCTTGTCTGTATTACTTTATTGTTATAAATAAGTATTTATACTTTTTTTTTTTTTTTTTTTATTTGTGCAACCGTACAGTTCATTTTGTACATTTTTTTTAAAATTACTTTTTGGGTTTTTTTGCGTAAGCCAAGCATGAACCAGATGTATATATTACTTACTTCACCTGTCTTTGAGCTTTGGCTGTAAGCATTTATTTTTCCATAGGTTTACTATACAAGTTAGTACAATATTATGTCAACTTTTTCAAAGACCAATGGAATGGAACGCACTGATATATCATAGACAAAAAACTGCATATAATATTAAATAATGATAATAATAATAATATTTACAGACTGTTGTGATTTTAGGTACGTTACGTACGCCTGTATGTTACTTGCATCAACATTGAAACCATACTTGTTAGTGTGAGTTTAGTCCTGGTCATTATTTATGTACAAAAGGCCATTATTGTAATATGCCGATGTTGTTATTTGTGCTACAACATTTTCTGTAGGATATTCCTGAAATGATGCACATTCAACATTGTAAACATTGTATTACAAAGCTTTTATTTGAATAAATGACAACTGTAGTGAACTGCACTCTATTCTGACTGATTGAAATAATCTGGATTTGTTTGTTTGATTAATTTCTAAAGATGAAGTATAAGGTCAAGTAGATCTGAAGCATTGCAGATTTAAAGTTAAAAAGCTGGAAAAATATTTTTTTTGTGATATCTTCTTATTATTTTAGTATTTAAGGTCAAGTAGATCTGAAGCATTGCAGATTTAAAGTTAAAAAGCTGGAAAAATAGTTTTTTTGTTATATCTTCTTATTTTAGTATTTTAGTATTTATTTTTAAATTATTATTGTATTTAATCATATTTTGAATTCATTTTATCTGCATATTTTCAAGTTAAGGTTTAAGTTTGACCAAGTTTTAGTCATTTTGTTAAGTGATTTTGTGCATTTTACTTCTGTTTTTTTTTCAGTGGTCAACTGATTATCTGCACTGATATTAAGCATTTTTATGGCAATTGTATTGGTTATTTTTCAAAAAACGATTTGCCGATAAAATTATTTAAAAGCATTTACAGACAGTTTTTGTCAGAGCCGTTGTTGTTCTTCATTTTGACATTAATTTTCATTTTTACACTAGACATGTATATCGGTTCAGATATTGGTTATCGGTCTACTTGCTCTGTAATATCAGCTCTGAAAAACATATCAGTGGATCCCTAAATATAATTTGGTCTTGGTCAGATTTCACTGGTAGATTTCTCTCTGTAAAAATGTATCATAAAAATATTAATAATAATATAATTAAGGGTCAAAACAATTATCAGCCTGGCTGTCATTTTGTCATTTTTAAAACCGATTTGCCGGTAAAATAACTTAAAGGTTTTTGTCAGAGCTGTTGTTATTTTTAATTTTGACATTAATTTTCATTTTTACACCAGAAATATATATTGGTATAAAATATTGGTTATTGGTCTATTTGATCTGTAATCAGTGTGGGCATCAGCCCTGAAAAATGCATATCAATCAACCCCTAGTTTTTTCTTCTCTATATATATTTAAATAATTTTTTATTGCAGTTTTAGTTGAGAGTTTATTCCAGAGAGTTGCCAAGGCAGTATTTGTAATTTGCATTTAAGTTTTTTAAGTTTAAGTTTTTCATCTAACATATATATATATATATATATATATATATATATCGTTAAAAGTAACATCACTAGATATTAAGTACCACGGTCATTCATACCTTTTATATTGTACTAAGAAGCAACACCCATATTTTATGATTATAAAAAAGGGTAAATAAAATTATAAAAAGAATCATGCAATACACAACATTTAGAAAAGTGCATATATGAATTTACCCTCCTATCCACCTTATTCTTCAATGCAGAAGTAAGGTTAACAAGAAGAATAACAACGTGCAATAAACAGTAAAACTGTTTGCACTACAAACCAGTGTGTTCATAATTGAGATAATACAATAAAATAACATGGTAAGACACACCAATTTGCAATATCAAGCAGCAAAACAAGCTGGATGCAGATGGAAGCCAGACACATAAAATTTACAAAAGGCCGCACCCGCTCTTACGAGAAAAATAAGGTGGATTGTCCCAAGAAATTGCACTACCTGTGATCCTCGAGTCAACGTTTAAAAAAGGTTAGTGCACAAATTTGCCAAAAAAGGGGGGTAAAAGAGAAAAAAAGTCTTACTTTTGGCGTCCCACTTGACAAAACCCACAAACTCAGTGCTCCGGACACGTGGCGGCGCTGTGGACAGTTTCCCTCCCGCTTTCCGTCTCTCTTTCGCGGACTGTGCAGTGTCAGGTCGCGGCTGTCATGGCGGCGTGCAGGGCACTCGTGAGTCGCGCTGTGTTACCTTTGCATTACCATAATGTGTGCAGAGGAGTGATGCTCATACAGGTCAGAGAGAAGAAGAGATGGATGAAGGCTTACACACTCATCATGGAGAGGAAGCGAAAGATGGAGGGACCTCCACCTCCAAAGCCACGGTCAGTAGAATATCTCAAGGCCATTTGTGATACTCTCCGGCCGTGACTCAAATCATAGTGAGCTGCCTACCTAGACATTATATTTCAGTGTGTTAGAGCGTATCTGTGATGCCCAGAAATGCTATCTAGGTAGCCAGCTCACTAGGTTTTAAGACTGTAGATGTCTTATCCATGCACTCTTTTCATTACTGTATCTTGTCATCTTTTCAGGGCTGAAATATTAGCGCATTTTGCGTAATTTGCCAATTTAATAAATGCTTTTCTCTGAATGTAACAAAGTACACTGCGATAATTAGAATGCATGACTGATATTCATATAAATAATTTATATTTTTACATTTTAGCATTAAGAGACTTAGAGCATGTTGTGTTTGAAAGAAAAATGTGATGGCAGTACATACTATTATTAATATTTGGTTTGAGTGTAAAATAAATAAATATATCTTAGACCTTTTTGAGATGATTGGCATTGATAAATCTTCTTAAAGGTATAGTTCAGCCAAAAATGTAATCAAATGTAATCTGTAATCATTTCACTCATTCACGTGTTACAAACCTCAATTTTTATTATTTTTTTAAATATATAAACACAATTTTAATTTTACGTGCACCCCTTTAACCCTCTTCCCATCAGCTCCCAGGAGCCAAACTTTGATTACCATGCTGAAGTGGAGGCTTTCGGTGCCCGAGTGCAGGAGAGTTTCTCTCTGGAGCTTCTGAAGACGGCATTCGTTAACGCGTGTTACTTACGATCTGAAGAGGAGAGGAGGCGAGCACTGGGCCTTGATTTGGAGACAACCGCTCTCAACCTGAAACACAACGGCGAGCTGTGTGTGCATGGTCAACAGTTCACAAAGGTGAGGACACTGATGAGTGTCATGCTGGAAAATTGGTTTGATATTCATATTTCTCTTTCTATTGTTATGTAAAGGGTTTCCTCAGTGACTGGTGTAGGGGCAGCTTTCCCAGCCTGCCTGAGGAGGGTGTGGCAGCTGTCGTAGGCCACCTGACAGGGTCAGAGGTCATGTGTCACGTCGCACGGAACCTCGCTGTAGAAGATTTGACAATGAGTGCAGAGTTTCCTGTTCCTGATGCAACCCTGCAAGGAACGTTCTTCGCTGTGATTGGGGCTCTGGAGCAGAGCAGCGGGCCTGTGCGAGCCGGGGTTTTCATTAGGGTAAGACAAGAGTCCCCTTAAAGTTAACTTTTCAACTTTTTTTTTTACATTTTGAACAAGTGTGTTTGGTTGTGTAAATAATTAAATATAAATTATTTTATTTATATAAAGTTTATTTTTTTAATAAATGTATGTGTATATGTGTGTATATATGTGTGTACATTCACATTGCGAGTGTCAGTGGAGCGTCAATGGAGCACGTTTTGCCGCTGCCCATGTTAATGAATCAGGGGGTCGGGGTAAATGTGAACGCAGAAAGAGCAACACAAACAGTCTTTTCAACCACATTATAATCATTATTTCTGTGTTACAGACATTTAAATAACAGAAGTACTGGGATAAAAGTTCAAAGTTTGGGTATAAACACTGGGATTCTCAATTTATCCAGAACGTGAAGCTCTTGTTTAAATGTTGTTTATTACTGCATATAATTCATTCAAATGAAAGTTTAATTTCATAAAGTATAAAATGAACCTACGTGTTTTTTTTTGTTTGTTTGTTTCATTTTGCCTTTTTCACAAAACTATTTTCCCTATATATTTCATCATTGAGGATTTCTTAAGAAAAGTGTAAAAAAAAGTGTAAAGTCTTGTCTCGTTCTCGTTAACCCAGTCTCGTGTCTCATCTCGTGGGATAAGTGCCTCGTCACACCCCTTAAAAAAAAAAAAAAAAAAAATATATATATATATATATATATATATATATATATATATATAAAACATCATTTAAAATGAATAAAGAAATTATTAATAAAATTGTTTAAAAAGTAAAAAAAAGTTTGAAATTTCATGTTTATATTTTTAGATTTTATTTTTAAATTTAAAAAAATTTACTGTGTATATATATAATTTTAATATTATTTTTATTAAGTGTATGTGTGTGTAATTACTGAAAATGAATTATTGTTATTACTTATAAATTGAGAAATTGTATATTTCATGTTGAATGATTTATAGACATATCTATCCATATAGTTATATCATTTTAATATTATATAATTTTTAAATAAATATGCATATATTATATACTGTATATGTGTGTAGAATAACTTAAAATAATTTTAAAAATTCAGATTATAGATAATTATAGAATTGGTATTTCATTATATATTTAGCAATTTATTATATTATATTATATTATATTATATATGCATTACAGACCCTAATCTTTGTTCACTAAAGGTTGATTAATTTGTTGTGTGTGTAATTTTGCAGGATTTTCTGGTGACTCAGCTAATCGGGAAAGATCTGTTCGACATGTGGAAGGTGGTTGATCCCATGGGGCTGCTGGTCAAAGAGTTGACCCGTAAAGGTATAGCTCTACCCGAGCCCCGCCTCATCCACTCTGCCGGCGCCAGTACCGTCCTCCCTATCTATTTCGTCGGACTTTACAGGTATGACACAAGCTTTAATAAGCTGCATGAGGTCATTGTTAATAAACTAACATTTACGAAGCATTGTGTAATGTCATGCTGCCAAGTATCGAAACCCTGATCTGTATTCTTCACAGCCTGTAAATAAAGCTCTAGTTGATTAATCTGATGTGTCATTTCAGGGTTGAGTCTTTTTAGAGATTTATTCTGGTCTCCTCCAAGAAACAATTTCAGACCCAACGCTATAGCAGATAATCAATACTCCTCTCAGTTTAGGTTTTGATTGATTTTTTTTTTTTTTCTTTTTTTTTTTTTTTTTTTGTCTCTCTTATTTTGTGTCAGTGACCGTAAGCTGCTGGCTCAGGGTCCAGGCGAGACTGTCCTGGCAGCAGAAGAGGAGGCAGCGCGTGTGGCTCTGAGGAAACTCTATGGCTTCACAGAGAACCGCAGACCGTGGGACTTCTCTGCCCTCCGTGAGCAGCTTCAGAAGCCCAGCACACAGGCTCTCACCAGCGGATAAATGATACGGAATCCAGCAGTCAATGTTTTATAGTCTGGCTTGAAGAACTGACATGTGTACCAACATTCATCATCATCTGCTTTACCACAACTATATGTAGAGAAAAACTCAATTTCTTTTTCCTCACATGTGGCTGTGGAGTTACAAGAGTCCAACCTAATTTGCCAGAGAGACTGAAAATCGTGATGTACCACAGACTACAATGAGCTTTTGTCTGCTCTGTAGGTGTACGTTCTTTAGATGTGTTGCTACATATAAACTGATGTATATAAATGTTAAGCTTTGGTTGCTAATAAAACTTCTGAACAAAATGTTCCACTTCAAATGTACAGTCTGGATAGAATACAAAAGCAATTTTAGGCAGAACTTTTTGTGTTGTCATGGATACTGGTTTTGCACCCTGGCTCAGAGTTGGTCACCATATATATAGATACAGTATTTTACTCATCTAATCAGCCAGATTCTACTTGGCCAGCAGTCATACGGTAATAGTGATGATTAGAAACACAGATAATTGCTAGACGATTCTGTTAAATTATCTCAAAATAGTTTGAAGATTCCATGTTATGGTTTCCTCCTACCGTTTTATCCATCTTGCTACATCGTTAATCTTAATGAACTCTGATGAGCAAACCACCATGTTCATTTGTTTTAAAAGCCAGCCAGTTTAATAAAATTAACTTTGTAAATTTTATGGGTCTGGCTTCTGGTCTCAACTGCGTCTCACTATTTTTAGCTGTACAAAACAGGTCGTTTTGCTGCTTGATATTGCAGATTGGTGTCTTACCATATTATTTTAATGTATTATCTTAATTATGAACACACTGGTTTGTAGCGCAAGCAGTTTACCGTTTACTGCACGTTGTTATTGTTATTTTATCTATAGCGGCTAATGAACCGGAAGTCTCGCCCACAGGCTTACTTTCACGTCGAAGAATAGACTTGGAATTTAAATGTCATGTTTTATTTACGAGTTACTTGCAAATTATTATTTGTTAAACTTACTATCAGTATCTGAGGAGAAAAATGTTTCTACACTTTTTTTCAGCGTAGGAATTCATCTGTAAGCTCAAGACGTTAGGGTATGTGCATATACAAAACTGAGAAATATACAGAATAAGCCCAATACAACAAAAAGCTGCTTCATCTAATTTACGCAGCTTCGTTTATCACTTCATTATACATATTCATGGCCAACAAAAGGTGATTAATAAAGTCGATTCATGTCCTCAGCGAGCCAAATCCTCTGAATTAGGTCACTCTTGCAGAGCCGCTGTGTTGTTGTGTTTCGTCAATGAGTTCCTCAAGAGGGCGCTGCGGGATAAGAACATTTAAATGAGGGTTAAACCGTTGCGCTTGGGAACTGTGATCACGTGATCCTATACAGCGCCTGTGATTGGTTGCTCGCGTTCCCGTTCCAGAGTTTTCGCTCCGGTGCTAGTTGGTTTGTGACTCTGTTACGCAAAAATGTTTTTATTACTTGTAAGTACTGATATTGAGCAAAACTATTTATGAGGGTATATCTGTTATATTTCCATATAGATTTAACACCGTAGGACAAATCTTATGGACTGTTTTAGCATTGAGCCGTTTGGTTTCTCATCCCCCTGTTGGTCGTTATGTCAAACTGCACGCTTTCAGAGTGGGAGGGCTGGCCGTCGAGTCTCTCACTGGCAGTGAAAGTAGAGTGGGGAGGCTGGCCGTTAAAGAAAGTGCCTGCGCCTCAGGACCCTCCTCTCTTCACTACGGCGCTTTTCGCCCGTTGTTCGCGAAACGTGAGGCCCTTCTGAAGAACTCCGCTCCGTCTTAGCTTCCTGGTGACACGTTTTAAAGGAAACCCCTGTCTGATATTTCCCCAGGAACACATATTGGATTTTTATTACATTATTTTTTTTAATTGACCGACGCTATATTAACGGCTCCGGCCATGGCTGCCAGCGCGAAGCGAAAACAGGAGGAAAAACACCTGAAGATGCTGCGGGAAATGACGAGTTTGGCGCCCAACCGAAAGTGCTTCGACTGCGACCAGCGCGGCCCGACCTACGCCAACATGACCGTGGGCTCGTTCGTCTGCACGTCCTGCTCAGGCATCCTGTGAGCCACCCTCCTGTCTATCTCTGTCTGAGCCCTCTTTATTTCACTCACTGGCTGTGTCTCAAAATCTAGTGGGCTGCCTATCTAGACATCATATCCGCATTATTTAACGCCCTTGATGCCATAAACATGTCTAGTTGGGCAGCCCTGTAGGTTTTGAAACCAATTGTTTCAAGCCAGCTGTTGATCCATTAACATAAAGGGGGTTTAAAATGTAAATAAGGGTGGGTAAATGGGTTGTTGTCTTATTGGGGGTTGGTAATCTGTCAGTTAACCAAGCAACCAAATTTAGGGTGGGTGGTTGTTTGGCTTTATCGCAGTAACATCATGTGTGTCTTGCTCTCAATCCACTCCAGCAAACTTAAACAGCTACCTGTAGGCATATCACTGGTATTGTGGTTTTGCATACTTGTGTCCTGCATTGTCTTATCTAGTAGTAAGGACAGGCCCTTGTGGATCAGATAAACCTCTATACAGCATGTGAAAGAGCTGGATAGTCATAGAGACACATGGTGACATGTGGCAAAGGGTGTGTGCACCCCTGCAGTGCTGTCTTGATAGTAGAGGGCTTGACAATCCCTAAATTAATTTTAATTTATACTTGGTGATCTGTGAAAAGGTTTAAAGGAGATCAGTGTAAAACTGAAAATTTATGAATAAGTATTAAAATAAATGTGTATTAAAATTGTTAAAAAATCTAAAAGTACTATATTGAATAGTTGACAATCCAACAGAAAAATAGGTTTTTATTTTTTATTTTTTTACATCTGTCTGTGTCCATCCATTTAAAATATATTTATTTTGATCATTTTTTAATTCAAATTATTTATGTAATTTATTTTTTATTTTTTTGTCTAAATATTTCGAAAATAAACTTCATTTACTAAAAAAACATTTGTATAAAATAAAATAAATAGTAAAAAGTACAAGTAGAAAAAAAAATCCCAAAAAAGTTATGTATACACTACCATTCAACATTTTTTGAACTGTAATGTTTTTAAAGTCTTCTGCTCACCAAGCCTGCATTTATTTGATCCAAAATACAGCAAAAATAGTAAAATTTTGAAATATTTTTACTATTTAAAACAACTGTTTTCTATTTTAATATATTTTAAAATTTAATTTAATTTATTCCTGTGATCAAAGCTAAATTTTCAGAATCATTACTCCAGTCTTCTGTGTCACATGATCCTGCAGAAATCATTGTAACATGCTAAATTGCTGTTCAAGAAACATTTTTATTAGTAGTAATATTTAAAACAGTTGAGTACATTTTTTCGGGATTCTCTGATGAATAGAAAGATCAGCATTTATCTGAAATATAAAGCTTTTGTAACATTATGCACTATACCATTCAAAAGCCTGGAAGCAGTATAATATATTTATTTTTAAAGAAATTACAGAAATTAATACTTTTAAATTTAGCAAGGATGCTTTAAATTGATCAAAAGCTATAATAAAGACATTTATAATTTTCCAAAAGATTTCTATTTCAGATAAATGCTGTTCATCAAAGAAACATGAAAAAATTCTACTGCTGTTTTCAACATAATAATAATAATAATAAATGTTTCTTGAGCCACAAATCGGAATATTAGAATGATATCTGAAGGACTGTGACTGGAGTAATGATGCTAAAAATTCAGCTTTGAAATTACATTTTAATGCTTTTCAAATTTACATTTTACATTTCAAATAGAAAACAATAATTTTAAATGGAAAAATATTTCAAAATTGTACTGTTGTTGGTGTACGTTAGATCAAACGAGATTCCTTAGAAACATTCTTACTGTTCAAAAACTTTTGGCTGGTGGTATCTATATTATTTTTTCATTGTACAAATTTGGCATTGTTCAGTTTTCAGCAAGCTTTTTGAAATCGAATGTTGAGTTCTTGTGTAGTTTAGATTAGATTTTTACACAGAAGTCATTTTCCATGTTATTTATCCTCCCTTGTAAGTTGATAAGCATCAAATTGGCACCGGAATGAATGCTGAAACATGCCATTACATTGCCAGAATCTCCACTGAAAAAATACATTTAAAGTGCCGTCATGTCTTAGATTGATATATCATTTATAAATTTACCTGTTATGATGAACAGTTGTGTGTCCTGTATCAGCATTTCAGCCCTGTTGTGTAACAGACTTCTAGAGCAGCGGATTTTGGATTAGAGTTGGAAATGCTCCTAAAATAATGCCTTTTTAATTCAAATCGCAAGAGTTATCCTGCAAATACGTGATGCAGAGTTTCTTGAATTTAAGTGAATGTTAAAAATAAGCAGACTATGTTCCTTCATTGCATCTAGGAAGCTGACACCCATGGTTTCCTGAATGGTCCAGTCTGTCCTATGTGGTTTAATGGAAGTTATGTGACCATTTTTAATTTCTTTTCCTCCCCCACTATTTATTGTTATTGCAAAACTACCATTTTTATGTTTATTTTACAATTTTTGGACCTCTTTGGATGGAATGACCCACATATCGATAAAACTATTTGATGTATATTTATTTTAGAACATGACAATGAGTCGCATTATTTAAATATGTTCTTTGTTGGTTTACATAATTAATTAATATTATTATAAAATGCATTAAATTGCTTTCTCTTGTGTTTATAGAACACACTGGTACCGTACTGCTCTTGCAGACGGTGGGCTCAGTGTCATATTTGAATGAATATGTGCATTCCTGCAGTGTAATTCAATCCTAATATTATGCTTTGTTTGCAATATGATGAAAACTGACCCACTTTTTCCAATTTTTGCACGCATTTGCCTTGATATCAGACTTCAGAAGGAATTGTCTAAATGGAATAGTTCATTTTGAAGAGTTTTTAGTTCATGAAGAACCTGAATTGATTGTGTTAGTTCTTCAGATCTGTGTTTCTGATGATGAACTGTCTCATAGAGCCTGAACTTGTCTGAACTAGTCAAGTCTGAAACATGATGAGGTAGGTCTCATGGGTTTGATTGAGAAATGGGTTTGATTTCCCAGCATTTAAGTGCATGATGAGACAGTTCTGCTAGACTTGATTATCTTTTTAGATCTTTGAGTTTATAGAAGAATCTTGCAGTCCAAACGGTTACATTTGAGCTACTCTCTTATAAGACAACAAGATGTGTGAAAATAATCTCTCGTCGTATCCCACGGGAGTACAGGAACCATCTGCCATCTGTAAGCACTTCAGAGAGAAATGCAACAAACAGTCCGATATGTTGGCACTGTTTCTAAGTAAAGCTGTTGATAAATGTTCTGGCTTTCATGCAGTGTGGTTTGGTGTCCTCCTGTTGTCCAGATACTGAGATCTCTGGAATGCCATTCTGAGTGACCTCTTTACAAAGCTACAAAGAAATTGTCAATAATTCTCCAAAAAGCAGAGTGGAGGAGAGGATAGTGTGATGGGAGCGATCGATTGTGCAAATAAAAGAAATATGAGTTTGTTGTTCTAGCTGAACTTTTCTGAAGTCCTGGAGTGAGGCGAGGGGTGAGGATCATGTTAGTTCATTTAAAAGTGGTGTCAGGTGTATTTGAACAAGCCTGAGCCAAGCTGTGAGGACTGATAATTAGTTTTCTAGGTGGATCACTCCGATCTGATCTGGTCATAAAACTAAACTAACTAAAAAGTAACAACGGATGACAGATTTTGGTAGACCTACCTGGAAATTAGCATCATACTGGTTCCATCGACAAAAACCCTTTTTCCATTGGCTTTTGAATTATTGCAGAAAATAAGCTCTGTGACTGTAAATAAAAGTTTATGATTCTTATACATTTTGTTCATAGGGTTACTCCATCCCAAAATGAAAATTTTGTCATTAATCACTTACCCCCATGTCGTTCCAAACCCACAAAGCTTTGTTCGTCTGAACACAATTTAAGATATTTTGGATGAAAGCTGGTGACTGTCCCCTTGACTGCACTGAAGTTAATGTCACTGTCAAGGCACAGAAAAGTATAAAAGACATCATCAAAATAGTCCATCTGCCATCAGATCAACATTTATTCAATGCATCACCATAGCGCAATTTTGAAGAGTATCCACTGGACGCAAACAGCGTATGCTGTTCTGTGTCAGCTGCGCCACGTGCATACGCTGCTTTCAAAAAAAAACCATAGAAAACATATCCGTTTGGTGTTCCTGACACAGAACGGCATACACAGTTTGCGTCCTGGCCCTGTGGTGACATGGAGGAGACAAATTGTTGAATAAAGGTGTTATTTTTGTTTTCTTTGCATACAAAAAGTATTCTCGCAGCTTCGTAAAATTATGGTTAAACCACTGATGGCAGATGGACTATTTTGACAACGTATTTCATACTTTTCTGGTCCTTGACAGTGGTATTTTCTTGTCAGTCAATAGAACCACCACCGGTTTTCATCCAAAATATCTTAAATTGTGTTCCAAAGACGAACAAAGCTTTATGGGTTTGGAACGACATGGCGGTAAGCGATTAATGACAAAATGTTCATTTTGGGGTGGAGTAACCCATTAAATGTGACCTATTATGCCCCTTTTACAAGTCTCAGCTGTCCCCAGAATGTGTCTGTGAAGTTTGAGCTCAAAATACCCCACAGATCATTTATTATATTTATATATAGACCCATTTATAGCACTTAAACATGTAAAAAGTCCATGTTTAAGATTTTTATGATATGTCACCTTTAAGGATAATCCTACACAATGCTCGCCTGATTTTAACGGCATCAGCGTTAAGCCTTTCAAAACTCTTAATATCCTCGACAGCCTCTGTAGTCTCATTTAACAACTTATTAAGCCACCTTTTCCCATGTAAAAGATTTTAAAAATCATGGGAGGGGTGTTACGTGGAAATATGTTAAATCGTGAAAATATGTTGATCTTGTGTTAACCACAGACCTAATTTCAGGCATTTAACCAAAAACCCATTGACTTTGGGTCGATGGAACCAGATCAAGCAAACGTCCCTGTTTCTGGCTTTTACAGCTCAATCCTGCAGTGTTCTATTATTGCTATGTATATGTGTTTGCAAGTATCCTCCTAATTGTCTATAATTTTCCTTCCGTTGCTGACGGAGTCTGTGAACAATGACCGTCCTAGTAAACTCCATCAGGGGAGATAATTGGGTTCTTTTCTAAGCACCAGCTTCTAAAATGACTTCAGTATCACTAGAGAGACTGAAGCGCAAGCACCAGATGTCAGACACCCAAAGCATGGGAGTCCCCTTACAACCAGTCTGCAAATATTTGACTTTTTTTGTACTTACAATGTTTGCACTTGTGCATTTAGCAGTTTCAACCGTATTCCACCTCATGCTTCGCTAAAGGCACAGTCTAGTCAAAAGCATAATATATGCACGTTTTTCTTGTGTGGGTTATGGAAAAGTGAATGATTAATGTGCAAAGCTATTAATGTATGAGCTATTAGGTGTCGGGTTTTAATTAGGGCATTTGCATGGGGAGATGATCCTCTGGCTTTGCTGGATTCACAAGTGTGCCAGTGATTTCCAGTTTTAATCCTGAAGAACTAAGAGTAGATTTTGACCTGCTGCCTCACAGCGTTTTTTAAACCTTTTCAGTGATGTGCTTAATTAGGTTTCAGTTCATCAGATTGAGGATTCTGGCAGAATTTTGTTAGAAATTAGACACGTACTATATTTTGGTGTCACTTTTTTTTAATGTATCCATCGATATTGGATATTAATTGTGCATGCTAATATATTTTTACATTTAGTTAACCATGATCTAGTATTTAATTTAATCGTTAAAAATGCTAATAATTCAAAAACACTGTTAAATATTATCTTTAGCAAATTTCAAAATGAATGCAAATCTGAATTTTTTTTTATGCTCTTATTTTTAAAATGATTCATTTTAGTTTTTTTAAGATAAAATACTCATTTTTAAAATATTAGCAATTTATCTGTTATCTATGAAAGCTCATTTCTGCCACTTTCCTCAGAAACTGAGTTATAAAGTCAGAATTGTGAAATAAACTCACAATTCTGACTTTATAACGCCATTGCGAGAAAGGTTACAATTGCGAAATAAAGATTTGAGTCTTTTTCCCCTCAGAATCCTCACAATTGCGAGTTTATATCATTCTGAGAAAAAAAAGTCAGAATTGTGACTTTGTATCAGGCATAATAACTTGAGAATAATTGATTTTAAATTTATTCTATATCCTAACCCTAAAATATTACACTTTAAGCATGTGATTCATCCCATATTGTCTATTCTACATCCTCAGCCTCAGCACTTTATCAAATTGCTTTGATTTCTTCATCTCTGTGTTTGTGACTAATTTCCTGTAGTGATTTTGGTGTATTTCCTCTCACCTTTAGAATCATTCTGATCATTCTCTGGCTTGTACATATGACCATATCGTATGTTTCTTGAACAGGAAGTGAATGTCAAGTATTTGCAGCATCAGCAGCATGTGGTCTGCATGTGCACAGGAAGTGGAAACAGTAGGACAGGAAGTACACATTGTCCTCTCACTTCAGAGCTGTGTCAGTGTATGTGTGAAGGCCATCGCTCCACTCACACTGTTGCCATATTCACTTCATTTGATGGTTAAAATCAGTTTTTGATTTTCAGATGGTAATTTTTGCTGTCAAATGTTTGTTTTACCATTAATGTTATCATTCAGTTGTTTTATGTAGGACAAGTTCCAGTAAATGAAATACACATACCTCTTCTGAGGGTTCGAAATAGACCTAATTTACCTGAATTCACCATATACTGTGTATTATCAGTGTAAAATTGGCCATTGATCACCCTGCTTATAAGATATCATTAGGAAAAACCGCTAATCTAAACTCTGATTTCCTTCCATGAATCTCTGAGAAGAAAAGCAGATCTTTTGGCCTGAAAAAGACTAGTGTTACCTGAGTAGAGATTGGTTGAAGTCAGGCTACCCACAAACGCTTCCCTGTTAGTTTTATGGTGGGGTCAGTTACTGGGAAAATACATTCCAGCACAGGGTGGGTCCATTTGTCTCTCTCTCTCTCTCTCTCTCTCTTTCTCTCAATTCTTCAGCTCCCTCACTTTCACTGCCTTGCTTTATCACTCTTTCTTTCTCTCTTTCTCTCTTTCTTTCTTTCTTTCTTTCTTTGTTCTCTCTAACTTGCTCACCTCTGTTTCCGTAGTCTGATATATCAGACACCGCAGATCTTGTCTTGATTTGATCATCTTGTGCCACACACACTTGTTTCGCTTGCAACACTTCCTGTTGGCTGGTTTGCCAGTATAGAATACTTCCCTTTTTTTTTTGTAGTTTACTGTAAGGTATTACTTTTTTCACATTTAGCTGTCATTAAACTTTTGGCCTCTTTAACATTTTATCTTTGCTTCATAAAATGCTGTTTTTTTTTATATCAAGCAGTAATAGTTTTGTAAATGTGATAAGGCCATGCTGTATTGTGATGTCATGGCTAAAGGGCGTTATGTGGTATGCCGCATGTAAATATTATTTATAAATGGTATTATAAAAAAGTTAATATGTAGCGCGTTGCGCAATGTTACAGTCTGATGAGTAGTTTGGGCTTGATCGGGCTTGCTAAAATAAAAATAAATAAAAAAATCATGCTCACCAGGGCTGCATTTATTTTTATAATATGTGTTAAAAAAATACAAATATTATGAAAGGTTATTACACTTTAATAGTGATATATGCCTATGTATTTCCTTAGTAGAAAAACTAATTTTTTGATTAGTGGAAAAAAATTATTTGCTTTTATGAAAATTAAATTGACAAAATAATGCTTTTATTTATTGACTTTATGTCATCAGTTTAATGCATATATGTATAATATATAATTTATTATTATTATTATTATTATATTTATTTATTTATTTATTTTATTCTATTTTTTAAGTGATCATTTATTTATTGATTGATTGATTTATTGATTTGATTTATTTATTTATTTTTATGACCCTGGACCACTAAACCAGTTTTAAGTATCACAAGTATATTTGTAGAAATAGCCATTGTATGGGTTAAAATTACAGATTTTTCTTTTATCCCAAAAATCATAAGGATATTAGGTAAAGATATAATAGGGAAAATATTTCCTACCTTAAATATATCAAAACTTAATAAAACACTTAAACTTAAATTTAAAACTTAATAATTAATAAATAAACTTAATAAATAATAATAAATAATTAAAACGTGATGAAATGTAATAACATGCATTACTAAGAACTTCATTTGGACAACTTTATTTTATTTAGTTTATTATTATTTTATTTATTTATTTTTTTTAACAAAACAAAGAAAGAAAGAAATTTATTTAGCAAGGGTGCACTGACCTTAAACTCTTGAACAGTAGTCGTAATAATCTCCAGACATGCTATGTCAGATGTTTTTTTTGTGTGTGTGTGTGTGTGTGTGTGTGTGTGTGTTTTGTGGCCTTGTTGATGACTTGCATTGATGTGTTCAGAGGAAGTTTGAGCATTATTCGCTTGCAGTGATTTCTTAAGAGGAACCTGACTATTGAGTAAACTCTCTGACACACCCACACACTCAAAGACTTTACAAACCTACATATTTGTCTTTCTCTCTATTTGCCATACATTATTGCTGTGCGGAGACCGGCCACTCGCCCAGTTTTTGACCCATTTTCCCTGAACCCATCATCCACCTGCTCAGAGCGTCGTCACATGCAACCCCAATACAACCACCAATCGCACAAGCATGCCTCAAACTCGTGGCTTTTCACATTAATGAAACCAGATGCGGCATCTGCAGGCTCACCCAGCGTGTGAAGTCGATGCCAGAGTTTCTCACCACCAGCTAAAATGGCTTTCTCACACGCTACTCTTAAAGGTTAAGCGCTGGCCTTAGGCGCTGTTAGCTAACTTTCCATCTCAAACATTAAAACATTGGCGCTCTTTTGAACGCTGCTCTGAGTGGCAGCACTTTAGTCAAATACAAACCCTCTGAACAAATGCAAGTAACCCAGTACACGTGGGATCAGGCGTGTGTTTCTCTTCATGTTTGTTTAGTATGTATGTCAGGGTCATTTATTTGGCGATGCCGCACAAGATGTGTGTAAATCCATCTAGCTGTGTCCTGAATCTTTATCTGGTGACTTTTTTGTAATTTCTCAGGAACTTATCAGGCTGTGATTCATAAATGTTATTCGACAGAAGTTCCGCCCCTAATATGACATCGTCATTATGCTCTTGTGTTTAGCCAGTCGCTGATGTGTTGTCTCTGATGTTTCTTGTCTATGTTGTGGCGAAGTGTGTCATCCTTTCGCCTGATGAAGTGAGGACCTCGCTTTTTTTAGAATGCAGGCCGGACAACAAGAGACTGTTCACTTTGAGGTTGGTCCCATTTTGGTACAGCCAGTTCAGGGGATGATTTCAACTGAACTGCTGTCATGAATATAAAATCTGTTAAAATGATACATTTAAAACATGCATTTTATTTCTCTGTTTGCATTCTATGTGTAATGTACTGGGCAATTTTAGCTCTGAACTTTAGAGATACTTTTGTTAAAGGAATAGTTCACCCAAAAATAAATATTCTGTGATGTTTATTCTCCATTATGTCGTTTAAAAACCATATGATTTTATTTTTGTGAAACACAAAGAGGGGCTGAGTTTGCCCTTTTGCCTGAGAGCTACAGAGGCCTAGGACCCACTAGGAGGCTGTAGCACACTTAGTGGGCTGCAAGATGGCTTCTGTTTCTTCTGCTTTTGTTGTCCGTAAACCCGGACACACAGGATATACTGTATAAATAATATATGGGACTTTAAAAGTGTCAATTGTAGACCTGGAAATAGGGCTGGGCGATATGGCAAAAAATTAAAATCTTGATTATTATTATTTATTTATTTATTTATTTATTTATTTTATTTTTTCAAAACGTTTGACCGAATCTTGATCTTTTTTTTTTTAACGAATCAACTTGTTGTTACACGTTTTGTTTTTTTATACATTTTATTATTTTTTTTTTTTGTAAATATTTTTTATACATATTTGTAGAATAGCCATTATATGGGTCAAAATGATTGATTTTTCTTTCATCCCAAAAATCATAAGGATATTAGGTAAAGATCATGTTCCATGAAAATATTTCCTACCTTAAATATATTAAAACTTTAAAACACAAACTTAAAACTTAATAAATAATAAATAAACTTAATAAATAAATAATAATAATAATAAATTATTACAGCTTAATAAAACTTAATAACATGCATTACTAAGAACCTCATTTGGACAACTTTAAAGGCGATTTTCTCGATATTTAGACTTTTTTTGCATCCTCAGATTCCAGATTTTTTAATAGTTGTATTTCTAGTATTTTCTAGTCCTATTCCTATTTTTGTTTTTATACATTTGATTACTTTATACAATATTTTTTGTTGTTGTCCTATTGCTGACTGTTTACTTCAGTGAGCTCGAGTTTATTTATTTAATTAGGCTTGCACTTTTTTTTTGTGATATTGACACAGGTGACAAGAATTATGAAATTTCTATGGTATCAATTTTGATATTATAAAGACCTTATTTTAAGTATTTGGTAAATAATTGGTGATTTAAAAAAAAGAAAAACTATAAACCATGAAGAACATTATATATTATAGTTATTGGAACTGTGGAATTTAATTATTTTGGTAATTTATAATTTTTTAATAATATATTGCCACTACTAGTTTCTGTTTTAAATTGCTTAAAAATTAGCAAATATCATGGGGAGCCTTCAAATGGAAGACCCTGGAGTGAAAAAGGTTGAGAGCAACTGTAGAAGATAAACACTAGGGATGCACGATATTGGATTTTTGCCGATTGCACTATGCCGATATTTTTCAACTCATTTCGGCTGATAGCCGATGCTGATACTGATACTGAAACAACAAAGTCTCTACTGTGCGAAAATGATAAGCAATTTTTTTCCGTTTTGGTTAGTTTTTAAAAATAGCATATTTTTTAGAATTAAATAAACAATAATGAAGTTCTTTTAGAATGACAGTACACTGAAGCTTTAAAAATAACAATAAATAAACTAGATATCAATCGGCACTTTTTTTTTTTCCTCTCTCAGAAAATTCAGTGGTAATCTTAATATTTTATTTTAAGATTCAGTTTTGTAGATGATCTAAAGTAAAAGAGTTGTAAAAATACAGAAAATCTGTCAGAGCTCATGATTTGTAAAAAAAAAAAAAAAAAAAAAAAAAAAAAAGTAACATATTACACATTAATGAATAAATCAGTATATATCAAATTATTTAATTTACAAGCATCATATTTGTTCCACACTGCTGACGTGATCTAATCGCTAGCACACCCTGAGCACATTTCAGTTATTCCTCTTATCGGCAAGACATATCAACATAATTTTTCATATTGGGCAGATGCCGATATTTACATTTTAAAGCCATTATCGGCCGATTCCGATATCGTTCCGATAATATCGTGCATCCCTAATCAACACTTAAAATTTCAGCCTGTTACTCACACAAAGCCTAGTGTATAGCATCAAAACTTTTTTTTCAAGCTGTTGTTGTCCTTTTTTCAGCTTGACAGAATCTGTTCACATTCACTTCTTTTGTACATTCTGCTAAACTTCCCCTCTTGTGTTCCAAAAATGAAAGTCATACAGGTTTGACACATGAGGTTAAGCGAATGTTGACCATTTTTAGTTTTAGATAAACTATTTACATACATATGCACGATTTTACCATTGTGTTTTTAAGCAAGGCACTTCCTCTGCAGAAAGATGCACTGTAAGTCACCTTGAAATTAAGCAGCTGCCAAATGAATTAATGTAAATACATATTCATAGCACATTTGCATAATTATCATAGAATTATACTATGAGGCTGCTGAAGAATTACTCCTGTTACTGTTGGTTTAAGGCAGTTTTTGTGACTTGTTAAGTTAGTTAGACTTGTTCGGCTTGAGAAAGTTTAGCTGAGTGGTTCTTGAGGGCCGCAGTTACAGAATCCCAACCCTGTGCCAATGGCCCGCAGCAGGCCGTGTGAATAATTTAGCACCTGGTCTAATCTTACCAAGGCCTTGCTGTTCATGCCCTTCAGAATTTATCACTGAATACCTCACGTCTCCATAGGGGCACACGCACACACACTCATAATATAATGTAGAGGAAGTAACAGGTGATGTCCCTAGAGGTGGAAAATTGTTTTGGGGAAATTTACCAGCCCACTTGCATTCCCACATGCAAACAAGCAGCGATCGTTAGTGCAGAAGTGGCGTGTTAGTATGTGTAACTGCGTCTTTTGGGAGTTTCGAGGGGGTGTGTTTGTGCAAATGGTGTTTTGAACATCTGTTGCGGCTCAGGTGTCAGATGAACTGTCACCCGTTTCAGCACAGGGGGACAGCGGAGTAGCGCTAAATGTCTTTTCCATACTTACACACGTATTAATTCACTCTGCTATCACGCTGGCATAGAAACAGGTGTGCATGTGTGAGTGTTTCTTAAAGGAGTATTGGGTATTGAGTTTTAGGGTTATTGGGTTAACCATTTCTTTAACTATCTAAAGTGAACTTCCTGTTAGTTATTACCCGCAAATGTCATCATTAGGTGAAAGAAAAAGAGATCAGGGGATGGAAATAACAAAACGGATGCGTAAGAGAAGCTGAGGTGGCGTATCCTGCGGTATATGGACTCTGATCCCTAGAGAGCAAATCTGAGCACGCTAACAGGGTAAATACAGGAAGGAAACAGGCTTTCTAATGGGCAGCCCTTACACATGTTTACATTGCTCTTGGGCATTCGGAGATCAAGTGTTCAAAGATCATGAGGCTGTGGAGCAAACACGCATGCACAGACTCATTCAAAGACGCATCGAATCATCAGATGCTCATCCTCTAGTTCTTCCTTGGAGGTTTTTATGTTTCGTAATTCAGTTATAGTGAAGAAATAATGCTTTTATCAAGCAAGGACATGTTAAATTTATTAAAGGCAATGTAAAAACATGCTTTCAGATGTACTACACAGAGCCGTAGTTCACTGAGAAGCTACGCAAACAGCTGTCGTTATCATGAATGATTTATTTCGATTTCATAATTGTGCAATAATATCGTGTGCTTTTTTTTTGTTTGTTTGTTTGTTTTTTTTGCATAACCTATTAGTGAACTATGGCTCTGTGTAGTAAATGCTGCTCCATCTGAAAGCAGGTGATGGGGATTTACTGCTGATTACAGAACGGACTTTACTGACAAAATGTGCATGAAAATCGTGTTCAATTAATCGTGCAGCCCTAATTTTAAGTAAATTTATAGCTTCATAATCCTCACCCAAATCCCAAAAAATGTCATGGTTATCACAAAAAATGGTCACTGTTTCTGCATAAATGTTAAGCAACAACAACCGTTATCAACATTGATCATGAAAAAATTATTATGGTAAATGATGAATATTCTGAAAAATCAGCTTTGACATCATAGGAATGAATTATATTTTAAAATAAATTAAAATAAGGTTATTTAAAGATGTAATATTTACTGTTTTTGGTGGTAGTGTACATGTTTTCTCTATTTATTTTTTTTTAGCAGTATTACAAAAAATAAGATGAAAATATAGCTGCAAGCAGTGATTTCAGGTTATTCATGCACTTTAAGGCATTTAAACGCATATGAAAAAAGACATTGTGTGTATTTGCGAAAAAACGCACAATATACAATCATTAACAGCCTTAAAAAATGTGATATCGCCCCACAGTGGCTGATTTCTTTCAAATTTCTGTCAGACCTTTGGGGCCGTGAATCGAACAGGCCCACCACGTTTCGTTCCGAACGGCCTCCGCTAACATTGTCTAACAGGTGCCCAGACTTCATCTGCCAGTGGCGGTCATGTTTTTTTGAGATTCTGTTCATTCTGTTCAGGAGTTCAGGCATTTTGCTAAAAGTGGCCCTGCCCCTTTCGAACCTTTAGGCGTCCCCCCAGTCTTGTAGGTGGTGTGAATACTACCATCCCTCCAAGTTTTAAGTCTTTACGACTTACCGTTTGGTCTGCATGATCAGTTTTACATGAAGATTGCTGATCCTTGGCCATTCTAACAATTACAATGCGTGCTTCAACCCCTACTTAGCGATGTTATTCACCAAAAAAATAAGCAGAAAGAAATGTATTATTCATTTATAAACCACTCTTCTGTTGCATTCCTTTTAATTTATGTAAGAATGTAAGAACAATTTTATGAGATTTACACAGAATTGTGATTAAGTTTTTGTGTGTGTAGTTGATGCTTTGCATATTTTATTATTCTGTTTTATCAAAGCGTTTCACCTCATAAAGTGGCTTATTATGACCCATATTCTGCCATGATTCTTTAATTGACATGCCTTTTAACTCAAAGTCTGGGTATGAAGAAAAGCCAGTTTCCTACAGTTAATTACGACTAGTAGTGGAATTTATGTGTGCTTATCTCTTAAAGGGATAGTTTAGCCAAAAATGTAAAATTGTGTCATTAATTACTCACCCTCATGTCATCTTTGGAACACTAATTAAGATATTTTTGATGAAATCCAAAAGCTTTCTGAATGCAACTGACACATTCAAGGCCCAGAAAGGTAGTAAGGACATCGTTAAAATGGTTCCTGTGACATTAGTAGTTCAACCATAATATTATGAAGCTACGGGATTACTTTTTGTGCACAAAGAAAACAAAAATAACAACTTCATTCAACTTTTTCTTCTCCTCCCTGTCAGTCCTTGAATAAGTATTCTCATAGCTTCATAACATTACGGTTGAACCACTGATGTCACATGGACTATTTTAACGATTACTGGCTTGTTATTACTGGCTTTCAGGGCCTTGAACATGGTAGTTGCGTTGCTGTCTATGCAGCTCTCGCATTTTATTAAAAATATCTTAATTTGTGTTCCGAAGATGAACTCTTTCAGGTTTGGAACGACATGAGGGTGAGTAATTAATGACAGAATTTTCATTTTTGGTGAACTATCCCTTTAAATACGAGTAACAGTGTTATTCATAGGCAGCATTAGCTCACCTCTCTTTCCATTATCACTCTCTTCCACCCCCTCATACACGCGTACGCTCTCCGTGCACAGAATTGGCAAGGTGCCGAGCAGTCTGACTTTGTCCTTGTCCTAGATCTGCGTGTAATAGGCAGGTTTGTAATGAAGAGTTAACAGCGAGAGCAAGCAGAAAATCGTATTCACACTGCAAGCGATTTACAACACTTTATTTAATTAACATGGTATCATTTTGTCTCATATCTCTAGACGAGGCCTGAATCCCCCCCCACAGAGTGAAGTCCATCTCCATGACGACCTTCACGCAACAGGAAATAGAATTTCTACAGAAACATGGAAATGAGGTAATTGATAATGGCGTAGTCGAAAGTGCAGCAATGTTTTTATTGACACGGCAAATGTGTCGTCATGTGTGTGGACTGTTTGTGCCTGATATCTGGACACCACTTAGTTGATTATTTACGGGATAACGTTGATACATCTATGATAAGATAACGGAAATTTCTGGGATTACTTTTCAACTTGAACACAGTGAATGACAGTTACAGAATTGTTAGAGTTGTTGTAAAAATTGTAGTTTTAGACTGTTATTCTTTTTTCTTATTTATTAATTTTTTTTATATTTTTATTTGACTATTCTTTTTTCATTATTATTTTTTTATTTCTTTATTTTATTTTATTATTTATTTATTGGAGGTATTATTGAAGGCAGTTGTGAGTGTTTAATTTATTTTTATTTTATTTATTTATTTATTATTATAATTTTATTTTATTATTTATTCTTTTCTTTTTTTTTTTTTTTTTTAAGGCAGGTGTAATTTCTTCTTTAGTCTAGGCCTGTGTTCCTCTCAGAGCTTCTTATCGGTGACAAAGATTAGACCACTTTTCATCTCTCCCCTTCCCTTTCTCTGTCTTTACTTAACTCAACATTCCTGGGATTTTTCCCAGGTCTCGTGAGGCCTGATTTACGAGGATGAGCTGGAAATGATGTTGCGTGCCGAGGAGACTCTTATTTGAGCGCTCTGTATCTCATTACGCACATTCTATAATCTCCCATTTAAATCCTGATGAACTTCAGAATAATCTGTGCGTGTGGACGTTTTGTTTTATTACGTTGTTTAATGTGAGTCCAATTCAAACTGGCTTGATCACACAGCAGGTTTGATCTATTAAAATCTCACAGCATCTGTCATTCTGAACTTCTGAATTGGTTTTCGATGATGGGGGCATGTCACGCAAACTGTTGATGTTGGCAGGTCTTCAGTCATTTGTCTAGCTTACTAAGTAACAGATGGAATTGCGGCAAAATATTGTGGAGTTTGACTCCAGGAACAATCTTTATGAACAATGCAAGATGCATTACCACTAAAAGTTTGAGGTTTCTAAGAATTAAAAAAAAAAATCTTTATTCCAAAAAGTCTTTTATGCTCACCAAGGCTGCATATACACTGCCGTTCAAAGGTTTGGGATCAGTAAGATTTTTAACGTTGTTGTGTGGTTTTTTTTTTTTTTTTTTTTTGAGATGATTCTTATGCTCATGAAGGCTGCGTTTATTTGATTAAAAAATCGGAGAAAAAAGGAATATTGTGAAATATTATTTTAATGTAAAATAACTGTTTTCTATGTGAATATATTTTAAAATGTAATTTATTCCTATGATGCAAAGATGAATTTTCAGTGTCATTACTCCAGTGTTGCATGGTCCTTCAGAAGTAATATGCTGATTTTTTTTTTTTTTTTTTTTTTTTTTTTTCCTCTATCATTGTTGTGCTGCTTAATATTTTTTTTTTTTGGAACGTGATTTTTTTTCAGGTTTCTGTAATAATTAAAAAGTTAAAAAGCATTTATTTAAAATAGAATTTTTTTGTAACAATACAAACTGTTTTTTTAAGTCTTTGGTCAGTAAACTAAAATTTTTATTCGCCAAGGATGTGTTAAATTGCTAAAAAGTGATAGAAAAGACTTACGTTGTTGGAAAAGATTTCTATTTTGAATAAATGCTGTTCATTTTTCTTTTTTTCAAAGAATCACAGTTTCCAATAATAATAAAAGTAATAAATCAGCATATCAGAATGATTTCTGAAGGTTCATGTAACACTGAAGACTGGAGTAATGATGCTGAAAATTCAGCTTTGCAGTAATTTGTTATAATGACTAAATTCACTTGTAGCATTTTAAATGATTGCTTTAACTTTTTTTTCAAGACACAGTTGTGTACTGTCAGTTTATTGCTTGTCAGACAATGTGAAATCAAAGTAATTAAGAGCTTATAAGGATTCTGTTCAGTATTTTGATAGTTGTGAGCCCTTATGTGAAAACAAAAAGAAATTGTTGCAAAACGTCATGCTCTTTTAATAGTAGTAATAGTTTTTTTTTTTTTTTTAACGGTTTAGTTAATAAACCATTCTAAAATGTTCAAGGCAGATGCACTGAATTCTGTGTTAGTTTTGACTTTTATTTCATGGCCTTTTATTGACATTAGACAAGGCTCATAGAGCCCTTCCTTGAGTGTCTGTTCCGCTTCTCATCAGAGTCAAGTGATAATGCGTGTCTTCACTCTACTGCTGCTATTTATAATTAATAAGCTGCTACCACTGTTTTCAAAGGGTGTGTGTGTTTACACACACAAATGTGTGTCTGCCTTGATTATATCTAAATGAAGGCAGTGTCTTCACTGCTGTGAGAGGTTTCACACATACACACTTGGCATGTCGTGGTTGCTAAGCCTTACGCTTTGCCCTTTTTATTTATCAGTTGTGTTATCTGAGTGCATGTGTTTTTGACTCACTAAGAGGAGTTATTCAAATGTCGTCTTAAAGGAGAAGTCCACGTCCAGAACAACAATTTACAAATAATGTACTCACCCCCTTGTCATCCAAGATGTTCATGTCTTTCTTTCTTCTCCCTCACCTTCAAAATCATCCTATATCGCTGTTTTACCTTTTTTGTTAAGGGTGTTTAAATATTTTTATTTTATTTTTATTTTTTTTTAATGAAAATAACTGATCGTTTCACTAGATAAGACCCTTCTTTCTCGGCTGGGATCGTTTACAACCGCATTTGCTTTTTTGGAAGTTCAAAATCGGGGCACTATATCTGTCCATTATATGGAGAAAAATGCAAAAATGTTGTCCTCAAAAAACATAATTTCTTTACGACTGAAGAAAGAAAGACATGAACATCTTGGATGACTAGGGGGTGAGTACATTATATGCAAATCTTTGTTTTGGAAGTGGATTTCTCCTTTAAGATATGGGATTGCTTCTTAAGAATGTAAGTGTGCGTGAGCGCATTTGTGTAAACAAGACTTTCCTTAGCATGAATGCCTGCATTGTTGTTTTTTTTCACACACGAGGCAGTGAGAAAAAGATACTATCTGTCTGAAGGGTCTTTGTTTTTCTTTTCTAATAAACTGAGCATTAAAGTGACTAAGTTGCTCTTAAAAACCTTGAAATCAACATTTTTTTTTCATGTTGTCTGACAGATTAATCTGTTTTGCTTGTTTATGGTATTTTTGTTCTATGAATATCTGATGATCTCTCATGTTTTCATGTATATGCAGGTATGTAAACAGATATGGCTTGGCCTTTATGATGACAGAAACTTGGCCATTCCAGACTTCAGAGAACCTCAGAAAGTCAAAGAGTTTCTTCAGGACAAATACGAAAAGAAGCGATGGTGAGAAACAACATGGGCTGAAATGTTCTGAGCAATCATGTGCAGTCAGTCATCCTTGTTGCACAGTGTACTGCTATGCAAAGTGGCCTGTACGTTATCCCACTTATTACAAATAAATAAATGGGCATGAGTTATTTTATTATGTGAAAATAAAATATGAATACAAACTGAAATGCAAAAAAAGGGGTTCGTCTAGTGTTGATTTGCACTTTTTTTTTTTTTGCATTTGTTGTGTGATGTGGATTAATTATATCCTGGTATTTCCTGAAACTTTCCCAGTGTTCGCTGTACACCTCTAAGTTGAAATTTGCATAAGCAAATATTTTTCTCCGTTTCATAAGGATAAACACATCGCTGTGTATGTGTGCTCTGCTCATTTACATGTCTTTCTCTCATTCTTTTCTTTCAGGTATGTTCCTCCAGAGCAGGCTAAAACCGTGGCGTCGGTTCACGCGTCTGTCTCTGGTTCATCTGCTAGCAGCAACAGCAGCACTCCAGAGGTCCGACCTCTCAAAACATTACTGGGGGAATCAGTGCCCACTTTACACCTCAACAAAAACACACCCAGCCAGGTAACAAAACTGAGATATATATAAATATTTTTCTTAACCAAGAGCACATTAAATTGATCAAAAGTGTTCACCATACTATTCAAAAGCTATCAGCATTGATAATAATTATAAATGTTTCTTGAGTAAATCAGCATACTGGAATGATTTCTGACACCAAAGACTAGAGTAATGATGCTGAAAATTTAAAAGAGAAGCCCACTTCCAGAACAAAATTTGACAGATAATGTACTCACCCCTTGTCATCCAAGATGTTCATGTCTTTCTTTCTTCATTCATTAAGAAATTATGTTTTTTGAGGCAAACATTTCAGGATTTTTCCTTTATATAATGGACTGATATGGTGCCCATATCCCAGCCGAGGAAGAAGGGTCTTATCTAGCGAAACGATCAGTTATTTTCATAAAAGTAGTACAATTTATATACTGTTTAATGTCAAACTCTCGTCTTGTCTCACTCTGCCTGAACTGTTTTTGTTCCGGTTCATGTCAGTTAGGGTATGTCGAAAAACTCCCATCTCATGTTCTCTCTCAACTTTAAAATCGTCCTATGTCGCTGTTTTACCTTTTTTGTTAAGGGTGTTTGATCTTCTTTGCATGTTCACTGTGCAAAGACTGGGTCAGTACCTCTGCAGTGATGTAGAATGATTTTGAAATGATTTTTTTAGTTGAGGAAGAAAATACGATTTGAGCTTTTTGGCATACCCTAACTGTCTTGAGCCAGAATACAAAGAGTTCAGGGAGAGGGAGACAAGACAAGCGTTTGAGATTAAAAAGTATTTGAATAGTATTTTTTTTTTGTTAATGAAAATAACGGATCGTTTCGCTAGATAAGACCCTTCTTCCTTGGATCGTTTACAAACCGCATTTGGGATTGTTTATAGCTGCATTTAAAATACATTTTGGAAGTTCAAAATCGGGGCACCATACCAGTCCATTATATGGAGAAAAATCCTGAAATGTCTAACTCAAAAAAACATAATTTCTTTACTGCTAAAGAAAAAAAACACATGAACATCTTGGATGACAAGGGGGTTAGTACATTATATGTGAATTTTTGTTCTGGAAGTTCTGGACTTCTCCTTTAAGCTTTGCCATCACAGGAATAAATTCCATTTTAAAATATTACACACAATATTACAGTTTACACTGTGTTTTTGGTCAAATAAATGCAGCTTTGGTGAGCAAAAGTGACTTACTGACCCCAAACTATACTAACTATATAAACTACTTTCTTAAAGGGATAGTTCACCCAAAAATGAAAATTCTGTTACTAATTACTCACCCTAGAGACTTGCGTTCATCTTCAGAACACAAATTAAGATCATTTTGTTGAAATCCAAGAGCTTAATGACCCTTTATCCTTAATAAAATCATATTTTAGATTTTTTTGCACACAAGAAGTATTCTCGTAGCTTTATAAAATTAAGGTTGAACCACTGTCACATGGACTATTTTAACAGTATCCTTAATACATTTCTTGGCCTTGAATGTGCCAGTTGCGTTGCTGTCTATGCAGGGTCAGAAAGCTCTTGGATTTAATCAAAAATATGTTAATTTGTGTTTTGAAGATGAACAAAGAGCCTTACAGGTTTGCAACATCATGAATGTGAGTAATTAGTAACAGAATTTTCATTTTTAGGTAAACTGTCCCTTTATTACACATTTCTTGTTTAATTTTTTTTTTTTTTTTTCTCTCTCAGTCTCCAGTTGTGTCACGCACTCAGCTGACCCAGCAGCAGCAGCTGCAGCTGCAGCAGCAGCAGCAGCATCATCAGGACAAGAGGTTTGATCTGCTCAGCGATCTAGGTGGCGACATTTTCGCGCCTCCGCACTCGCAGTCCACAGGCAACGCAAACTTTGCCAACTTTGCACATTTCAACAGTCATTCGGGTAAAAACACGCACTACACATACTAAACCATCCATTTAAAAACGAGTACTTTAAGGTTCAGGACAATTCTTAAGGCAATGTGGTCTAGTTTCCCATTATCCCACACTAGACATATTGACAGCCACTGCCACAAAGCCCCTCATGAAATATAAAACCACTAATGCTTCCTGGCATCTCTAGAGGATAACAGTTGTGCATTTTATCGGTTAACACCAGTAAACGGTTACAGAGGTAAAAAAAATACATAATTTGGAAGCCATTATGACCAAATCAGCATTGTCTGCTAAAATGTGCATGGCTGGATTTGGAGTTAGTGCATTCTGGGTTTTTGTTCATGTCATCTTATTTGTCTTTTGTGTAGTTTCTTTATTAGTGGGTTTTTAGCAGGTTTGTGTTATAGGAGTATGTGTAATAATATGTCTTCATATGCAACCAGCGTTTGAGTCAGAACTATTACTGTAGATCAGATAGAATTTTAAATAGAAAATAATAATTAATTGAGTTTTCTTAATTTCCTGATTGGAAAGAAATTAAATTGATCTAAACCCTGGACACATTTATGCCATTTCATTCCTGTTTCACTGTCATTCCTCACCTCATTTTCTGTTTGTGTTTGTTTGTTTGTTTGTGGTGGACCCCAGCAGCGCAGAATGCAAATTCTAATGCAGATTTTGCGAATTTTGATGCGTTCAATAATTCTGCTGCTCAACCCACAGCAACATTTCCATCAGCTGCACAAGCCCCATTTCAGCCCGCACAACCAGGTATACAACACGCACACATACACACAGATCCAGGCATATAAACACCCATTTACCTCAAATCTCCTGTTTAGAAATGTTTCCTTGTCCAAGTTGTGTTGTTAGGAATGTCACATAATAGTTGTTCTGTTTATGTCTTTCTTCATTGCTGCTTAAACATTCTTCCTTTTTCAGTGGCGTTTTAGTTCAACGTTAAATTCTCTCTAATAAAAAATAAATCACTTGATGTCTCCAGTGGTGGGTGAGGAAACATCTGGTTGATTTTATTCTGTCATTTCAGTTCCACACTGTGTCAGCTTGACTTATTTTTCTTCTGCTCTTACTTAATTTTCTAAATGTGCAACTTTCTGTTTCAAATAAATGCTGTTATGCTGTTCTTTTGAACTTTGCGTTAATCAGAGAATCCTGAAAAAGAAATGAATCACAGCTTTCTTGAAAACATTAAAGGAAATGTTCACTTGCAGAACAAAAATTTACAGATAATTTGCTCACCCCCTTGTCATCCTGTTCGTATCTTTCTTTCTTCAGTCGGTAAGAAATTGTTTATTGAGGAAAACATTTCAGGAATGTTCTCCGTATAGTGGATTTCAATGGTGCCCCCAAGTTTGAGCTTCCAAAATGCAGTTTAAATGCAGCTTCAAATGGCTCTGAACGGTCCCAGCCAAGGAAGAAGGATCTAGCAAAATGATCTAGCGAAATTATTGGCCAGTTTCAAAACAAATTGATGATTTATGTACTTTTTCACCTCGTCTTGTCTCGTCTCTGTGACATGCATGCGTAATCCAGGTCAATACAGTAAGGGTATGTCGATAAACCTCACACAGAGCTAGACAGGAAGAGCGTTTGAGGTTAAAAAGTATAGAAATTGTCAATTTGTTTTGAAAATAATGGGTCTTTTCATTAGATAAGACCCTTCTTCAAGAAACAAAATAATCTTTCTGATGCCAAATTTAATTTGCTTATTTCTCTATATTTCTGATTTCTATTACTTTGACCTTTTTCTGTTCTGCTTTTCTTAACATTCCTGTGCTGTCATTCACTCATTTCCTGTGCGTACGTCAGTATACAACAGTCTCCCATTTAGTCGCAGTGTGGGCGAGTTTACCTCATCGCTGCCTCCACTGGCCATGAACAGTAAGTCACAGCTTGTGTGCCTGTCTGTGTCTTTCATACACCCGCTAACCCCCCAATTAATTTCCTGTTGGAAGTGGCTTTCCTACTTGTGACACTTTCATGCGGTGGTGTAAAATCCGATTTTCCTTATATAGCTCCTCAGGAATTCTCCTGGGATGTCTTCTCACTGATTTGAAGGACGCTCTTTGTCAATGTTCCCTCTAAGCTACACGCGTCTGATGTTGTTCCTGTGCAGACGGAAAAAACTAACTGAGCGTTTTGGGTCACATTGAGCTGTACTGTGAATATAACACATTATTCTTGGATGAAGGGAAAACTTTCTTGACAAAAGAAGTATATTTTGTTAAACGATAAAAACGCTGTATAATTCGACAATATTTTTGTATTTTTATTATAAAATAATATGCATTTTATGTATCTTATAGATTTATATATTTTAAAAATAGTAAAAAAAATTGTGTAATTGAAAAATATAAACGCTATATATAGAGTGTTTGTTTTTCAATTATACAATTTTTTTATTTTTTTTTTTACTATTTTTATATATATATATATATATATATATATATATATATATATATATATATATATATAATAATTAATTAATTAATATATAATAATTATTCTTAATTATTAAAACAAAAAGTATTAAAACAAAATATAATAAATAGCCTCACATTCTCCACAACAACAACAGCTGGAGGGAAAATTGTGCTTTAATAATTTCTCTCCTGCTGTCACAAATTTGCTCATCCTTTCTCTTCTTTTCACAGGTAGCTCATCAGGACCAGCTAATGCCAACTTTGCGAACTTCGACAACTTCCCCAAGTCGTGCAGTGCTGATTTCGCCTCATTTAGCTCCGGCCAGAGTAACTCAGTTGGAGAGAGGCATAAAGCAGATACAGTCAGTGTCCCTGCGGACCGATACGCGGCCCTTGCCGACCTCGACAACATGTTTGGTACCAAACCTGAGCAAGGTACATCTAGGAATTAAACCGTTTTTGAGTATTGACTCATTTTTCTGTCGAGTAATTGGATAATTATCATTAATTTTCTTGTAGTATAAAAATAGAATTCTCAGTGTGAATTCTCAATAGCATTATGCTTTGGTTTATAAATGGGTTTAATATGTGGAATGTGCCACATCCATTATTTTGGCGATTACTTGATATGGGCAAAATGCAATCAAGTACTCAAATTGAATCGAGGAGTCGTGACAGACCTACTACAAATCTTTTCAAAATCTTTATTAATACTATAAAAATGGCTAAAAATAACCACTTTCTGTATGTCTCCACAGGCACAAGCTCAGCCCCTCCTTCAGCAGGTGTGGGTCCTCCACCTCCACAGGCGGCTCTTTTGGGCGGCGATCGCTACGCTGCTCTAGCTGAGCTAGACACTGTCTTTAGCTCCTCAGTGCCAAACGTGAGCGGCTACAACACTGCCACCACAGCACAAGGGTGAGACTATGAAGAGACGTGGATTTTTACCTCTCAATGTCTTTTTCTCAGTTATGTTAAGCTCACCTTCCACTCTCACATTCAGGTCTATGTTTGGATCCACTACGGCTGTTCCTCCAGTTCCAGCACAACAGGGTTTACCCAGCATGCCTCAGGGTTTTGGAGGTCAATGTCTTTAAGATCTATTTGAGATATCCATTGTTCATTCTTCATCATATCTCTTATACCTCACTTTTGTTATTTTTTCTTTTTAAACCAGGGCCTTCGACAAATCCATTCGTCGCTCCCGGGGCTGCACAGGCCGCTGCCACTAACCCATTCCAGACCAATGGAAGAGCACCGGTACCAGGAGTGGGTGTGGCCACAGCAGGTAAGGGCGGAGCTTAGGTGCTTAAAAGTCTAAATGAGTCAATCGATCAAACCCAGGATAGAATCTTCACAGCAGGATTTGTACTCGGTTTCAAAAGAGCTTAAGCAGCTCTTGTTTTGTGTCTCATTATTTATTTAACACACCAGAGGGCTTTGTGAAGAGTTTTAAGTGGGTCAGATACCCCCAGTATCCATGCTAGGAGCTAACAGCTTGAGATCGCTTTTACACACGCGAGATACAAAGGCGCCGCAGAGGAGCTGCAGAGATTTGTGGGTCTCTACATCCCCGTGGCGGATAAATGTTGTGTGTTCGTGTTCCAGAGAGAGAATGAAAAAAGGCAGGAAGGGGAGGCATCCTTGGTTAAATGTGAATGAGAAGCAGATTTTTTTGTCCCATGAAATTTATATATAGGCCAAAAGTGAGAGTAAAGAGACTGATGGTTTTGTCTGGTTGTGTTCTTGACATGCTGATCAGACATGGTAGGACCCCTGCTGGGTCAGGTTTACCCTGCAGCCCACTTCGGTATGTCTGTTTCTCTCTTTCTCTCATTTTCTCCCTATTCTCTCTTCCTTTTCTGGGGCTTGGCCTTGACTGTAGACTAGTTGGCTTTTGTAAACTACGCTGACCACAATTCTGTGGTCATTCTGACCTTTTGACCCCATTAAAGAAAGGTGTGCTTGTGTTGTCTTTCATCTGAGGTGGATGAAACACAGATAAAGTATTGATATCCCATGTTCACATCAGTGGTCTCCAGCCTTTACAGAAAATTCACCAAATGCATATATTATTATTAGATGCAAAATATCAAGCCAAGTGGAATGTGCAAATAAGTAATGCTAGAGCTCTTCCACTTGTTTTGATGTTTTGTTATGTAAACCTACCATTCAGATATTTGGGGTTGGTAAGATTTTTATGTTTTTGGAAGAAGTATCTTATGCTCAGCAAGTGTATTTGATCAGAAATGCAGTAAAAACTGAAATTTTGTTAAATATTATTAGAATTTAAAGAGAAGTTCACTTCAAGAACACCCCCTTGTCATACAAGATACTCATGTCTTTCTTTCTTCCGTCATAAAGAAATTGTTTTTTAAGGAAAACATTTCAGGGTTTTTCTTCATGGACTTCAATGGTGCCCCGAGTTTGAACTTCCAAAATGAAGTTTAAATGCGGCTTTAAACGATACCAAATGCGGATTTAAACATTTTTTTTTTTATTAAAATAACCAATCGTTTCACTAGACAAGACACTTCTTCCTCGGCTGGGATTATTTACAAACATTTGAAGCTGCAGTTAAACTGCATTTTGGAAGTTCAAACTCAGGGTACCATATCAGTCCATTATATGGAGAAAAAAATCCTGAAATGTTTTCCTCAAAAAACACAATTTCTTTTTACGACTGAAGAAAGAAAGACATGAACATCTTGGATGACAAGGGGGTGAGTATCTGTAAATTTTTTTGTTCTGGAAGTGATTTTCTCCTTTCAATGTACTGTTTTATGTTTTAATATGTTTTAAAATATACTATATTCCTGTGGAGTAATGATGCTGAAAATTCAGGTTTGCCATCAGTCTTCAGTGTCACATGATCCTTCAGAAATCATTCAAACCCGTTGATTTAGAGCATCATATTTCTTCTACTTATTATTGTTGAAAACAGGTGTGCTCCTTAATGGTTGTGAGGAAATCGTGATGCATTTCTCTTTTTCCAAAAAAAAAAAAAAAAAAAAAAAAAAAAAAAAACTTACTGACCCCAAACTTTTGAACAGTTGTTATACACTACAGTACATATATACACTACCAGTCAAAAGTTTTTTTAAAGACGTCTCTTCTGCTCACCAAGTCTGCATTTACTGGATCCAAAGCACAGCAAAAAAACGTAAAATTTTGAAATGTTTTTACTATTTAAAATAACTGTTAAAATGTAATTTATTCCTGTGATTTCAAAGCTGAATTTTTAGCGTCATTACTCCAGTTATTCTTAATCTAATATTCTGATTTGCTGCTCAAAAACATTTATTATTATTTTTATCATGATGTTGAAAACAGCTGTGTAGAAGTTTCTTCAGGTTTCTTTTTAAATGGTATATTGTATAATGTTACAAAAGCTTTTTATTTCAGATAAAGGCTGATCTTTGGATCTTTCTATTCATCAAAGAATCCTGACAAAATGTACTCAACTGTTTTAAATACTGATAATAGTAATAAATGTTTCTTGAACAGCAAATCAGCATATTAGAATGATTTCTGAAGGATCATGTGACACTGAAGACTGGAGTAATGATGCGGAAAATGTAGCTTTGATCACAGGTTTTGCTTTGATATTTTAAAATATATTCAAATAGAAAGCAATTATTTTAAATAGTAAAAATATTTCACAGTATTACTACTTTTGCTGTATTTTGGATCAAATAAATGCAGTCTTCTTTAAAAAAAACATTAATAATCCTACTGTTCAAAAACTTTTGACTGGTAGTGTATATATACATTACGTGTGTGTGTGTGTGTGCGTGTGTGTATATATAATATATATATATATATATATATATATATATATGTGTATGTATATACTCTTAGACTCTCAAATGTTGACTTCTGTTAGTAATATTGGAAACTGTTGGGTCTTTGTTCTGTATTGTCTTTTCTGCTTTTTTGCTGTGAAGCTTTTGTCATGTTTTGTCATCTGCTCTGTAGATTGCCACAGATTTGTGTACTTGGGATAAAAATAGCCCTTCTTTAAAGTCAACATGACCCTTTTTCTTAAGCTTGTTGTGATGATTTGTCAGTGCATGTTGCTTGAAGTTTGTCTTCTAAATTAAAGAGGTAGTTCAATCAAAAATGGCGACCCAAAAATGACCCTGCATAGACAGCAACACAACTACAGTCTTTAAGCTCTTAGATTTCATCAGAAATATTTTAATTTGTGTTGTGAAGATGAATGAAGGTCTTACAGGTTTGGAACGACACGAGGGTAAGTAATTAATGACAGAATTTTCATTTTTTGATGAACTATCCCTTTAAAAATTACATTTGTTTTGCTTCTTAAATAACCTTACTGTAAGGAGTGGAGTGTTGAAATCTTAAATCTTACATTAAGTTGACTCGGGTAGTTCAGCTGTTGTTCAAAGACTGTTTCAAGTAAAGCTGAACTGCAAACATGTCGGTGCATCGCACAGTTCGGCTAAAGTAAACTGTGGTAAAGTTCACGTGTATGTATGTCAAACTGAGATGTTAAAGCAGAGCTCTTTGTGTCCCACAGCCTCTTTCGGTCCACCTTCCATGAGCATGCCGGCTGGGTTTGGAAACGCTGCCGCATACAACCTTCCCACCAGCTTCAGTGGAAACTTCCAGCAAGCGTTTCCCGGACAGCAGTTTGCCCACCAGCACGCGTTTCCCCAACAACCCAATGGTAGGGGCTGAAAAAGACTTGTTGCAGTGACTGTAATGCTGTTACATTAATAGTTTACAATTTGTTCCACTGACATGCAGCATTAGAATGTTTCAGTTGTACTTAAGCGAAAAAGATTGTTTTACATCATCGCTTTTCATTTTTTGTGTTCTCAGGAGGTTTTGCTGCATTCGGTCAGGGTAAAGTCGCTCCGTTTGGACAGAACATGGTGGCACCTGGAGTAACCAACAATCCCTTCCTGGTGTGTTAATGATTTCGATACCTTTTTTCCAAATTAATTTATTCTATTCTATTATAATTATAATTACATATTTTGTAAATTCTACATGTTATTCCAAATATTTATTTGAGACTTGAGATGTTTATTTGATTTCTATGTAATTTTTTATATATATATATATATATATATATATATATATATATATATATATATATATATATATATATATGTATATATGTATATATGTATGTGTGTATATGTGTGTGTGTATATATATATATATATATATATATATATATATATATATATATAAATTACATTTAAGATTATATTCTTATTTTGTTTTACAAAATAATTTAATTACAAATCTGTAATTAATTTCTAATTATTATTAATTCTAATTAATATATTATATTATGTCTTTTATAAACTTCATTGTATTACAAATGTTAATTTTGAGTCATTTATTTTTATTCATGTATTTTTCAAAAGTTAAAGTTTTCTCTGAAAGTTCAAATGTATTATTAATTTATAATTAACAATTATGAATTGTAATTAGTATATTATATTTGTATAATGTCTACATTATATTCCAAAGGTAATGGAAGTCTCTTATATTTATTTTTCACAAAATACTTTAAATTAAATCTGTTATTAATTTATAATTTTATATTATATATTATAATTAATATATTATATATTTTTTAGAAAGTCTACATTATATTCCAAATGTTAATGCAAGTCCCTATTTTATTTTTCATGAAATAATTTAAATCTGTTATTAATTTATAATTATAAAATTGAAAATTAAATTGTCTTATTTTTATTCATGTATTTTACAGTTAAAATTTTTATCTTGAAGTTAAAATTGATCATTAATTTATAATTAACAATTACAAATTGTAATTAATATATTATGTTTTTTGAGACTACATTACTACATTATATTCCATTATAAAAATAATAAAATATAATTGTATATAATTTAAAAAGAAATTATTTGTATTTTTTGTTTTGTACTGCTTGTCATCACATTTATCTTTTTTCTTTTCTCTTTCAGGCGGGGGCACCAGCAGCACAGTTTCCTGCAGGAGGTTCCTCCACAAACCCCTTCTTATAGCGCGCCTTCGTCCTCCGCTCCACCGGTGGGCGACCTGCGACTTGTTCGCACCTCTTGCACTGTTTTGTTTCTCAAGTAGCTTTAAAAAAAAAACATCAATTTCTTAAAGAAATTTTTTTATTGAATTTCAAGAGCAAAGACTGAAAAAAGCAGCAAAGGAATATATACATGATTCTCTCTATGGCAACATCCATAGCCACAGAAAACAAAACATGTTGCAGGGTTGTCTGGAAAAAAAGGAGTTGTTTTTTTTTTTTTTTTTATACCCGTTCTCTGTGAAATGGCCTAACCTGGAAATCATCTGCAAGACGTGGTGGATTACTAAGTTATTGCAAATCTCCTGTTCATGCTAATGCTGCAATTCTGTATATAATTCTTTCATAGAAATTGCTAAATTTTAGGTCTTTGTGCATATCAGTATTTGTATCTTTAACACACATACACACGTACAACCATGCTGCATATACGGCGTTGACGTCCGCCATGCTGTGAATAACATTAAGCAAGAATGTGGAATCCCTTTTTGACATCATAGTGTCGCCTTTTTGTGCTTTTGGAGTTTCTGAGACTGAGGCAAAAACTTTTTTTCCGTTATGAGGAGTTAAAACTTACAAGACTCTTTTTGAACTCCTCCTGCACTCATGAGACTCTGACTCAAGACCACTTATGTTACAGAAATCTAAGTTAATGTGTGTATATATATATATAAATAAATACATATACAATATATATTAAAATGAATTTTACCTAAATCAAGTGTGCTTAAACTGTTCCTTGTGTTCAGAACTTTGTTCCAATGATGATTTGAGCATCATCTTCCACCTTAAACGTTTCTTCTGGATTCTCTCTCTGTGTTTCCTTCTCAGGTTTTCGGCACATTGTGGTATGCAAACCACTCAAGAAGAAAATGAGTGCGATAATAGAAAAATACGTCCCGTAGATGGTAAACTAGAAGATGAGTAACACAAGAACAGTCTAAATACATGTTCTGGATCCAATACAAATTTAGCATCTGTCATGCTGAATATGACCACAGAAAATAATATGGAGAGTGTCAGGTAACCTCACCTGTGTGACAATATCCAGCCCGAGCCCACTGCTGTCCACCACGACTGAGGTGATGATTGTTTGGAGGACCAGCGCACAGAAGGTGTTGGCTCCGAACACAAGGGCGTAGCGCTCCATGTTCAACCCAGCTGCTATCTGGTACCTATGAAACAAGGGCATGGATGTACTCATGCATTCATTGGCCTAGACAAGTTACTGTAATTAATAAAAAATATCCACTTTATTCTTCAACGCAAAAGTAAGCTTCATTAGCTGCTACTGGGAAATAATGAGAACAAACAACACGCAGTAAACGAGAAAACCATTTGCACGACAAACCAGTGTTCATAATTAGGATAATCCATTAAAACTAGATGAGTAAAGTTCGCAGATGAACTTTGAAGTTGGCTTGATAAAGCCTTGTCTGAAAGTTTGAAATAACTGAAAAGCATAAAGTTTGAGTTTAATCGTTAAAGTTTGGGACAGAGTGGCAACATGTTTCTAAACCATGATTTCACATGAAATGGCATGTTGTCAGCATGATTTAATGGGAATTAATGTCGCTAGTTCGATTTAACATGAATTAGCATTTCATTAGCAAGTTACTAGCATGTTTCTAACATGATTAGCGTGTTACTAGCATGTATTAACATGATTAACAAGTTATTCGCATGTTGTTAGCCTGATTAGCAATTAAGTTACTTTCATGATTAGCATGGTACTAGCATGTACTAACATGATTAACAAGTTACTAGCATGTTTCTAGCATAGTTATCCTGTTATTAGCATGTTGTTAGCATTACTGGCAAGTTACTAGCATGGTTATCAAGTTACTGACAATGTTATTAGCATGTACTAGCATAATTAACAAGTTACTAGCATGTTGCTAGCATGATTAGAATGTTAACGTTTGTAACATGATTAACACGTTACTAGCATGTTAGCATGATTAGCAAGTTAATAACATATTGCTAGCATGTTTCTAGCACGATTAGCATGTTATTAACATCATGATTAGCAAGATACTAGCATGATTTTGCATGATTAACATATTACTAGCATGGTTAACGTTATTAGCAGGTACTAGCATGAAACAAGTTACTAGCATGTTGTTAGCATGTTTAACAAGTTACTAACATGTTGCTAGCATGTTTCTAATACGGTACACATGTTATTAGCATGTTGTTATCATGATTAACAAGTTACTAACATGTTAACATGTTTCTAGCATGATTAGCATGTTGTTAGCATGATTAGCAAGTTAATTACATATTGCTAGCATGTTTATAGCATGATTCTGCATGATTAACATGTTGCTAGCATGGATGTTATTAGCATGTACTAACATGGTTAACAATGTTGCTAGCATGTTTCTAATATGATATGCATGCTATTAGCATGTTATCATGATTGGCAAGTTACTAGCATGATTCTAGCATGATTAACACATTACTAACATGTTGTTAACATGTTTCTAGCACAATTAGCATGTTGTTAGCATGATTAACAAGTCACTACCATGTTGCTAGCATGTTTCTGGCATAAGTAGCATATTAGAATGTTGTTAGCATGATTAGCATGCTACTAGTTTATCAAACAGCTAAAACCAGCCTAGGCTGGTTGGCTGGTCTTACCTGGTTTAAGCTGGAAGTAGCTGGTTTGAGCTGGTCTCCAGCTCAAACCAGCTACTTCCAGCTTAAACCAGGTAAGACCAGCCAGGCTGGTTTTAGCAGTTTTTTTCAGCAGGAATTTGTTAAGCTTTGCTATAGCAATAAACAGCTTAAATGCTCCATAAGTCTCATTGTATAAAAGTTTTCACCCCCTCAATGAAAGCCTATGGGATTTTTGGTGGTTTTGATAGTCTGGTTAATAAAAACCATAAGTCCGACCAGTTAGAAAAGATACAGCAACCCGAGTCAGACTAGTCTGAAGGTCTGACCTGAGTTTGGCGGTTGTAGCTTTAAAAGGAGAAGATACAGTTTAAAATGTAGTCTCAGAGCAAGAAGAAGTTTAAATAGGATTTCAGTACGCTGACTTTCTCAAGCCAACTTAATAATATGATAAAACACAAATTTGCAATATCAAGCAGCAAAACGAGCCGTTTTGTACAGCTAAAATTAGCTGGACGCGGATAAGACCAGAAGCCACACCCATAAAATTTCCAAATGGCTGTGCCCACTCTTAACGAAACAAAAAGGTGAATTGAATCTACTGTATATAAACTTTGTCACGTTTTGCTTTGTCATCTTTCACTTTAAACAAACAGACCTGCCTAGAATTTGTCTGTCAGCATTAAAATCTTTCCCAATGCACCAATTAAGGTGAAACAGCAAGTGGTCAGATAAGATAACTTTCGCACTTTCCTAAACATTTATCACATAGTTAGGCTATTCGTTTGCAGCAAGCTATAGATTATATTCAGCAAATTCAGTTCATGATAACATTTAACTTAATTACAAATAAGCACAAACATCATCCGAGTGCGTACTTTGAACAGCACTTACATGGCGATGGTGATGAGCAGCATGTACAGGCTCTTGAAGATGATGTAGCCACAGTAGCAGACCCAGATGTTGGCGCTGAAGACCATTGCGAAGAGAGCGCCGCCCTCCAGGGCTGAGAGCGTGCCCAGAGTCACCTCACCCCAGCGAGACCAGTCTGCAGAGGAAAAACCGATCCCGTACGCCGCCGCGGCCCCTGCGGGTCAGTCAGAAACACAGTAAAATACTAAAGGCCCGTTCACACTAAGGACGATAGAAATAACAGATATACATTTTAAAATTACAGTCCACACAGTTATAACTATAACGGCACAGAGAAACAATATTGTTGGCTTGCTTCCACACTGAAGAGTAAGGTGGATCCCGGGCTAAGTGTCCTTTTTACTTACCAAACAGGTTTGAGAGGGCCTCCACTCCTCCATTGTAGACCGTGAAGTTACTAGACGGCTCCACGTGCTCCCACAGAGACTGGACGTAGTTCACTGTCTGGTTGTAGCCGCAGGTAGCCAGCGCCCACCACGCTGACCAGATAAGCAGCGTACGTGAGGAGAAACACTGCAGGAAATCCCTCCACAGCCGGAGCAGTACATCACCGCAGCCACCTGGGATATTATGATGCCAACAAAATTGCATTACATTTAGATCTTCTAGACTGAGCTGGTTAATATTTTATTTACACTACCAAAGATTTTTAATGTTTTAAAGAAGTCTGTTCTGCTCACCAAGCCTGCATTTATTTGATCCCAAGTGGAGCAAAAGCAGTACAATTCTGAAATATTTTTACTATTGAAAGTAACTGCTTTCTATTTGAATATATTTTAAAATGCAATTTATTTCTGTGATCAAAGCTAAATTTTCAGCATCATTACTCCAGTCTTCAGTGTCACATGATCCTTCAGAAATCATTCTAATATGCTGATTTGCTGGTCATGAAACATTTGTTTACTATTATCAGTATTTATGATCATATTATCAGTATTTAAAACAGCTGAGTACATTATTTCAAAATTCTTTGGTAAATAAGAAAGATCCAAAGATCAGCATTTATCTAAAATAAAAAAAACTTTGCTGATGTATTTTATGGCGTAGAATAAAACCTAAAAATATCTTGTGCGATAGAGCTGGAAATGCAAAAATGCTACTTTTTTAAAAAAAGGATTTAACTAATGTGGCAGATTTGACTCTTCGTAATTGCAAGAAAAAATAAAAATTAAAAAATTATCAACATTTAAAACAGTTCTTTCAGGATTCTTTGATGAATATAAAGATCCAAAGATCAGCATTTCTCTGAAATAAAAAGATTTTCTAACATTATACCCCTAAGGGGTGGCGAACGTCGGTCCTGGAGAGCCGCAGCCCTGCATGCTTTTGCTTCAGCCCTAATCGAACGCACCTGAACAAGATAATCAAGGTCTGAAGGGTTACTAGAAAGCAACAGGTAGGTGAGTTTAAATTAGGGTTGGAGCTGAACTCTGCAGGGCTGCGGCTCTCCAGGACCAAAGTTCGCCACCCCTGCACCACTGAAAAGCTTGGAGTCAGTGTGATTATTTTTTTTTATTTATTGGGGGGAGAAAGAAATTATAGAAATTAATACTTTTATTTAGCATGGATGCTTTAAATTGATCAAAAGTGACGATAAAGATGTTTATAATGTTACAAAAGATTTTCTTCTGAACTTTCTATTCATCAAAGAAACTTAAAAAAATTCTACTCAGCTGTTTTGAGCAGCAAATCAGAATATTACAATGATTTCTGAAGGATCATGTGACTGGATTAATGTTAAAAATTCAACTTTGAAATAAATTACAAGTTAAATATATTCAGATAGAAAGCAGTTATTTGAAATAGTAAAAATATTTCATAATTTTACTGTTTTTGCTGTACTTTGGATCAAATAAATGCAGGCTTTCTGAGCAAAATGTAACTCTCCCAAAATTTTGTAGTGTAATTTATGACAACATTTGTTGGTTTAGTTAGTTCAATATTTACAGAGCTATCAAATATTACAGTTTTTTTTTTTACAACTTGACCTTGTAATTTTTAATCAAAATATCTTGATATTTCAGTAAAATGAGATTTTTTCCATTATTTAGAACACTTAAACCCTAAACTTTTCTCATAATCGATTGTAAGCTCACATTCAAATTAATCAACAACCAGAAATGATCCCTCACTACTTCCATTTCATTGCAGCTTCAAACATGGAAGAGAATTAGCATTTTAGCTATGAATGTACTTTTGGATTTCCTGTGGGTTTTATGTTTTAAAGTCTTAGAGAGGGTGTAAACATAGAATGGGTAGATGCATTTTCCTCTTTCATCCACTGACAACCTCTGCAGTCCTGTTTAGCAACTTTTTTTAAATCACACAAGTAGGGCATTGCTGATGTATTTTATGGCGTAGAATACAACCTAAAAATATCTTGTGTTAACCACAGATTTTATTTCAGGCATTTAACCAGAAACCCAGTCAAAAAAAAAATTGACTTTGGGACGATAGAGCTGGAAATGCAACTTTTTAAAAATATTTAACTAATATGGCAGATTTGACTCATTATTCCTACCTGTCTTTGAGCTACTATTATCACAATCACTGGAATCTTCCTGCATTTGCTGCTGCGGTTTGGATCCATCCAACTCTGCGCCATCTTTTTGGCCATTACTCTGAACATCCTCCTCTGTGCCAGCATGTCCTTCACCATCACTAGCACTCCTCTTTTTGTGAAAGAACATACTTGTTTTGGGCATTGGGAGAAGAACAGAAGTGCTCAAAGCAATACCGGTGAGAACCAGTGTAAACACTAGAATGTGGTTATAGGACATCAGTTCCAAAGATACTAGGATCTGGCCCAACACTGAACCAGTGAGGTAGCCCAACAGTTGGGCGGTCCGGCAATATGAGGTGGCTTTCAGGTAGTGCTTCAAATCCACAATACTATATAGATAGGTGAAGTAAGCAACGTCGCATGACGTCACCACTCCATATGTAAACTGCACGGCCTGCATTTCTGGTACGCCATTACACCACAGCAACATCGCCGTGGTGATAAACAGGGCTACACACTGGAAGACCACGATGGGTTTATAACGCAGCCAATCAGTAAGGAGGAAGACAGGAACCAGCACTGTCAGATACGAATACGTCCACACCGGAAATATCTGACTGGTTACCTTGAGGGGGAAAAAAGAGGTATTTATCACCAACAACAAACTAGATTTATTGTGCAAATCTAAATCAGTAACTATCCACCTTTTTCTTTAACGCGGAAGTAAGGCTATGGATGAGACTTCTGGTTCATTGACCGTTATAGGGAAATAACGAGAGGAATAAAAACGTGCAGTAAATGGTAAACTGTTTGCATTACAAACCAGTGGGTTCATACTAAAGATAATACATTAAAATAATATGGTAAAACACACACATTTGCAATATCAAGCAGCAAAGCAAGCTGTTTTGTAAATAGCTGGGCGCGGATGAGACCGGAAGCCAGACCCATAAAATTTACAAATGGCTGCGCCCTCTCGTGTGGGACAAAAAGAGCACTTGAATAATGCACAAAAAACTTCATGTAGCCTATCATGACTTAAAATATTATCCACCGATAACACCGTGTCTACGCCGGACGCGAGCGGCAAGGCACGGCGAGACAAAATACAGTAGAACCCATTATAATCAGTGATGCTGTCTACACTGGACGTGGCACGGTGTGAGTAAATCCGCTAAATATGCAGCGGGCAGTGTTGGGAAGGTTACTTTGGAAATGTAATAAGTAGTGTAACTTTTCAATTACTTTATTAAAGTAATGTAACTTATTACTTTTAATTACTTTTTGATTACTTTTCTAAATTTCTAATTTTTTCAACTGTTAATCATTTTGAAACATTCAAACCAGGCAGAGTCAGCCTTACAGTAGCGTTCAACACTGATTACTGTCAGACTTTCAAAATCCTTTATCACTTGAATTGAAGATTATAATAAGTAAGGGATGTACGTCTTTATTTTGCGATAACAACTGCTGAATGTACATTATCCCTCTTATTACACAGCTGCTTGATAGATTATTAGATGTTTTGTGTCAAAATTATTAGACACGAAACACTGATCTGAGTTGAAATATTTGAACGCAAAGCTTCCATGAAGAAATCAGTTGCTAGCAAACGGCAAGTTCAAACTAGACATTTTAGGGATACAGTGCAGTCATACCAGTTTTCTTACACAACATTTCACCACAAAAATAACTAAGTAGTAGTACTAGTTTGTTAGTTATCTTATAATCCATTACAATGTACAAAAAAAAAAAAAAATGGCAGCAGCTGCGTTTGTATGAAACAATAGAGCAAGTCCACGATACCAGGATGACAGAATTAAGAAATTGTACACATAATATTGAATTAAGCTTTAATATTTTATTAGCTAACAAAACACAAAGCTTCTGCCAAGAAAAATTATCAAGCATATAGCACTGATTTTTTTTTTTTACTTATATTTTTGGGCTTTTTATGCCTTTTATTGTGATAAAACAGTAGAGACATGACAGGAAAGAGCTGGGAGGAGAGAGGGGAGCGGGATCGGCAAAGGATCTCGAGACGGGAATCGAACTCGGCTCACCGTGAGCGCAGTTGTGCTATATGTCATAACAAGATCATAATATAAATAAGATCATAACAAGAAATAGCTATGATACTGGGTTTGAAATCAAGTGTTTGCATATTTATGACAGAAAACACTAGCATCTAACAATGCCTTGGAAAAAACTATCTTAAAAAATAAAGTTTATGCATAAACCCAAATAGGAAATAAAACAGTTATCGAATAAGCATGTGTCCTGTTCTGTGTCCTAAACTCCTGAAACATTGGTGTCTCAGTTTAGAGCAGTCAATGCAATTTAAAAGAAGTCAATTAAATCTGTAAGTGGGGGTGGGTGTGTGAAAAAAATCTGATGTAATCCCCTTTGTAATCACTGGCATTTTTCAAAAGTAACTGTAATTTCATTACATATTTTTTCTCAGTAACTGTAACTAATTACAATTACATTTATTTTGTAATTAAATTACGTAATTCCGTTACATGTAACTAGCTACTCCCCAACACTGGCCGCGGGTCATTGCTATGATTGACAGTAATAACCGAACCAAACATCTGACAAGCCGGTGTCAAAAACAGAGCTGTGCATTAAATGATTGAGACTAAATTCAGAGTAACAAAACTACAGCAGTAACAAGTTTGTGTTGGTTGAACATAGGCTATTTAATAGCTTTTACAGTTCATGATAAAACTTACAAGATAGTTAATAAATTAAATCTAAAATATTTCAAATTCATATTGAGTTATATTGAATGCATTATTTAATTCTTATAGCATTCATATTTAACTTATTTCATTTGTAGTGAACTATATATAAGTATTTAAATAATTCACCCTTATAGGCTGTTTGTGTTTGAACTTAATTATTTATTTATTTTAATGACTTTCTGCACTTTCTATACTATATACTTCAGTGCGGTAAAAGTACTTTTAAATTTGTTATATTAGTAATTTTATAATAAATCGAAAAGCAAGATTTGAAAAAACTAGGTAGTTGAAATGGCAGGTGCAGCCAATGAGTGATCCTCTGCTGTCATCTGGTTAAGGGTAATTTCATGTCATTTTCATCTTAAAAAGTCGTTTTTTCATTTTTTCATGTCGTGTTTATGAATGAAAAGTGAATCTTTGAAGTGAATTTTACTGCAAATACTACGAATATTATTAAGATGTCGTTGATGAGAAGCATCTAGCTTGCTAACGTTAGATTAAACAGTTGTGACAGCGTTTAGCTGTCAGCATGTAAATGTACAACTACATGTCTAGGTACTCTCCTGGGATTACCAGACTCTGCATTTAAATTGTATGTTGTTAAAAAATCTGAAACTGAATGTTCATCCCGCTATCATTATTTACGATGATGCAATTATAATTTTTCTCAGTTTCTGATAAGAATGAGGCAGGGGAGCAGTCGCAATAGTCTCCACTTATATATGGCACATATAAAATGAGCTACACCGGAAATTTATGAGCTGGCTTATCATTATGCGGAACTTCTAAAAAACACTCTGCGTCTGAAAGCCTAGTCGGCTGACTTGCCATTTCTCAATATGTGTTCTTGTCTGTACTTGTGTTCTTGTGGACTTGTGAAACGTCAAGTACTGTTCCAACTTAAAGTTCACACCTAGCCAAGTACAGTTCAAATCCCAGGATGTGTTCTTGCTCCCCCCCTTTTATCAAGGATGCATCAAGAGGAGACTTGTGCGAACTTGAGGCAGCCATATATCCCAGAATGCATTTCGCACCAATCAGCGAGCGTTAATGGCGGAGGAGAAAACCTGCATCATTTTTTAAAAATGTTACCGTTATTGTGTCATGAAATGTTTTTCGGTATTTCAGGCGAGAATGTAGTTGTTTAAAACTCAAATCTGTGGTTTATTTATAAAGACAGCGCCTATTTGAAAATTTGAGACAGAGGTGGTTGATATCATATTTCATCTTGTAAATACATACAGTAAAGGCGAGCGGGAACTCGTACTCCTGAGTCAAATTGCGAAGTCCGAACTACCAAAGACGCAAGTCCGAACTTTGCGTACTTGGTATTGAGAAACGATTTAATAATACATAAAGACCATTTTATAAAATGTATAGTATTTTATAAAAAATGTTAAAAGGGATCAAATTAGTAAATAAAAATAATATTTACAATATACTACCAATAATAACGAAACAGCCACTAATAATAATGACCTGTTCTGCAATAGTACTTGCATCAGTGCTTTTATTTCTTAAGCAAAAAATGCCATTATCTGCCGTCTTTTCTGACGCACAGACCTTCAGTGACAATGACACTGAGGTCTTTATGTATTATTAAATCATTTATACATAACTGTTTTAGATCGTTTTTCTACAAAATGTACAACTTAACCGTTAGGTAACCTAGCAACGACTCTACGTTACTCTGCCTCTGAAGTCTGTCCGAAACTGTTTCTAGAGTTGCCTTCGCAAGTGGCAGCAAGTCAGCTGACTATGCTTTGGGACGCAGCCACTATTACTACTCATAAAGTACATCATGGTCAATATCCCATCTATTATATAATGTAACAAGTTTAATTTCACCAGAATATCTTTATTTATATAGCCTATATGACGCTCACGCACAGTTTGTGAGAAATCGAAGGCAGCGAAGGATACATCTATGCTGCCTTCAATATTCGATCAAAAGAAAGTACCTCCGGAGACAGGAAGTGAAGCAGAATTTGTATTCGGACGTTCTTTGATGCTTTCCTGTCTTGGAATGCTGCATTTTAGAGCTTTCGAACGCAGCCATGGTCAACTGCTGCCGCGTTCTATTTATGACGTGCTCACACAAAGTTCAAATGATTTGCAACGGTCGCTTTGTCGCGTCCAGTGTAGACAATGCTTTGTTTTTGATTTTTTTTTTTTTTTTTTTTTTTTTTGCGTAATTATTTTTTAACTTATTTTATGTCTTTTTTATTACACAAATCAGAATGACAGTCATTGATTTATGCAAAAAACTGCATGTAGCCTATAAGTATTTAAGAACTAGAAAATAGTCTACACAATATATCAAATACAAAATAATTAGAAAAATTTAAGATAATTGCACAGTGATTTTACTAGTCAATTTGTCAAATACAGATTTTTAAACATTTCTATTCACAGCATATTTTAAACAGTATTGACATTTTATATTTCACAAATCGAATTTAGAATCACAATAATTGACAGTTATAAAAGGTTATGCTTTCGCTGGAATAAATTTAGTACAATTAAATGGATAGTGCACTCAAAAATTAAAATTATGTCATGTAATTCTGTCATTTTCTAAATCTGCATGAATTTTTTTCTTCTGTGGAACATAAAAGATGTTCCACATCTTTTACTTTCCTTGGCATAACAATAACAGAAGAAAAAAATTCATGCAGATTTAGAAAATGACAGAATTACATGACATAATTTTAATTTTTGAGTTAAATGTTATGCCAAGGAAAGTTCGACAGGTTTGGAACAACATAAGCATGAGTAAATGATGCGTGCACTATCCCTTTAAGATCTCCTCAAATTATATGGCATTTGGTTTCTATGAAGTCATGCAGTTCGATTCTGAATCCAAAAACATTATGTTAATAATTAAACGTTTTAAAAGTTCACCATACCTGCTCCATGGTTAGGTTCTTGTCAGGTCCAGTTAGGAACGGAATGAGAAATGGTTCTAAAGGCTTTACTGTGCTGCAGAACCCGTAGATACATAACAGAGAGGTGGGATACTTCCAGTCCCTCATCCACCGCTTCAGAGTCTCCATCTTCATAGCTGATTCAGTAGGTTGGATAATACAATAAATGTACTACACACTATTTACCTTCTGCAGGTGTGTGAGATCTGTTTTCATATCAAAATACTGTTCCCTTGAGATAAAAACCACTCACTCTGAGGGCGAGAGTGTGTCTGCATGTGCTGTAAATAAGCAACCAGCGAGCAAAGTTCTGCTTAGATTATTGTGATCACACCTTCATTCTGAGCAATAAGGGAGAGTGGGGACAAAAGTACTATTTTTCAGAAAAACATCATTTAAAAAGATAAAGTTGTAGACTAGACAGAGATATATTTTTGCTACGGCCTATAACTCAGAAGTGTGGTCTATTAATACCAGGTGGTATTTTGTAAAAATGTAGAAAGACTTCAGTATAATTTCAGTTTGAACATTGCTATTTTACCCTGTTGGTTGGGACGAAAGTAACACAGAGGTGGGTCAAAAGTAACACAACAATACAAGCTAGATTTTTGTGTTACTCTTGTTTTTATTAAATATACATGATTGTGACATTGTTAATATGTAACTGCAAACATATTTTGTCCTTAATCTTTGCAAAAAATTGTGTGTACAAACTTGAATTGTTTAAATTATTTATTTATTTAACTTATTTTTATAACAGAATGAATAATATGAAAATTAAATTAAATTAGCATAATATAAATTCTCAGCATAATTTAACAATAGGCCTATTCATAAACTCAAAATGTGCATAAAACATCTGATAACACTGCAAATTCATAGGTGGAGGTGGAAAAGCTAAGGTATGGCTAAAACCTAATGATGACTAAGGTAAATGTGATGTAGCAACTGAGACTATTATTCCTGACAGATAGGCTTATGTCCAGAAACGCCCACTCATGAACATGTGAATCAGTCTTTCTTTCTGACCCTCACTCTAGGCATATTCTTTTGGTATAATACAACATAAACATGTATGATAAATGTTTTAATAAATGATGCAAGACACAGAAAGTCACCAAATTAGCATGCTGCTGGACAAAAGAAACATATGTTGTCACTGTAGGGGGACAAAAGTAATAAGTGTTACTTTCGTCCCGACAGGAACTTCGGACATTTAAATCCGATTTACTTTTATACTGAAAAACTCTGAAAAGCCAAACTTCAGGATGTATTACAGCACTAAATAACATGTAGACTGATCATTACTGTGACACATGAAACAAGAAACACAACACAACTAATCTGAAAAAAAAAATTACCACTTCCATAATTTACTTACTGTTTTCGAAAACTGCTTTCCGGACCTATCCGTGGGAAACAATGACAAAATCACGTGATATTTCTCAGCTCCATCAAAGTGTTGCGTGCTGAATGTGGTCCCCGCTCTCCCCTACTGTTATTCACCGGATAACCAGAATTTATTTATTTAATGCTGTCCATTGTTTTTTCACTAATTAATGTGTGTAAGATTCACTGCTTTGACAAACTTTTACTTGTCTTCACGTTTTATTAATACTTTGCAATCTTCTGATTTTGGAGTGGCGGAGGTTATAATACTTTTTAGAATATTCTATTATTTATTTTGTTATGCTTTATTTTATCCGCACGAATTCGTTAGGACTTTTATTTTGCATTCGGGCATGCTTCTGCACACGTCTTTTATTTTGAATTACGTATTTCTAATGCTTCCTGTTTTAAACGTTTTCTCGTGACAAATCCTATGACACTTGGTTGTGGATAAAAACACCAGCAGGTTAGCAAAACCGCACACATTTGACTTTAAATGCTTTATTAAAGCATATACTTTGCGAAGTTATTATCAAAATAGACGCGCCAAAGGATATTGTGGCATAAAATGTTACAACAAAACGTAAATACGTCGTGTGTTCACTAATAAATAGCTTTCGTGCACATTTAAGGTACTATTATGTTATTTCTTGACGTACTTGTGTAAATGTGATGAAAATAGTATCATTTATTGTAATGGAACACATCAAAAAACGATGGTGTTACCGTCTGACGTCATCACTATACCATGGTAAAGTACTTTTTGTAAGGCTTCTTAAGTAAACAGCTCATTTAAATGTATTTTCCAGGTGTGCTATCATGGCAAGCAACAAATTCCAGATCGTGGTTCAGGGAGAAGCTTCTGAAACTGACTCGGAAGATGAAATGTACATCACCTCTGCTCCTCCTGTCCATCCATCATCATCATCATCATCATCAGGGATGAAGGTGGCAGGAGAGGCATCCGAGACGGACAGCGAGGATGAGGAGGAGCGAGCTCGCAGACTAGCCTCTGAAAGCCATCAACAGATGCTCCGCAAAGACCTTCCTCCTCTCATCGTGATCAGAAACACACCTGCGACTGCGTCTGGACAGGAGGAGCTATCGTCGCCTGTGTCCAGACCTGACTCAGGTAGGTTTAACACGTTACTCCAGCAGAAACTGCAGGAGAGCAATGCGCGGTTGTGCGCGGACGTCAGTCAAAGCCTGAAACAGGTGTATCAGAACGCTGCCAAGGATGTAAGACAGGCCACGGCTCATCTCAACAACTCTCAGACTGGCATCATCAACGCGTCCCACAGCATTAGACTCATACTGGAGGACCTGAAGTCAGTGTCTGAGAAGATCGACATCATTACGAGCTGTCATCTGCTGCCGGACATCACCATGCCAAACCCACTGTCTGAACAATCCTAATCAAATGTTTGAGAGCACAACTGCCAGGCTGCTGTATAGTATGCGATGTATATTAAATGACAAATGTTGATAAATAAGGGCCTGCTGTTGAGCCGTTGAAGGTCCAGTATTAGCCACAGCTTGAATACATTTTTATGAGTCTGATTTGTGCTACAAATCAATAGTATTTGACCAAGATGCTGAATATTATAAGTGGATCCCCAAATTAATAACATTAAAATTATTTTGGGGTGATATGCTGAATGCGCTAATGAGACAATAAATTAAGTTAAAAAAAATTCTAAACTTGCCCACTGTTTAAACAAAATTTCCCCTTTTCCTTGTCTTTCTTTCTTTCTTTCTTTCTTTCTTTTTAACAGTAGTTAATATAATACATTTTTTATAATATTAATATTATTATTGAAATAATAAGGTCATCAAAGTATGTATATACTATATGTAAAAAATATATATATTCTATAAAATTATGCAAAGTAATCTATTAATGTAATCTATTACATTATTATTAATTAATATTCTATATTTATTCCCACAATTGTTTAAAAAAAGTCCTGAGGTTAATGTAATAATCATATTTTAATATTTTTTTATATTTTTCTTATTTATTATTGAAATAATATAATACTAAATACCTAAGATTAAAAGGGGCATGTGGCATATACATGTTTATTAAATAAAAAATATTGAAATAATATACTAATTTATTACTATAAGTGTAAATATATGTAAGTAATTAGTAAATATAATTAATAATGAATAATAATACATATTTAATTTATATATAATAATCATATTTTACTATTTATTTTTACTATTTTTCTTATTTCTTATTGAAATAATACTAAATACTTAAGATTAAAAGGGGCATGTGGCATATATATATATATATATATGTATGTATATATATATATATATATATAGTTTATTAAAAATTATTGAAATAATATACTAAATGATTACTATAAATTATATATATATAATTAATAATAAATAATAATACACATTTAATTTATATATACATATATTTATATATATATTAAAGTAATAAAGTTTATTATATTATTATTATATAATTATTTATTAATTAATTTTTTTAAATATTTTGAATATTGTTCTTTTTTATTATTAAAATAAAATATATCTGTCTATATATCTATCTCTATATATAAATTAAATATGTATTATTAATTAATTATATTTACTAATTAATTTATATTTTTATATTTTAGTTATTTTTTTAAATTATTCTTATTATTTATTATTGGAATAATCTATATTTATATCATCTGTCTATATATATATATATATATATATATATTCTAAGAATATACTAAATTATTAATTATAAATATTAATTTATAATACATATTTACATATTTTATTATTATTAAATATTATAGTAAATAATGTAAAGATTTATTATCATTATTAATTATATTTACTAATTAAACATATTGAACAGATATATATATATATATATATATATATATATATATATATAGTATTTTACAACACTATAGATTTTAAAGCCTTTTAGCCATAAATTTGTCACAAAAAAGCAACCAGATAATCTGCAAAAAAAAAAAAAAAAAAGTCACTCATCACTCATAAACTGAATTTGTTTAGAAACTTTATTGAAACATACAGGTCTGTGATGGGCATTTTGGAAATGTATAAATTTATAACGAGTGGAGAACATGAAAGCTTCATAGCACCACCTTGATCGGAATAAACACAAGTAGGAAATGCAACAGACACATATGCCCGTTACTCAAAGAACTGTTACCATTGAATCTGCTGTACACTTTGAAAACTTTGCAACTAATTTTGAAAGGCACTTTGAAGACAGATTCATTCCAATGATACATTTGTAACAATGGCGAACATATGACTAAATGAAATCACAACCTGCGTTTCTAAACATGAATAAGGCACTGTCCATGTTAGACTGGACCGGGCAACACTTTATCTCGTTCTATAAAGCTTATCTTTTGACTAAACGTTTAATCTTAATCTACTTTTAAGGACACTGATGCTGCACCTTGATTAGAGCTGTGCAAATATGAAGCAATGATTCTTAAAGCGACATAAATAAACCTTTGAGAAATGGTTTGATGAACAGCAATGATCACATCAACAGTATCAAAAGTAGTTAGTTTCCAGACGCTCCCTACAGGCAATCATGCACATAACACTCACACTTACAAACTCTCATTCTCCTGTGCATGGGTTTCTTTCACAGAGGCACACCAATGAAAAAGATGCGCAACAGATGTGCAAATACTTCGTCCTACGCAGACAGACATTCAGCTACACGTTAAAGCTCACGCACACACTCGCACAGAAAATAAAGACACAAGATTAGTAGAGCTATTGCAGGTTGCAGCAACGTACATATATGTTAAAAAAAAATCAATGCTGCTATCTAAAGTATAACACTGAGACTGAATAGTAAAGGACCGAAAGTACAGTAATAATGCTACAAAAGCTTTAGTTTCCAGGCAAACAAACTAAACCAAACCAAATTGATCTGAAAAGCCTAGAAACAAAAACTGCAAAAAATCGAAACAATACATTCAATGTGAAACAAACAAAGTACATGAAAGACAATAGGCACAGGGATTTTAAAAAAGAAAGAAAGAAAAAAGAAAGAGACTTTTTCTCTCCATACAGGAGTCTCACATTCTGTTATTGTCATTTATGATGATTTTACAAAAGGAAAACTTATTCTGTTGCAAAATACAGTTCTTCTCAGATGTGCAAAAAAAGAAAATAATGACAACTTCCTGTTTCAAAAATGTGAACTCAGTCCTCCAGTATTTAAGCTTACAGTATAAGTGAGATTTCAGTGAGAAAATATTGCACGTTAACATGTGATTCGTCAAGTCATGATGTCAGAAATGATGTCGTCTGATTGATCAGGTCAAGTCCAAGGATTCTGTTTTTAATGTTTTGTCTGACCATTAAGGATTATAGTTTAATCCTATAAAAGTCATGACTGCTCACCCACAATTCTAAATGACAGTGTATTTGAACATGTCATTATATCCCATTTTGATGTTTGGGATTATAGCCAGAATGCCCTGTATTTAGTGTCCTTCATTCTGAACAGTCTAAGAAAAAGTATACACTGTGGACACAGTGGTAAAAATTCAAAACTGTATGCAAACGTAATTGCTAACGACATGTACCATGATGGAAAAACACTTTTGGTTAAATTTAAGTGTAATGATGGTCATATATTGTGGGTGTGGTTTGAGATCACCTAAAAGATGAAGTCTAATTGGTCAGGTCATATAAATGGTGGCATCTGATTGGTCAGGTCATATAATGAGTGATGGCTCTCAAAGCATAGAGCAGCTCTGCCTGCATTCGTGCCTCCATTAGAAGCAAATTCACATGAACCTGGATAAAGGAAAGAAAGAGATTTGAGAATATCAAAATATTTACAGGAAAATCAGTGTTGTGTTTTTCGGGCTCAAAAGTTTACATACACCTTGCTGAATCTGCAAAATGTTAATTATTTTACCAAAAAAGAGGGATCACACAAAATGCATTTAGTACTGACCTGAGCAAGGTATTTCACATAAAGGACATTCACATATAGTCCACAACATAAAATAACAGTTAAATTATAAAAATAACCCCGTTCAAAAGTTTACATACGTTTGATTTTTAATACTGTGTTGTTACCTGAATGATGCATAGCTGTGTTTTTGTTGTTGTTGTTGTTGTTGTTGTTGTTTAGTGATAGTTGTTCGTGAACAGTTAAACTGCCTGCTGTTCTTCAGAAAAATCCTTTAGGTCCCACAAATTATTTGGTTTTCAGCATTTTTGTGTATTTGAACCCTTTCCAACAGTGACTATATGATTTTGAGATCCATCTTTTCACACTGAGGACAACTGAGTGACTCATATGCAGCTATTACAGAAGGTTCAAACGCTCACTGATGCTTCAGAAGAAAAAAAGTTGCATTAAGAGCCGGGGGGGTGAAAACTTTTGGAATTTGAAGATCAGTGTAAATTTAACTTATTTTGTCTTCTGGGGAACATGTAAATATCTTTTGTAGCTTCTGAAGGGCAGTACTAAATGAAAAAAAAAATACTATTTAGGCAAAATTTACAAAAAATGTACACGTCTTCATTCCGTTCAAAAGTTTTCACCCCCCCCCCCTGGCTGTTAATGCATTGTGTTTCCTTCTGAAGCATCAATGAGCGTTTCAACCTTCTGTAATGGTTGCATATGAGCCCCTCAGTTTTCCTTGGTGTGAATAATGGATCTCAAAATCATACAATCATTGTTGGAAAAAGTTCAAATATACAAAAACGCTGAAAAACCAAAGAATCTGATGGATTTTTCTGAAGAACAGCAGGCAGTTTAACTGTTCAGGACAAACAAGGCACTCATGAACAACTATCACTAAAAAAAAAACCAGCTTTGGATCATTCAGGTAACAACACTATTAAGAATCAAGTTTTGTATGGGGCCATTTTTATAAAATCAACCTATTTTCTCTTGTGGACTATATGTAAACGTCTTTAATGTGGAATATCTTAATAATTAACATTTTGCAAATTCTCCAAGGTTTTGACTTCAACTGTATTTCACATGATAATATGACTTACCTTCTCGGAGTGTCTGAACTGGTGCCAGTAGCTCTCGTACATGCGGCGGGTGGTTCTCTCTGGATAACACGTCACTGTTTTAATGTAAACCTTCAGACTGCGTTCCAACAACTGATTCACTTCACCATAGTCATAGTCATCATACCTGCAGACACAGTATGAATGTTTATCTTTCAATATTAGACAGGAAAGACTAGACTTCAGAAGTACTCCTGGTTGTCCTGTGCTAGTACACTAGGGGGCGCTGTGGGTGTACATACTGGACACTGTATTACAATCGCATACTGCATTTCTGCAGTGTACAGTATGTATCTGTATGCAAGGGACAAGGGATATTTCACCCAAAAATGAAAATTCTGTCATTAATTACTCACCCTCATGTTGTTCCAAACCCGTAAGATGTTCGTTCATAGAAACACAAATTAAGATATTTTTGATTCAATCTGAGAGCTTTCTGGCCCTGCATAGACAGCAACACAACTGACAAGCTCAAGGCCCAGAAAGGTAGTAAGGACATTGATAAAATCAGTGGTTCAACCATAATTTTTTTGCACACAAAAAGTATTCTCGTAGCTTCATAAAATTAAAGTTGAACCACTGTTGTCACATGGACTATTTTAACGATGTCCTTAGTACTTTTCTGAGCCTTGTACAGGGTAGTTGCATTGCTGTCTATGTTCTCAGATTTCATCAAAAAAATCTAAATTTGTATTCCGAAGACAAACTAAGGTCTTACTGGTTTGGAATGACATGAGGGTGAGTAATTAATGAAAGAATTTTCATTTTTGTGTGAACTAGCCCTTTAACATCTTTTTTTTCATTAGCAAAGCTTTGTGAGCGTCGTCTGTGCTTATGGATGTACCTTATTCCATACATGCAGTGGACGTAGTTGAAGAGAGCCCTGCGCAGCATGCTGGTGTCCACCCCCTCGTGACTGGCCATGTTGTAATAGGTCAGATCACACGCTGTTCTGAACTTATCATCCAATAGGTGACCAATGTCAGAGTACAACCTGTTCACTAGAGAGAAGCCATGATCCTCCCATGAGTAGTCCTATAGAGTGAACAAGACAATGATCAATCATTCACTCTCAATCCACCTTGGAAGCAAGCCTATGGGCAAGACTTCCAGTTCATTAGCCGCTATAGGCGAATAATGAGAAGAATAACAACATGCAGTAAACGCTAAAACTGTTTGTACTACAAACCACGCCAATTTGCAATATCAAGCTGCAAAATTAGCTGTTTTGTACAGCTAAAAATAGCTGGACGTGGATGAGACAGGAAGCCAGATAGGGTATAAAAATCAGTTATCATACTGTATATGTGTTTGTCATACTTGTGCTTTAAAAGTGGGTGGGTTGTCTTCTCCATGTCGCGCAAAGTCTTGGTATCCAAATGACGGGTCGTCTACAAACCGAGCCACGGGAGAAGGAGGCACCACTTCCTCATCAAACCCTGCAGATGAAAATTTACATTTTAATACAAGTACATAAAACTAAAGATTGATAGATCCTTTGTTTTCAAAGAATGGTTCAAATATGGTAGAATTTGCATTTTGGTCATTTATCCCTTTAATTTACACTTTACCACAAGACCACCACAAAAAGCTAAGGAAAATAAGGGGGGTTGGGGAAATAGAGAGAATAAATACTGTTTTATTGTAAATATATGTAGAAGTTTGAGTTTTTATTAGCACGCACTTTTTCTGATGAAAGAAAATAAGTACTATGAAAGTAGTCAAGAAGTATCTGTGTTGTAATACCTGCTGACACCACTAGAAGACTCTCTTTCTTTTCTTTCTCAAAACGAGTGAACATCTCCTCCTCTGATGCATCATCATCTTCTCTTTCCTCCAACAATCGCTTCATTCTCTCCATCAGAGCTTCCAGCTCACTCTGAAATACACAAAAATGGAAAAATTGTCCAAAAAAATCTTGAATCACACATCAGACAGAATTAATATACAGGTGAATGTCATAATGTCATAAAACTTATCCTATATATAAATATATATATACACACACACACACAAGTCAAAAGTTTTTGAACAGTAAGATTTTTAATGTTTTTTAAAAAAGCCTCTTCTGCTCACCAAGTACTTTGATACAAAGTACAGCAAAAACAGTAAAATTGTATGTTGTATATTTTTGTTTTCTATTTGGATATATTTTAAAATGTAATTTATTGCTGTGATTTCAAAGCTAAATTTCAAAACCTTTTGACTGGTGGTGTATATATAATTGATTGTTGTATATACATTATAGTAATATATATATGTATATATATATATATGTACATTATAATAATATACCATTTTATTTTATAAGATATATATAATATACAACATATAGTATTCATGCAACATCATAATTGCAATGTAAAATTATTTTTTCATGGCAATTAAGCAATTTTTTTTTTTGCTGTAATGCATTAAAATACTGTATTACAGTAACAAAAATAATCCAAATGGATGAAAAAGAAAATTCTTAAACGCAAAATGTCCAGATACATTTAGAACGGGAATTAGAAATACAAAAAAAATCTGAATGCAGAATATAACTTTTTTATTTTTTCCTTTCTTTTTATTTATTTGGTTTTTTTTGGATTGGCAGATGTGATCTGAACATGTTTTCCTGCCATAAAAATACAAAAACAACACATGGCCACGTTGTCATGTTTTCCTACCCCAGTGTCAGGGTTATGCAGGGGGTTCCTGTTGGCTCGGTTGCTGTTTGTTAGGTGGCAGGTGCATAAACCCGCCATGGCCGGAGGGCAAAGGTCATCCGTGACCCCGTTGACCTCTGTGACCTCAGGGTCAGGGTTGACACCGCTACCAAACACAAAACTAGCCAAGGCATGGAAATGAGCCAGCAGTACGACAGCATGAACCAGCTCTGCCAAAGACCAGCTATGTTCTCCTGTCTTCACCAGAGCCTGAAAAACACGAGTGTGAGATCATTAACATCTGACATAGATATGATTCAAACAAATATAACAAACAATTGCGGTCAGTTGCGTTTCTGTCTATGCAGGATCAGAAAGCTCTTGGATTTCATCATAAAATATCTTCACTTGTGTTCCGAAGACGAACGAAGGTCTTACAGGTTTGGAACGACATGAGGGTGAGTAATTAATGACAGAATTTTCATTTTCGGGTGAACAGAACAGTTTTTACCTGTATGTGTTGCTTGGTAATAAGCCAAGGTCTGTGTGCAAGGATCTTGTTTATCTCGTTGAGGTTGCGAAGTCGTTGTGGGCAGAACTCCAGACCTCTCAGCCAATCAGAACACACGCCTATCTGCTCAAACTCTTGCACATGCTGACAGACCAGCGCGGAGCACTGATGCCGCGCTGCAGCCTGGAAGAGACAAAAAAATCCCTCTTAATACAATTCCAGTTAAATAGAGTCTATTTTGAAAGTGTTTTTGTTTGTTTGTACCATTATAGCGATATAATGCCTGTAGTGGAGTGGTAGGGGGCCGTCCATCCTCAAGAGGTAATAGTGGCAGCGAAGGAACGCTTGCAGATAGTGCGGGTGGAGGCCCATCACCTGCGTCAGGTTGTCCATACGACCGCTGAACTCTTCTTCTAAGAACATCACCGTCGAGTCATTCAGAGGTATGGCTCCTATGATCTAGGGATCAGGATCAGACATTAGGACATACTGAACAGACTATATAAAAATGGTCAGATGGTAATACAAAATAAATATGTGGTCTGGTTGATTTTGTAACGCAAGGAGGTACTAATATGTGATGCTATGAATCACAGCCAAGAAAGATATGAACTCTGGTTCAGGTTCATCTTAATTCAGCAAAGCGAGGACAGATGCCATAATTCAATTTACAGTCTAAATACACTTTCTTAGATCTCCCGGCACGCAACTCGGATTCAATGAAAATCATCTCTGAACCAGATGAACTCAAAACAAAAGTGAAATGAACACCAGCTGACATGAGAAAAAACGATTACAGTATCTGAGTTGACAGAGTATTTTTCATTATAAAAAAGTGGTAATATTGTGGTACTTTCGCATATTAGCAAATCAGATTATTTGAATGATTTCTGAAGCATCATGTGATGCTAAAGACTGGAGTAATGATGCTGAAAATTCAGCTTTGCATTGCAGGGATAAAATACATTTTAAAATATATTCAAACAGAAAAGTGTTATTTTAAATTGTAAATATATTTCACAATATTATTGTTTTTACTGTATAATAAATTAAGCTTTGGTGAGCATAAGAGACTCCTTTCAAATATATTAAACAATCTGGTAACACTTTACAATAAGGTTCATTAGTAAAAGTTAGTAACACTAATTCTTCTACAGTTTTTAATAATCTTAGTTAATGTTAATTTCAGCATTTACTAATGCATTATTAAAATTATTTAAAAAAGTTGTGTTTGTTGACATTAGTTAATGACTTAACAGACATTTTAGTGGTAGTACATTAAAAAATATATCATGGTAATACCATGGTTAATATCCAAAATAATAATAGCGTAACTGTATAATCTCTGAAAAAAAAAAAAATTGAGCATTACCTCATTTTCTGGAATAAATGAACTTGGTCCTGTTGATATGAGTCTTGACATCTTCATTCCTTTTTCCTGAGGAACAAGAACATTTATGATGAATATGATGAGGATATCCTGACAATATCTTTAAATAAAAACAATTATTTACTGAAGTACACTACCACACGATTTTTAACGTTTTTTTAAAGACTCTTCTGCTCACCAAGCCTGCATTTATTTGATCCAAAGTACAGCAAAAACAGTAAAATTTTGAAATATGTTTACTATTTACAATAACTGATTTCTATTTAAATATATTTTAAAATGTAATTTATTCCTGTGATCAAAGCTAAATTTCAAAAAATATATCATGGTAATACCATGGTTAATATCTAAAATAATTACAGCATATTTTCAGCATCATTCTCCAGTCTTCAGTGTCTCATGATCCTTCAGAAATTATTCTAATATGCTGATTTGCTGTTCAAGAAACATTTTAATTATTATTATCAATATTTTAAGTTGAGTACATTTTTTTAATCCAAAGATCAGCATTGAAGAAATTATAGAAATTAATGCTTTCATTTTGAAAAGGATGCTTTAAATTAAACAAAAGTGATGATAAAGACATTTATAATGTTACAAAAGATTTCTTCTTCAGATAAATGCTGTTCTTCTGAACTTTTTTTATTTATTAAGGAAACCAAAAAAATTCAACTCAGCTGTTTTCAACACAATAATAAATGTTTTTTGAGCAGCAAATCAGAATATTAGAATGATTTCTAAAGGATCATACGACTGGAGTTATGATGTTAAAAATTCAGCTTTAAAAGCACAGGAATAAATTACATTTTAAAATATATTCAAATAGAAAACATTTATTTTAAATAGCAAAAATTGATCAAATAAATGCAGGCTTGGCGAGCAGAAGAGACTTCCGTAAAAACTTTAAAAATCTTACTGTTTAAAAACTTTTGACTGGTAGTTTATGTATTTTTTTTTTTATGTTGAAACACTTTCTATATGCTCAGCTAAATATGCAGAGACAACTAAGTAAGCCATCTGTAGCTTAATTCTGCACAGCAACAGTGGCTTAACCAATGGTGTGAGTTTGGGGGCGGGGCTACTTGTGTATTCAACTAATGGCAGACAGGTGAAACCTGTTTGAAAGCAGTCTGTATTTTAGACACACTAAAGCCTCAGAAATTGTTTAACAAACATAAATAAATAAATTCAGAAGGTATTCTAATGAACGTATACACATTTGTTTTAAATATATATACATATATTTTAAAAAAGCACAACATTGATTTTCAGGTCCATCTGGGGTTTATTTTGAAGTCCCTCCCAGTCTTCCTGTTACACAGAAAGGTAAGAGTTCCACGAAAACTGTGTTTGTGTTTTATCTATGTGTGTGTGTGTGTGTGTGTGTGTGTGTATGTTCACTACACTGGCTATAATGCCAAGGGTGGAAGGGTCACTTCAGTTCAGTGATCCGAGGCCTGGACACACCAAACTTCTTTCCCTGTCGTTCACTTTATCTGTCCTTCCTTCCTTCTCTTCAGGATTCGGGTTTGTTCAGGATATCCCATCACCCACCCGCAACCACCACAAATACACAGACGGTGTTGTGTTTGCGGTCAGAAGTGTTTTGCCTCCACTCTGTAGCCTTGTTGGAAACCTGTGCTGTTTATAAAACACTAACCTAGAACTAATAAGGGTCTTCTCAACCAGGCACACATTTTAGCATTAAAACTGATCCACAAGTTAACAAGCATGAGTCAAGTTGTTTTTCCAAGGATGCAAAAATTGTGGAAGGACACAATTATTCTTACATAATTGTGAATGGTAGTGTCTGTTTTTACAAGGCATATCCATTTATACAAGTCTTTAACTTCCTGAATAATCAATATCAAGCAAAAGAGATATGGATAAGACAGAGGGAGAAGCGCAGGGTATGTGAGACTAATTGAATTCGTTTAGTTTGTTCTCTGTGCTTAACGTGTGTAAAGTCTGTGTGTGTTTGCAATGAGGCTGCAATGATCTGCCGTCCAGACTTGTTTGACACACGGAAACATTGACTCGGCACTCTGACCACCGTGACCCCCACCTTGAAAACGCATCACCGCTCCCAGCCAATCAAAACGTAGCATACTATCAGCACTGATAATGCTTGAGACTATCATTCTGCGGAACCATGGTAATGATTCTGTTGTCATGACAGCAGCATGAGTGTCCATGGATAGAAGCAGCGTCTTCCTCAAAATAGTCTGGGAGAGTGTCCAGATTTAAAGATGCTTTTTTAAATTAGAACAAATAAAAATGACAAGAAAGTTCTAAAAATGTAATCTATGAATATGAGTAAATAGTAATCTGTGCACATAAATAAACACGAAAATTGCTGAAATGTCTACACAGTAAAAAATGTTTTAAATAAAACAACATAGATTATAGTAATACTATTACAAAAAAATATACATTATTTTAGTTTTTCTACTTAATTCAGTGTGTTTCTGGCAGATTGAAATTGTGTGAGAGTGAAATTTACTAGCAATTTCTGAGTAAAACATTTACACACAAATTTTTTTCAATGTACAGACAAAGAACCAAATACCAGTTCATGATAACCAAAATGTCAAATCTTAAATGAGATTATGCGTTTAGTCGAGATCTGTGTGGAAGCCTGTTTCCTCCACTGAATAAAAAATAAAAAAGGTAATAACAGCTTTTCATCTCACAAATGTTTTTTCTCACAATTGTGAGTTTATGACTTTTTTCCTCACAATTTTTTCTTTTATATCTTGCAATTCTGACTTCTTTTCTCAGAATTGTGAAATATAAACAATTCAGTGAGAACTGTCAGAATTCAGAACACACTTTATAACACAATTGCGATTTGATATCACACAACTCTGAGAAAAAAGTCATAACTGAACTTTATAACTCAGAATTGCGAATATATCTCTCACAATTCAGAGAAATTCTTTATTTCTCAGAACTGCACATTTATATTTTGCAATTTTGACTTTGACACACAATTGTGATTTAATATCTCAGAATTTTGAGGAAAAAGATCATAATTGAACGTCAGAGTTGAACTTTTTAACTCGCAATTGCAAAATTATCTCACAATTCTGAGAAATTCTTTATTTCTCAGAACTTTATATCTTGTAATTCTGACTTTATAACATGATTGCGATTTAAAATCACACAATTCTGAGAAAAAAGTCTGAATTGAAAGTCAAAATTGAACATTCTAACAATTTTGAATTTTTATCTCAATACTGAGAAATTCTTTATTTATTAGAATTGCAAATTTTTATCTTGCAATTTCTGACTTAATAACACACAAATACGATTTGATATCACAAGTCAGAATTTTAAGTTTATATCATAATTCTGAGAAAAAAGTCCATATTGAATACTGTAACTCGCAATTGCGAGTTTATATCTCACAATACTGAGAAATTCTTTATTTCTTAGAATTGCGAATTTGTATCTCGCAATTTCTGACTTTATAACACACAATTGCGATTTAATATCAGAATTCTGAGAAAACAGTCAGAATTGAAATTCAGATTTGAGCTTTATAACTTACAAATGCAAATTTATCTCTCACAATTCTCAGAAATTATTAAGAAATTCTTTATTGCGATTTGATATCGCACAATTCTAAGAAAAAAGTCAGAATTGAACTCGCAATTGCAAATTTATCTCTGACAATTCTAAGAAATTATTTCTCATAACTGCGAATTTATATCTCATAATTCTGACTTTATAATATGGTTGCAATTTAATATCACACAATTCTGAGAAAAAAGGCAGAATTGAAAGTCAAAATTGAACATTCTAACTTGCAATTGCGAGTTTATATCTCACAATACTGACAATTTTTTTATTTCTTAGAATTGCGAATTTCTTTCTTGCAATTCCTGACTTTATAACACACAATTGCAATTTGATATTACACAATTCTGAGAAAAAAATCAGAATTGAAATTTATTTCTCAGAATTTCAAATTTATCTCGTAGTTCTGACATTAACACATGACTGCAATTTAGTATAATTTGTTTATATCACGCAATTCTGAGAAAGTTAGAATTGAAAGTCAGACTTTAACTTTATAACTCGCAATTGCAAATTTATCTCACAATTCTAAAAAAATTCTTTATTTCTCAGAACTGTACATTTGTATCTCGCAATTCTGACTTTATAACACACAACTGCAAATTTTTATCACATAATTCTAAGAAAAAAATCAGAATTTTAGTTTATATCATGTAATTCTGAGAAAAAGAGTCAGAATCGAAAATCAGAATTGAACTTTATAACTCGCAATTGCAAATTTATCTCTCACAATTCTAAAAAAAAATTTATTTCTCAGAACTGCACATTGATATCTCACAATTCTGACTTTATAACACACAACTGACTTTTTATCACACAATTCTGAGAAAAAAGTCAGAATTTTAGTTCATATCATGTAATTCTGAGAAAAAAAAAGAATAGAAAATCAGAATTGAATTTATATATGCATATATATATACATGTATATATATATGTGTATATATATATATATATATATATATGCGTATAACTCGCAATTGTGAATTTATCTCAAAAAGTCAGAATTTGGCTGAAATGGGCTTCCATAGATGTGTGCAGAAATGCAGAAAGAATTTATCATTGGTAATAGTACAAATTTTACTGTTAATTAACCCGAGGCTTTACAAAATTTGACCATATTTATCTCTCACAATTCTAAAAAAAAATTTATTTCTCAGAACTGCATATTGATATCTCACAATTCTGACTTTGTAACACACAACTGACTTTTTATCACACAATTCTGAGAAAAAAGTCAGAATTTTAGTTCATATCATGTAATTCTGAGAAAAAAAAAGAATAGAAAATCAGAATTGAATTTATATATCTATATATATCTATATATATATATATATATATATATATATGTGTGTATATATATATATATATATATGTGTGTGTATATATATATATATGCGTATAACTCGCAATTGTGAATTTATCTCAAAAAGTCAGAATTTGGCTGAAATGGGCTTCCATAGATGTGCGCAGAAATGCAGAAAGAATTTATCATTGGTAATAGTACAAATTTTACTGTTAATTAACCCGAGGCTTTACAAAATTTGACCATAATAATCAAATACTATAGATGTACTGTTTTATACATCTTTTGGGGGGAAAAGTGTACCAACAATAATTTTATTTTGTCAGAAGAGCAATATTTTAAGTAATATAACTATGATTTCATGGTTTTAACTACTTGTTTCATGCTTACATAAAACCCACCACAGCAAATCTAAGGTTACCACCCAAAAATTGTTCATTTGGCTAACCTGTACAGTTTTACAAGGGTGGTTTTAATGCTTGTGCTGTACGTACAGGTCATTTCATAAAAATCAAGGTTGTGGTTTTAAGCTTTGAACGGCCACTCCTTGATCTTCATAAGTCTGTTCTCACTGCTCAAATGGACTCTGGATTACAGTGGAGGTGTCTGAACAGTACTCTCGCCTTTGGGCATGTCTGGTTTTACATATTAAAGGATGCTGTTCTGCTTTTGCCCAGTGAAGCTTTTGATCCGTAATGGCTGTCCATGAATCCTATATGCTTCCTTCCCGTCTAGGACCTGGCGCCCTGCCTTCAGCCAAAGAGACGAGAAGTGCAACTCGTTTTAAAAAGACGACGGGGTTAAAAACGTGGGTCTGTCGGGGACTGATCGTGTCTTATGTTCTGGGGGAAAGTGCAGAAATATTTGTCTCCATGACAGCAAAAGTGGGTGTAGAACAAAAGCACACACTTGTAAAGCACTTACATAAGTCCACTTTGTGCTTAGTTTAAACAAATGAGTCTGTTTCTTAAGGCCTACTCTTACTGAGTTTAGAGATATGGAGACAGAAAGAGACAGAAAATGACTACATGGATAAAATATGGAAGAGGAAGGGTCAGAGAGAGAGCGAGAGAGAGTGTGATATAACATTCTGGCACAAAATGCCACTAATCAGTGTCTCGGTGAGGATTAGGATTAGTTTTGATCTCCAGTCAAGTTTTTTAATGGGACGTAATAAGAGAACGAAGGGTTATTATGTAGCGGTTTACTGAGTCTTAGAATAAAGACTTGGTAAAGCCAAGGATAAATTAAATTTAGGATGATGTGTAATTTATAGTGAAAATGGGTTTTAATGTTCACATTTTGACTACAGAGCATTAAAAATATGTTTAATAGTAAACCAATTAAACAAACACATTAAGCTAAAATAACAATAAAAATATTTTTAAAAATTACATTAAAAGCTAAAAAACACTGAAGTAATAAAACGACTAAAACTAAAATAAATACTGAATAGGTTATATATTAAATTAGAAATATAAATAACTAATAAAAATGGCAAAAGCAAGAAAACAAAAGCTTAAACTAAAATTCAAATGAAAATAAAAATAGGCTAATTCAAAATATAAATAAATACTAGAAATGTTATTATGAAATTATTGTACACCAGCTGATTGCAAATGAAATAAACAAAATCATAAAAAAAATAAAATGCATTTTTTTGGACATTAAAAAGTAATTTCTGTGGGATTTTTTTTACATTTTCTTACAAAACAGATTTAAAATTAAATTAGAAATGTTTAACTACTAAAATGACTAAAACTGAAACTGAAATAAATACTTTTAAAATAATATGTAAAATTAGAAATATGAAAAATGAATAAAATAAATGTAATTATTATGAAATTATTTTTCACCAGCTCATTGATAATATAATAAAATAAATCATAAAAATATAAATATGCACTTTTTGGACATTAAAAAGTAATTTCTGTAGGGTTTTTTTTTTTTTTTTTTTTTTTTTTTTACACAACAGCATTAAAAATTAGAAAAGCTGAAGTACTAAAATGACTAAAAATAAAACTGAATAATAAAATAATAAAAAAAATATATATATATATATATATATATACATATATATATGCACTTTTGGACATTAAAAATAAATTTGTCTTTTTTTTTCATTTTCTTACACAACAACATTAAAAATTATAAAAGCAGAAGTACTATATAAGTAATATATAAAATTAGAAATAAAATAAATTCTATTATTATGAAATTATTGTACATTGTGCATCAAATACACTAAATCATAAAAATAAAAAAAAATTCAAAATGCATTTTTGGACATTAAAAAGAAATTTCTGTATGTTTTTTTTTACATTTTCTTACACAACAGCATTAAAAATGAGAAAAGTTGAAGTACTAAAATAACTAAAACAAATAAATACTATATAAACAATATATGCAATTAGACACACAAAAAAACTAATAAAAGCCTTTATTATGAAATCATTGTGCATGAAATACACTTAATTTATAAACAAAAATTGCATTTTTGGACATTAAAAAGAAATTTCTGTATGTTTTTTTTTTTTTTTTTCATTTTCCACAAGTACTAAAATGACTAAAACTAAAACAGAAAAATATACTATATAAACAATATATAAAATTTGAAATATAAAAAATGAATAAAATAAATTCCATTATTATGAAATGATTGTACATTGTGCATGAAATAAACTAAATCATTAAAAAAAAATAGTTTTTGGACTTAAAAAAGAAATTCTGTATGTTTTTTTTCTAACAAAACAGCATTAAAAATTAGAAAAGTTGAAGTACTAAAATGACTAAAACTGAAATAAATACTATATAAATGATATATAAAAATATGCAAGTTTTGGACACTATACAGTAATTTCTGTAAGTTGTTTTTATTTTCCATTTTCTTACACAACAGCATTACTGTTCCTCTCATGAGGATCCTCCCCCGATGATCACTTTATTGCGTCAGAGTCTGTGGCCCCTGAATGATGACATTAAACTCATAAAAGATTATGCAACACTGGCAGAATGCACAGGTTTTAGTTTTGCTTGATCAGACGCCTGATGGCACCATGACAAAAGTGCCAGCCGGCACTTGCGTCCTCACTCAATTAGTGGTTTGGAGCATTGGTAGTTCTCATGGCAAACTCTACCCACAGATCTCTGCTCAAACATGACTGCACCACGTATAGGCACTGATGCTGTTCCCGGCGGGTCACTATGTGGTAATGGGGCAGTGCGATTCATTGGTCAATTATGTCACGCCAGCACACACAGCAGCTGGAGGAACAGGAAGTGTGTCAGCTGCTGAATCTGCAAAATTCAGCAGCACAATCTATATGGGGCTTTTATCTCTCTGTCTTTCGAGTAAGAAAACATTGAAATAACAAACCAGTCACAGTCTTGTTACTGTTCAAATTCCACAGTAGGACCATTGTTGCTTTTCACTGAAGCATGTGACAGCAAACAGGAATAAAGACAGGTAAACATGAACCAACACAGGTGGTATAGGATCAGGTGATAATGACAAAACATTTTTGCTCTATGTGAGTCTTGAGTTGTTTTATAAGGTTAAAAGTGACGTTTTTTAAAAGGAACCCCTGGTATTAAGACTTGTCAATATAACGTTTGCATTCCTTTAAAAAATCCACATTGTTTTATACATATTTTAGACTACGGGGGGGCGTCATTATTTTGATGACGTTGCACTCTGAAAGCTTTGGCACTACCTGTCGCAATTTCTACCGCAACACAACTCAGAAAATAAAATACTGATACGATGCTACATTCTTCGGCTTTTGGTTATAATTTTCAAAGGGCAACAGGAAAAGCGATGTAAGTCTTTCTGCTTTCCTAGCGATAAGAAGAGAAGAAAAGAATCGGAAGATGCCTGTAGATGAATAAAACTTCCTAAAGACCCACGTCTTTGTTCTTTCCACTTTAGCTCTGATGCCTTTGAGACTTTCAGTAGACCACAGCTACTTAAAGAGCTTACAAACGGCAGAGACAAGAAACGCTAGATGCCATCCTGGCAGGATGTAAACATGCCGAGGCTTGTCACGCTTGTCAAGGAGTTTCTCAGCGTGGATTTAACTCAATATCCTCTCTTTGTGAGGAAAAAAACTTGATGGCATGGCATTTGGTTTAAGCTCTTTCAGTAGCTGTGGTCATCAAATCAGTATTTTATTTTCCAAGTTGTGTTTCTGTAAAAATAGCAACAGGTAGATCGGTTATTTTCTAAAAAAAAGTTTCAATTTATATACTTTTTAACCTCAAATGCTCATCTTGTCTAGCTCTGCGTAAATTATGTGCATTCCGGGTTAATCACTGCAGAAGTACCATCCCAGTGTTTACAAAGTGAACATGCAAAGAAGAGCAAACACCCTTTACAAAAGAAGTAAAACAGCGATGTAGGACGATTTTGAAGTTGGAGGAGAAAATGAGATGGGAGTTTTTCAACATACCCTAAATGTCATGAACCGGAATACACAAGAGTTCACGCAGAGCTAGACAAGACAAGCATTTGAGGTTAAAAAGTATATAAAAATATTAATTTTTATAAATTAACCGATTGTTTCACTAGACCCTTCTTCCTCGGCTGGGATCGTTTAGAGCACTTCGAAGCTGCATTTAAACTGCATTTTGGAAGTTCAAACTCGCGGGCAGCATAGAAGTCCACTATATGGAGAACATTCCTGAAATGTTTTCCTCAAAAAACATAATTTCTTTACGACTGAAGACAGAAAGACAAGAACATCTTGGATGACAAGGGGGTGAGTACATTATCTGTAATTTTTTGCTCTGGAAGTGAACTTCTCCTTTAAGCCAGGGTGGGAACAAGGCTGACATGATACATGAGAAAAGAAATTTAATTTCGGTTACAGAAGTGCAAGCCAAAATTTATTGCCAGAGAACAGTGGCTCTTTTACAAGATTTTAAAATTATAGTTCACCCAAAAATTAAAATTCTGTCATTAATTACTCACCCTCATGTTGTTCCAAACCTGTAAGACATTTGCTCCTCTTCATTCCCTTCCTACCTTTCTGGGCCTGGGAACGTGTCAGTTGCACTGCTGTCTATGCAGGGTCAGAAAGCTCTCGGATTTCATCAAAAATACTTTAATTTGTGTTCTAAAGATGAGCAAAGGTCTTACGGGTTTGGAACGACATGAGGGTGAGTAATCAATGACAGAATTTTCATTTTTGGGTAATCTGTCCCTTTAACAGAATGCCAAACAGAGTTTCTTCTCGTTTCATTTGTTCTCAGAATTTCCCAGTCTGAGTTCCAATTTGGAAACTTGCTATAAGTTTAATTTTTAGGGGAACTATTCCTTTACTGCACCAATGCATAAATTGTTCCTAACTGGAAATAATTGGTTCTGATTCGACTCTTTTCTGCAGGTCAAGGCAGGACAGAGAAGAGTTTGAACCGAATGATCCCAACCAGGGAGAGCAACAGGTGAGAAGAGACCAGCTACATGCTGATGAGAGTTATCACAACCAGTGAAACGGGTAATAAAGAACCCTGTCGACATGACAGGCTGACCACAAATCCCCCAAACCATTCTCATATAACAGGCTTTATCCAAACACACACACATACTGTGTCAGGCACTCAAAAATACAGGTTTGCATACAGCCACAGGATAACTTGCAGTATTTGCTCCCAGCTGCTGTTATAGACATGAAGATCAAACAAAGTGCTTGCAGCCAACAGTTCGATCTGATAAATGCTGGCTCGTGTTTCAGTACTAAAGTCCAGTTTGATTTACAACAACTTTTGGCAGAGTGTATGTGAGAGGAAGATGTGCAGAGCAGAAGTAGGTCACATGTGTTCAACATGATTAATGACAGCTAAAAATAACATATTCCGGCCAAAGAAAAGAGAGAGAGATGATAGCCGGATTTCAGATGAGATGAGTAGGTTACTAAGTTAGTCAGACTCTGATATAATCAAAGTATGATGAAATGCTATTAAACTACTTAAACCTGCGATTATGTAACAATAAACAAGATAGATGGATAGATAGAGCTTTTTATTATTTTATAGTTTATATATTTTTTATTTTACAGGGGATTATCATGAGGATATATATGGAGGATGTGTTTGTGTGTGTATGTGATGTATGTATGTACATAGATAGATCTTGTTTATTATTTTATAATTTAATTTTTTTTATGTTACTTTGCAAGAGGTTATCATGAGGATATATATATATATATGTGTGTGTGTGTATGTGTGTGTATGTGCATGTATGTGGATAGACAGATATATATATAGATAGATAGGTAGATAGATAGATGATAGATAGATAACTTTGTGACTTATTACAAAAGAGGTTATCATTTATACACACATGCATGCATCACTTTTTATAAATAATTTTTATATATATATATATATATATATATATATATATATAGTCACGGTTGAAGTAAGTATTAATCCAATTGTCTATCAGTTTAAAAATATGTATATACAATGCAAATAGATATTGGTTCGTTTGAAAAAATAAAGTAATGTAGGTGACTAAATAAGTAAACCGCTCTGGGTCGCCAGAGATACAGAAATGTCTGATACTTATGCACAACCCATAAAATGCATTACAAACCAATGCAGCAAGATCACCAACAGGAACAAATGCATATTTAAGAAACACGTGTGACTGAAATAAGCCCCAACTGATGCAGAATAACAGTTTGGAAGCATAACTACTTGGAAAACGACGTTACCTTTTCTCTGATCATGTTCCGGCAGTGGTTGCAGATGTCTGCGGTTCCGTTCATTCTAGCCAGTTTAAACCAGGCGAAGAGCTGAATCCCCGGTCCTCAGTGACGGTGTACTGGTCTGGGCATGTCCGCTGCCAGCTCCTTTAAGGACGAACAAGACCTGAAGAAGGACTGGAGACTCCTCCGTATCCCTTCGTGCCTCCCTTCGCAGTGCGCAGAGCTCTCCAAGTGCCCAACTTCAGCATGAACGTGCGCTACACGCCCCCTCAGCTGGCCTCTTTCTATACGACTCCCGAATGAATCGCTCTAGTGAACCGATTCGCAACGCGCTTGTGAATCACTCAACTGATGACACTGATTAAACAATATCGTTAGCAATTTTGAGAACAATTAATTTTAACATGACTAATAATAATAAAATTACAATTATATATTATATCACAACAAAAAACTCAATATTTCGCAGCTAGGTGTGAACCATTATTTTACTACAAATAAACCCAAAAACCACATTTACTATGGTTTAACAAATTAAACATAATTTTGCGCTAACCATGGTATTTGTAGTAATGGTAATAAATATGGCAAACAAAAAAAACATAGTTACCACTTTTCCTATAGTAAAACCATGTTTTTTTTTTTTGTAAGAAAAGTACAAGCCTATACATTAAAACATTACTAACTGTCATTATCACATAGAGTACAAATATATCACAAATTCTTTGTTGTTTTGTTTAAAATGTCTTAATGTTAGCTGATTAGACGCTGCAATTCAAATGGAAAAACGAAATCTTACTTGTGAGAAGTGACTCAAAAGAATCGGTTCATTGAACTGTCCACGTTATTGTAGATAAAAACGTTACAAATATAACACAAATTCTTTTTTTTTTGTTTTGTTTTGTTTTTTTGTTTGTTTAAAATGTCTCAGTGTTACCTGGCTAGACGCACCAATTCAAACTGAAAAACGAAATCGTTGGCCTACTTGTGAGAGGTGATTCAAAAGAATCGGTTCATTGAACCGTCCACGTTATTATAGATAAGAACGTTACAAATATATCACAAATTCATTGTTTTGTTTAAAATGTCTCAATGTTAGCTGACTAGACGCTGCAATTCAAATGGAAAAACGAAATCGTACTTGTGAGAAGTGACTCAAAAGAATCGGTTCATTGAACCGTCCACGTTATTATAGATATAAACGTTACAAATATATCACAAATTCATTTTTTTGTTTAAAATGTCTCAGTGTTACCTGGTTAGACGCACCAATTCAAATGGAAAAACGAAATCGTAGGCCTACTCGTGTGAGATGATTCAAAAGAATCGGTTCATTGAACCGTCCACGTTATTATAGATATAAACGTTACAAATATATCACAAATTCATTGTTTTGTTTAAAATGTCTCAACGTTAGCTGGCTAGACGCACTAATTCAAATGAAAAAACGAAGTGGTGACTCAAAAGAATCGGCTCGGTTTGAACTGTCCGAAAGAACCGATTCGCTTAAAAGAATCAGACTTCGCAACGCTATTCTCCTGACGAGCCACTCCCCCCTCCAAGTTTTTCTCTCTTGTTCAGACATGTTCCTCCTACATACATATCAAAACTTTTAAGACTTTCTGTAAACTGCATTGTATAATTTTTCACGTACGGCGTTAAACTTTTCATTTATTATATATGCAGGCAGGGGGTTAATGTTTTATGACTTAACAGCTCCCAATGAAAGGTCAATGGTTCATATAACCTCTAATAAAACAGAGTATTGCATCAGGATGTCTGATTAGATTTTTACTATCTCTATATTTTTCCTAAACTGCTTCTGAAACACATTTGCTCTCTTTCAGTATGCATTTACGGCTTTATTTTCTAAGGAAAAAATAAGCACGGCTGTTTAAACAATCACTGTAGCGCAGGGAACGTAACTCAACAATTGTCTTTTTACAGCGCAGGAGCCTTGAATAGAGTCGGGAATTGCTGACTGAGCGGAATGACCATCAGACGGTGTGGACGGGAGCCAAACCCCGCAGGATTTTGGTCCATTGGTTCACGAAGGCAGCCCACGGGGTGCTACTAAAAACATTCCTATGATCTCAGACTGATGTTGAAGAGTTCAGATGAAATAAATGCTGGCCTACATAAACGTGCACCACGCTGTGGTGTTCTGTTGTTCAAACAGATTGTTAAATGTCACTTCACGTCAGGTTTCTGCCTAAAGTTAGGGAGTTTTTCTTCTGAAAGCATGACGGGGCAACATACAGGACATGTTAGCAGCGCTATAGCATTTAGTCAGCAAAATCCACAGTGATCCTTAAACATTCCACAGTGATCCTTAAACATTAAACCCCTAATCCGAGAAAATCCACATAGATCTTGGGTGAAAAACAATCCCAAACTGACAACTTGTCTTTTTTCTTCCCTGCCACCAGAGTTTAATTTCACCCGGCAACAACGTGATGTCATCAGGAGAGAGAGAAATCAGCCAATCAGAGAGCCAACTGATCAGCCGTGAGGTCACAATACTGTATCCTAGCAATGGCTAAATGGTTCTGGTGTGAACTTCCTGAGACAATCTAGTTTTATGCAACACACTTAGAAATCATGTCAGTGGATTTTGCACACATTTTACAACCCCATCACACACACATCTGTTCACAGATAAATCTGCAGAAAACTCCAGTGTTATCTGAGCACCACTGATATATGATTATAGTTTTTATTCATGTTTTGAATATTTTCAATTTTATTTTTGTCAAATACACTACGTTTCAAAAGTTTTCAAACAGTAAGATTTTTAATGTTTTTTTTTTAAATAATTCTCTTCTGCTCACCAAGCCTGCATTTATTTAATCCAAAATATAGCAAAACAGTAAAATTGTGAAATATTTTTGCTGTTTAAAATAACTGCTTTCAATTTGAAGATATTTTAAAATGTAATTTATTCCTGTGATTTCAAAGCTGAATTTTTAGCATCATTACTTTAGTCACACGATCCTTCAGAAATCATTCTAATATGCTGATTTGCTGTTCAAGAAACATTTTTAATTATTATTAAATATTTGAGCACATTTGTTCAGGATTCTTTGATGAATAGAAAGATCCAAAGATAACATTATACATTATACCATTCAAAAGCTTGGAGTCAGTATATATATATTTTTTTTTTGGGGGGGGGGGGGGGGGGGGGAATGCTTTAGCAAGCATGCTTTAAATTAATCAAAAGTGATGATAAAGACATTTATAATGTTGCAAAAGATTTCTACGTAAGATAAATGCTGTTCTTCTGAACTTTCTATTCCTCAAAGAAACTTGAAAAAATTCTACTCAGCTGTTTTCAACATATTATTATATAATATTAGAATGATTTCATGTGGCTGGAGTAATGTTGCTAAAAAGTTGGCTTTGAAATCACAGGAATAAATTACATTTTAAAAATATTCATATAGAAAACAGTTATTTTCAATAGAAAAATTTTTTCAAAATTTTACTGTTTCTGCTGTAATTTGAATCACATAAATGCAGGCTTGGTGAGCAGAAAAGACTTTAAAAAACATTAAAAATAGTACTTTTCAAAAACGTTTGACTGGTAGTGTATCTGAAACTTATTTTAAACCGCCACGTCATTGTTTGTTCAATTATGACTAATGCGCACAGACTAGGTTTATCATTTATGTAAATAGCTTGACAAATTTGTCATTTGATGCAATACAGATATACTCAGTATTGTTTTGTGTGTGTGCCGTGCTTTAAAACGGGATGTAATCCTGCAGCAGGACTGCCACCCATTTCCTCCCATTCTGTGAAAGACTGTTTAGGAAGCCACCTTTGTGTGTTTGTGAGTGTGTGTTTAGGTCTGTATTCTAGCAATGGTTCATTTGCTGCCAAAGGACACACGCAGTGAAGCCCATTTCCATTCCGTTCAAGCGCATTTCCACAAAGTTATGAATGTAAAGCTATATGCATGTGAACGTGACCCTGCCTATATTAAATTAAGCCATTAAGTGGGCCTAAATTTCAAGGTCTCACCCAGACAGACTGACTCAGTGTCTGTTTTATCAGATGAAAAATCTGCAAATCTTTCCTGCGAATTACATGTTTAGATAAAGAGACAGTGGATGAGCCTGTCAAACAAGATTTTAGCCGTGAAAGCCTCATGTAAACTTACTTCGACAACACCTAAAAATAGTTTGATTAAATCAAACTAAATCCTGTTCAAATCAAACTCCTCCCTTAATCAAAAATAACACCTCCCTTTTCTCTCACCCTTTAGTGTATTCTAGAGGCCCTTTGATTTGTCTTTTTTATCTTTTGATTAATGTCACCAAGATCACTTTCTAGGCTTTTAACGTTTTTCTGTTTAGCTATTAATTCAGCATTTTCAGAACATATCAGGAGTCATTTTATGAAACCAAAAAAATCCACAAATACTCACTCAAGTATCAGTTGTTCACTACACAAAATACAAAAATACACTTTGTAAAAGTGTATTTTTGTACTCTCAAAATAATACAAGTATAATTGTTTGGCACATTTTATATATATATATATATATATATATATATATATATATATATATAAATTTCAATGTAATTTTTTTTTTTTTTTTTTTGCATATTTTTGTCTGAATGTTGTATTTTATATATAGTATATGTGTATATGTACACACACACACACATATATATATATATATATATATATATACATACACATATATAAAATACAACATTCAGACAAAAATATGCAAAAAATTACATGGGAATTTATATTATTATATTATATACACATGTAATATATAAAAATACGAACAAAAATATGTAATATAAAAAATAAAATCTTGATAATACTCTGTATTATTCTCTAAATATATATGTGTGTATATGTACATATACATAATATAATAATGTAAATTCTTAATAATACTCCATATTTTTCTCAAAATATAATTATATATTTAATAATTTTGTATTTTTTTTTTGTATATTGTATTTTATATGTATAATATAAATTCTTGATAATACTCCATTTTATATTCTCAAAATATAATATGTAATTGTATTTTTTTGCGTATTTTGGTTTGTATACTGTATTTTATATAAAAAGTTTATGTGTGTATATGTACATATACATAATATAATAATATAAATTCTTGATAATACTCCATATTTTTCTCAAAATATGATATTTTTTTTGCATATATTTTTTGTATATTGTATTTCATATGTGTATATAAATTCTTGATAATACTCCATTTTATATTATATTTATATATTCTCAAAATATAATATGTAATTGTAATTTTTTTTGTATATTTTGGTTTGTATACTACTATTTTATATATAGTATATGTGTGTATATGTACATATATAATTAACATTCTTGATAATATTATTCTCAGAATATATATTATTTTTGCATATTTTTATTTTTGTTTGTATATTGTATTTCATATATGTATAATATAAATTCTTCACAGTACTCCATATTATATTATTCACAAAATATAATTTGTAATTGTAATTTTTTTTTGCATATTTTTATTTGTATTTTGTATTTTATATGTAGTATGTGTGTGTCTGTCTGTGTGTATAATATGAATTCTTGTTAATACTCCATATTATTCTCAAAATATTTTTTGCTTATTTTTTGTTTGAATATTGTATTTCATATGTGTATATAAATATAAATTCTTGATAACACTCCATTTGACATTATTCTCAAAATATTTGTAATTTGTAATATTTTGCATAAATATGTTTGTACTTATGTTGTACCCATAGAATGACCCAAATTGCGTGTTTATCTCAGTGAGCTCACCCTGCTGTTTTTTTGCTGAGTGTCACATGTAAAAGGTCACTTCTTGTGATAACAAAGACAATACATTCACTTCAAAAATCCATTGAGTCTGTCCTAAATTCCTTCTAAAGGCTACACAGAAAGGAACCTTCCAGAGAGAGCCGGATGGATACAAATATGTTGAACGGAATGTTTACAGCACAGTTCCTAATCCCAGTGCTTAGTGTAAATATTTTACGTAACTCTTCATTTAGATTCTTTAAACATGTCACAGGATTAGGAATTATGTGAGTGATACGATTGTGTAAGGATCTTAAAAACAAGCAGGGAACGACTGGAGAAAAATTCCTGGAAATCTGGCTTCCTTAAAAATAAGGGAAAAAAAGAAGGCTGGAGATTTATAACTACTAAATATAACAAGGTATAGAAGATATAGAGTTTGGCACGACAATGCAGTGATTATAAAGAGAGAGAGAGAGAGCAAGAGTTCATTTCTCTGTGAATAAAAGGCCAGGAATGTTTAAGCCCCTGCATGTGATTTTAGATTAGAAAAAACCCTCAGGAATCTCTGCAAACATACGTTCACTTTCTTCCAAACCAACCTGCAACCCACTCAGATAATGGAGGATGTGAAGACAGAGAATGCGAAGGGGGGTCAAGGGGCTGGTTTAGGGTATAGAAGTAAACAGAAACAGAGCATGTGTGTGTAAATGTGTTTGTTTGCATTAGTGTGAGTGTGTGTGCGTGTAGTATAGAGGTCAGCATATGTAGCAGTCTCAAACTGCGGGTTTTCTGGGACTGAGTTGTTTGGATAAGTGGGGGAAAGTTCACAGCTCAAAGACTTCTTTCAGTCCCAGCATGCACTGCCACAGCTTTCTTCTCCAGTGCACTAAAAAAAAGCTAGATGTACATAGCTGCTGAACATTTTACTTTTATGCATATATTATTATATGTATTTTAGATGCATAGGCTGTATTTACATATTCATGTTCAGGTTTGCTTGCTTGCAACTTCTTTCCACTTCTTTCCAACATTTTACTGCTCATATTTTATGTATATTTTTTACATATGCAATGGAAATATCGATATATAACGGTTTTTTCCACGTTAAAGCTTTAGTGTGCAAAGCAAGAGAACATAAAATGATAAAAAAAATATTGTGAAACCTACGTTTCTTGTTCGGCCTTTGTCTGACAAGAGGAATCAATGTGATAAATTTACCTGCTGGCGACCTCTTGTGGGAAAATGTTGATTCAGATGTAAAAAACTAAGAATCATGCTGTCCAAAAGATGACGCTACTTGGAAAAAATAAGTGTTGGCATGCACCCTCTTACTAAAACAACTTTAGTAAGTAATGTGTTATATTAGACTCCGTTAAAGATTTAACAAACAACATTATTAAAGATAGAACAAACAACAGAAAAAACAGATAGATAGATAGATAGATAGATAGATAGATAGATAGATAGCAGTGGTTTGCGGTTGTGGAGTGGTTGCACTTACGTCACGATTTGGTCAGTTACCCGGATGCGCGGCCATACTGGCGATACTCGGTCGGTCGAATGTAAACAACATCATGGACTGAAAGTTTAATGTACTACTGAATAGGTTGTTCTGCTAATTTATGCTGTCTAAACCATGGAAAAAACGTGTGGAACCTGCTTAATCATATAGAGAAGTAAGCAGAAAAGGGTGCAATATTTTAAAGTTAATAGGTGGTAAAGGTACCTACAAGCGGTTTTAATTAAGATATTAGTCTAATATTTCACCTACCTGACAGGAAATGATAAGAACAAACAAAAATGTTGTCAAGATTCTTGCCCTGGAAATCCTGGTTCAGTTTGGCCAACCGCAAATGCCTTTTGTTCCTCAGTTTTTTGCACTCTTCTTCTTGATTTGTTATAACTTTTGGCAGTCTATAGTACTCCCAATGTTTTACCAGGTCTGACCAATAAGTACAGCCCAAAACATGACAGTAATTGACCACTTTCACCAGCAACAATTAGCAAAATATGCAAGTTTTGTTCATTTCAATGGCATTGTTTACACTCTGTGCCGCCAATATGGCCGATTAATGACGCGTTGTGAAAACACTCTGTTCTGTTTATTAAAGCCAAGTATGAATCGTATCAAGTTAGTGTTTTTACATTTCATGTTTATTCCAAAATAATAACTCGAGGTAGTAACAATTAAAAAATATATATTTTACTTGTGAGCTTATGTTAATCTATTCTTTTTAATAGCTAACTTTTAACTATTTTTTAATTTTTCAGATCATCAGTCATCAAAGCTCGGTAAATATCACAGACATGGAGATTTACTTTAAATTATAAAACGATAGTTCTGGTCCTTGATTCTGATTGGTTGAGCCGCATTCTAAGCTGTTGTAAATTACTGTACAAACATACACCTTTGTTTATGTTTGCGTGTTGCTCGGCAACCACTTTGCTGCATCCACAACCATTTCTGAGGAACTACATTGTTTGGCGGAAGAATAATGTTTTTATTAATTATAAAAACACTTTATTTACTTTGTTTTATTTTGTGAAACCTTACTACGTATATGGAATGACTGTTTTATAAAAGCAATAAGCCCTGTGAAGCCGTGGTTTACAGTGAATTTATAACAGCTAAGGGGGTTTTCCGCTTTACGTTGTGGCTAACAACAGCCCCTAGCTGTTAATAAATTCACTGTAAACCACGGGTTCACAGGGCCTATTGCTTTATTTCACCAAGCTGATTACTCACTAAAAACTCTCAGATTATGTTTTTAGGCCATTTTATGTATTTTGACGTAACAAAGTGGTTATATCTAAGTGTGAGATGTTTACTTACTTTGTAAAGTTAGTCTTCCCATTAACACTATTATATCGTTCACTCAGACAGATTCGCGAACACGCACAATCACAAGATGCTGGTGTTGCTGTTGGACAATGTTTCTTTAGAAATAGACTGATTTATACACTTTTTAATGTTAGGTTTTGTAATGTTGGCGTTGGTTTATTTTTGTACTACAGTTTTTTTTCTTATCCAATATTTTGAGGAGAAAACGCCCCTGATAGATAGGTAGATAGATAGATAGACAGACAGACAGATGCAGCAAATGCCTGCCTCTCTGTATGTTTAATCATGACACAATCATATGAGACAGTAATAATGAAACATGCTCATCAAATTTCTACTGATCCCTCACTCCTATCTGCCTGTCATTCATCTTTCTTGTTCCTGTTTCGTGATTCATTAATCATCTCCTCCCCATCCTCGTTCCTCCTCACTCACTCCTCCCTACTCCATATTCTCAGTCTCTTTTAGTTTTCAGCTCTCATTTGAATGAGCGAGTTCAGTCCTCTCTGGTCTTTTATCTGACCTCCTCATTTCACATGACTAATTTTTTGCTCAATTTATACATTTCAACTTGTTTCTTGAAGGTTTGTGCCATTTTAAACCATGAAGCTAAGCAGAAGAGAGGTTCCTATTTATGTAAGTAACATAGTCTTTGTGTCTTTTTACGTCTTTGCATGTGTTTTTAAGATGAAAATATTGCTAAATGTGCTTTTAGACAAAGAATAGCTATGCAGGTCTACAATGAAAAACATGAAAGTATACTATTTATGTCTATTTATATGGTGCGTGTGTGTTTTAGGGCCAAGCAAAGGTTTTTGCACTGATCCCGTCGGTTCAGGAGGAAGAGGTTTTTGTGGTTCTAGAGGGCTCAACTTTACTACACATTCTGGAAACTAGAGTTCACTCCATGCTCTACTTCATTGTTCCAGGTGAAAAAACACAATGAAGAAATAATATAATATAATGCAAAATAATATAATCCATTCTCCAAACTGCTTGTCCTTTGCTCCCACACTGTTCATAGTGATTATATATGTGTATTTAGTGCTTTCTTTCTGTTTCCATTATTGCGTTTAGGTCATAATCAGCCAGAGATGGTGCGTGTCCGTGCGTATATATTTACAGATGATGCTGTGATGTGTGTGGGTGTGTCTTATCTGACATATGTGGAGGATGATGCGCAGGAGCTGGCTGAATACCTGGTTACCCACAGTGACTGTCTCAGCACCACTGAGCACAGACATCTGATTGGTCAATATGGTTTGAATGACAGCTCTACACGGGCAGATATGGATGAAAGGGTCACACTTGCTCTAGCCAACCTACACACACCTCACAACCTTCTCGGACAGTCATCACAAGGTGTGTTTGTCATTTATTGTATGCATGTGTGTGCATTTGTGTGTGTGCATGATGGCAAAGGCAAATGCAGCACCTGCTTCCTTGTATTGTATGGATGTGTGTCTGCGTAATCAGATTTCACTGTTCCTGCTTCACATCCAGATGACACAAATGTCCGGAGATGAGCAGTGGAATTATAAATGTCGACTAATTGAATTAGAGGTCTCTGTCGAGATTGTACATGAGGGTGTCCAAAGTATACAGTCACTAGATGAGTTTCACAGATAGACAATGTGGAATAAATATGTCATTTAAATGCATTTATGCAATTAATTAATAATGCAGTTTTTTATGTGCATATAGAATCTCTCCTTCATGTGTGTGTGCGTCTGGGCTTTGTGAGCGTCGCCGAGTTTCTTCTCTGTCAACCTGGCGCCCTGATGTCTATCCGCTCAGCCAATCAGGATGGGGATACGCCCCTTCAGCTGGCCCAACAGACCAATCAGCACGCTCTGATACAACTCTTTAAGCAGTAAAGTATCCTTATTTCTGTACAACTAACATTGGATACTGCTTACTACTTACTTAGTTTTTTATGCTTCAGTTAACAAATATAAAGGATATGTTTTTATTTTGAAACTGTGCAGCTTATTTTAAACATAAAACGTCAAAACGACCCCTTATACAAAGGGTGGAACACAATAAAAGTTCATAATTTCTTAAACTCTGTGCTATTTTTAATATATGTGACCCTGGACCATAAAACCAGTCGAAAGTTGCACGGGTACATTTGTAGCAATAGCCAACAATACATTTATTGTATGAGTCAAAATTATCGATTTTTCTTTTATGGAAAAAATCATTAGGATATTAAGTAAAGATCATGTTCCATTAAGATATTTTGTAAATTTCCTACCGTAAATATATCGAAACTTAATTTTTGATTAGTAATATGCATTGCATTTGGACAACTTTAAAAACAATTTTCTTAATATTTTGATTTTTTTTTTGCAACCTCAGATTCCAGATTTTCAAATAGTTGTATCTCAGCCAAATATTGTCCTATTCTAACAAACCATACATCATTGAGCTTATTAATTCAGTTTTCAGATGTATAAATGATACATATGTATAAATAAAACCAATCATAATGGTCTAGAATTATTTTAATAAACCCTTGTGACAAAGCCAAATGACAACTATGTGTGACAAAAAGACAAAAATGTAAGTCGTTATTAACTCATTTTAACAAAAAGGTTTGTTTTTTCTCACACAAAACTATTGAATGGATTCTTTAGCGGTACAATTTTCTTTCACAATTTCTCTTTTAGCCCTCCCAATCCATTAGCCTCGCCCCTTGCAGGTGTGTCACAAGTGTGGGCGGGTAAATCCCACCTCCTCAGGTTTAGCCACGACTCTGAGATGTTGTCACTGTCTGTGTGTGTATCCGAGCCTTGTCCTACTACACAAACCTTACAGTCATCCATAATACTGCTGCGAGAGTGTGTGAAGGACTCTGCTCTGCTTAACAAGGTCAGATATAAGAGGTTAAAGCTCACACAGATATTACTTATTAATTTTAAATTAAAATAAAACTGACTGAATAAAAAAATTCTTTGGATTAGAATCAGTTGAGTACTGAATTTGCTTTGAAGATGAAGCAAGATAATGAAAAAGGTTTTTTTGGTCTGTATGTGTTTTATAAAATCCCAGATCAAAGGTCTGAGAGTGGACACAGAGAGAAGAGCTGAAAGCGACACTCTGTTTTCATACTCAGGTTAATGTTTCCTTTGATTATGAAAATTACATTCACAAGGCTGAGTGAAAATTATCTAGTTCAAGTACCTGATGAATGTAACCTATTGTAGTGATGTCATCTTTTTTTCTCTCCCATTTTCATCCAACCCTTATTAAGGATCACCATACTCTCTGCTTCACAATGTAAGTGGCTGTGACTGACTGGAATATTTTACCTAACGAAACTACTAATACTCTATATAGTTTAGGTATGCTAAACCGCTTGGACGATTCAGGATGAGCAAACTCATTTTTAATTATCTTAATAATTCAGATCGAATCATGAATCTTTCTTTCTTCGGTTGTAGAACTGAAAAGCTAAATGGTTAGACAAATAATGAAAAATGTTCTTGACATTTCCCACAAACATGAATAAGAAGTGCTCCAAAAATATACAGTAAGTGTGTTTAAAAATTAGGACCATTATAATACTTAAACCATGGTACTTAAGTTCAATGAATCGTGACTCGACAGAACTTCGACAGAATTCCGACCATTCTGAAAACAGTTCATGAAAAAGAACTGAGTTCATGTGATTCAACTAATTAATTCAAGAATCGAGTCACGAATCGTATCATATGGGATACGCAACTTTACTGCTGTGATATTGTTAGGAAAATGTACCATTGTAGAAAGCGTCAACGCCATCCTGCTGCTTACTCAAAATATCTTTGCTAACATTTCGTTAGTGGGAAGTGTCCTTGGATATAGCTTTACTATTTGTAGTGAAATTTAAACATTACTGTTATTTCATTCTTGCTTCATTTCTCATTTTTAGTCCTGTTTTTTTGTTAGGTGTGGAACAATAATACCAGTCAGGATGAAGATGAGGAACTTTTATCATCTGACGACTCTGGTAAGTGTTTATCTTTTACAAACTATGCCATGATGTTTACATCAGTTAGTCAGGTATATTTAATGGCTTCTGTAATAATAGCCTACTATTAATGTGCCTTTCAAAAGTACATAAATTGTTTTTGTCCACTGACAAAAGTCTAAAGAAGGTCAGTGAAAAGGTCAGTGACTTCCAGTTCATTAGCCAACGTGCAGTAATCGGTAAAACTGGTTATACCACAAACCAGTGTGTTCATAATTAAGGTAATAAATCAATATTATAAATTGGTAAGGCGCACTAATTTGCAATATCAAGCAGCACAATGTTTTGTACAGCTAAAAATAGCTGGACACGACTGAGACCGGAAGGCAGACCTACAAAATTTACAAATGTCTGTTTCCACCAGTGTTGCCAAGTCCTGCAGAATTGGGCTGCTTTAACAGTGTTGTTTTTCATGTCCTCAGGTTGAAGTGATCCCAAAAACGTAATATTTATCCCCTGGAATGCAAATTTTACTGGGGCAACCCCCCCTGTGTTTTACCCTGCCAAATGTGATTTTTAATGGGCGACCCTCCTCAAAACACAATTGGGTCAGTTTTGAGTAGCAATTGCGTGGGTTTTTTGTGAAAACCTGGCAACCCTGGTGTCCGCTCTAGGGCAGCTTTTGAAGCATTAATAAGAGTCCCAATAAAGAACTTTTTTAATCAATTTGAAAGTTTTTCCTTTTATTATTTTTAGAAGGGAAAATGAAATGGCCTAATTATGAAGAATGTCCTTGACATTTCCCACAGTTGGTCGACCAATAGATATACAGAAAGAGTATTTAAAAAAGACTCTCCCTCTCTATTAACTGTTGAAATTTCGATTATTTAATGATTGTCTGATATCTAATGGTGCATGCTTTTGTATCTTGACTGTTTAAAGTCCATACTTGTGTTTTAGTAGATGGACTTACAACCCATACTGATTCAACAACCAGTTCACTCACTGGCTCCAGTGTTACAATAACAAACAGCATCAACACCCTGCAGGCTGGTGAGGATCAGGTGAGGTGAATTTATTTGTAAAGGCTTTTTGTCAATGTGCAAGATGTGCAATATGTAACAAAATTTTTTTTTCATTAGTCCATTTATCCTCAGGAATCATTTGACTCTTTTGAGTTTGAATCAGACTCTACGGCGTCTGAACAAGACTCTCCAGTCAAAGACAAATTACCCATCAGTAGTGTACAGGATGGTGTGTATCTGCATTAGTGTGTTCAAGACAGATTGAGACATGCATTAAATAATGTGAACTAGTTTGCAAGGATGTTCGTTTTTTGTTTCTAGAGCCGTTCCCCTTCAGCAATGAAGAAACATCCACAGAGATCAAAGGGTATTTGATGTCTCACACCCATGCATTCAGACTTTTGTGCATAACGTTCTTTCTTAAATCCTTATTTTAGATACTTAATTGTTTCACTATTAATTTCCAAATTCCTAGTATGTGGTCTAACAAGTCAGAGGAAGAGAAAAAGAAAGAGAAAATCATCCCTACATCTAAAAGTGATACAGACAAATATAAAGTGAGTCGAACTCTAAGCTTTCTCAGGAGCCGGATGGTCAACACCAAAATAAAGAACAAGGTGAGAAAATGATGGTAAAAGAGACTTCCTGTCATGTGCAGCAGCCTTAAGTTAAATGGAAGTCTGAAAATAAAACTTTTGATGTGTTTTTTAATATATTTTACATGCATAAATGACCACAACATATCAGTAAAATTTAGAGAATAAATTACATGTATAATTTGCCATTATTCTTTATTTTTAAATTAATTAATTATATATACGAAACAAAAATATAGGATTAGGTGTATATAAAATGTGTAGGAAATTATTTTTATTGTTTATGAAGTATATATATACTAAATCTTGCGATTTGAAGGTTTAACAAAAAATATTTGACATTTTTTTAATATACACTACCTTTCAAAAGTTTTTGAACAGTAATATTTTTAATGTTTTTTAAAAGAAGTCTCTTCTGCTCACCAAGCCTGCATTTATTTGATTCAAATACAGCAAAAGCAGTAATATTGTGAAATATTTTTACTATTTAAAATAACTGTTTTCTATTTGAGTATATTTTTTTAAAATGTAATTTATTGCTGTGATCGAAGCTAAATTTTCAGCATCATTACTCCAGTCTTCAGTGTCACATGATCCTTCAGAAATCATTCTAATATGCTGATAATTATTATTATCTTTTTTAATTATTATTATCTATTTTAAAAAATCAGGATTCTCTGATGAATAGAAAGATCCAGAGATTAGCATTTATCTAAAATAAAAATCTTTTGTAGCACTATACACTCTACAGTTCAAAAGTTTGGAGTATTAATTTCTGTAATTTCTCAGTAAAATGTCTAAAAAACAAAGAAATTAGAAATTAAGAAATTAATACTTTTATTTAGCAAGGATGTTTCAAATTTAACAAAAGTGATGATAAAGACTTTATAAAATGTATTATATTGCAAAAGATTTCTATTTCAGATAAATGCTGTTCTTCTGAACTTTTTAGCCATCAAAGAAACCTGAGAAAATTCTTCTCAGATGTTTTCAACATAATACTATTATTAATACAATTTTTTAACTGCAAATAAGAATATTAGAATGATTTCTGAAGAATGTGACTGAAGTAATGATAATAAAAAAAATCAGCTTTGAAATTACAGGAATAAATTTTAAAATATATTCAAATAGAAAGCAGTTATTTTAAATACTAAAATATTTAAAAATTGTACTGTTTTTACTGTACTTTGGATCAAATAAATGCAGGCTTGGTGAGCAAAACATACTTCTTTAAAAAACATCAAATATCTTACTGTTCAAAAACTTTTGACTGGTAGTATGCATACCGTCTAGTTAAAATGCTAAATTTACAATGCTTTAAATTTACAGTGTTTCAAAGCAATCTTGTTAAAAAAAAATTGAATTTACATTAGCAAATCTCAGTGAAAAACAATATTCAGTAATTCTCAAAATTCTTTTTTAAACTTCAAGTCAGCTACTGTCATCTAGACATGACATGATTGGTGGTGATTAGACACATTATGTGAATATCCTTGTAATATGCTGTAATATGTGCTGGTTCACAGGTAAATGCAGAGGTTTCCTCAGCCTTCCACCAGCTCTGCCCACCACAGCAGCCTGTTAAAGCAGCTTGTGAGGTCTGTGAGGGAGCTAACAGTGATGAACCGCAGCAGTGTGCATGTAAGTGTGTGTTTCTTGTACAGATATATATTTTACATTTATGCAAAAATATTTGTTGTACCAAAAGGCTTTATGATGTCACTTCCTGTCCAGACTGCTTCATGATCATTCATAAGACCTGCTGTGATTCTGCCCCTCTGTGTCTAAAGGTGATTGTTTGTGTGTTAAACATATGACACGCCACTTACAAGTGTGCTTGAAACTATGATATGTGATTGCATTTATTTCCATAACCCAGAATCCTCACCAGGCACTTCTGAAAAGCGCTGACTCTTCAATATTACTATGTGAGAGAGACAACCATGTTACTCTGACATTAAATTATAACCAACCATGTCATGTAGAGCTCATGTGATCATATGTATTTGATTAACAGACTCGTCTAGTCAAAGTTCTCCATCTCTGTCTCTGGTCAATGACAGCAGCATCATGACACACAGGTTTGTTTATGTCTTCCATAAATTTAATTTGTCTTTATGCCGCTGATGTGTACATTTTGAGATGCTCTGTGTGTTTCTGTATTAGAAAGCGGAGTAACAGCGAGGGGTGTGGCCATAATTTCACTCTACGGAAAAGCAAGTCTTTTATTGGTCATTCTTCTGGAAGCCCCAACTCCAGTGAGTTCACCCAGTCATTTCAAACCTGTATGACTTTGTTCTACCGAAATCAAAAGGTGCAGAATTTCCTGCCAATTTTTTTCCATGCAATAAAATTCAGTCGGAGATGCCAAGTTCTGTCATGAAACTAGATCGGGGTTGTTAAAGCAAACTGATGATATTCAGTTAAATTAACTGGCACAAGCTGATTGGTTCATGTTGCATATGAAGCCAATGAGCTTACTGCTTTACATTTAAATGGCTTGTTAGCATTCAGAGCATTTTGCAGCACTCTCTTAGGGTTCCTCTAAAACCCTCCACCTCCCCAGCTCCACCTGTATGGATCTGCTACAGGTTATTATATATGCTACTTGTGCAGCAGCAGTATGTCTTAAATATTCACAGCACCGTATCGCTGTATGTACATGTACTTGGAGCAATTCAGCAGCATATCAGATATATTCTTCCAAGACTAAATACATTAACATTGTCATATGCATTACCATGCAAATATCTTCTGAGAGTTGTCATAACAGAACTGGGGCTATTGAGTATGATAGAGATACTATTATAGATTTCACTAATTTTTTTTCAATTAGTTTTTATATATTTCCTTTTAATTTTAAAGTTTTAATAATTGTGCTGTTTTGATATTTATATCAGTTTTTTTTAAAAATATGTATATATTTATTCATTTTTGTATCAATATTAACTTTGAAATATATAAATCTGAAATAAAACTAGCTGAACTCAAATACATTTATAATGAATCCATATTAAAATGTATAAATATTATATATGTATAAATAATACATTAACTTTGTTTTGTATTATTATTATTTTATTTCTGTTAAGATTTCTTTCAATTAAGGGACATATTTCAATGGTTTTAGTTTACTATTATAACCCTACTGTTGAGCTCTAAAATAAAATAAAAAGCGCCATGAGTGTACCCAAAAAAATATATGTCAAATAACATAATTTTTGGCTGAATTGTACAGTTGAGGTCAAAAGTTTACATACACGTTGCAGAATCTACAAAATGTTAATTATTTTACCAAAATAAGAGGAATAATAAAATAATTCACATTTTGCAGATTCTGCAAGGAGTATGTAAACTTTACACCTCAACTGTGATTTTTCCAAACACTAACTCTATGTAATTTTTTCCTCTCTGCAGATTCTACTGATTCGTCAGCTCACGTATCATTTGACTACTCGGCTGAATCTTGGACTTCTGTTGTGAACCCTGAATTCAGTAAGACACTGGACAAAAAGGTGGTCAAGAGACAGGAGATCATCTATGGTTAGTAATTATGGCTGCAAACCCTGTTTTAAGTTGTTAAATATGTTTAATATATTTTTTGATCATATGTACTACACTGTTCTTTAAAAAAACTTGGATGCTTTGGTTAAGCCTAATTTGATTAGTTAGTGATGTGTTTGTCACAGAGCTGATGCAGACAGAATTTCACCACATCCAGACTCTCTCTGTTATGGCTGATGTTTTGAGACCGGGATTGTTGGAGGAAGTGCAGCTGGAGCAGGACATGGTCTCTAAGATTTTCCCCAAGCTGGATGAGCTCTTAGCTTTGCACAGAAGCTTTCTTGTAGACATGGAGGCCAGACAGCGGGCATCTATTCAGCCAGGAATGCGCAAGAACTACATCATAAGACAAATTGGTGATATTTTATGTCAACAGGCAAGTGAGAACCCAAACATTTGAAGATTTAAAAATTGATTAATTTACATTGTGACTGAATAAGTTTAACTGTTACCTTAGGTTGATTCAGCAATTGTGTATGTAGTTTGCAGGCCGAAATGCTTCTCAGATGATAGAGCTGTATGGTGATTTCTGCAGTCGGCATCCAGAAGCGTTAAAAATTTATAAGCAACTACTACAGAGCAACAGAAAACTACAAATATTTCTCAGAGTAAGTTGATTAAACGCATACAAACGCATACGGAACCTTTTGTTTTTTATGCCAATGAATCGTATTTGTTGTATCTGCAGCAGCAAAGTACCAACTCTGTCATAAAGCGACGTGAAATCCCAGAATTCCTGTTACTTGTTACTCAGAGAATCACAAAGTACCCTGTACTAATAGAGAGACTCCTTCAACACACTGATGGTAAATCCATTTTTGCAGTTGTTAAATTAAGTGAGTAATCAGTGAAATATAAATACATCAATTTATATATTATCTGAATGATCACTCTTGTGCCGTGCTGTCACTCCTGTAGATGGCAGTGCTGAGCGCTATGATATTGCAGTGGCGTTGGAGGGTCTTCGAGGGGTGATAGAGAAGGTGGAGCGACATGTGGGAGATTACGAGCGTGCAAAGAAACTACAAGATATTATAAATCGCCTAGACAACAAGAGCTGCACCCGCCTGAAGAACGGAGAGATCTTCGGCAAGCAGGACCTGCAGAAAACACACCGAACTCTCACACACTCTTCAGCGCTGACCTGTAGGACCACCTCTGGCAGACTGAGAGGTCCTACTGCCATGTGTGTTTCTATTATTTTTATTAAAGGGATGATTCAACCAAAAATTGAAAATTCTGTCATTAATTACCCTCTTGTCGTTTCAAACCTGTAAGGCCTTCGTTCATCTTCGGAACACAAATAAAGATATTTTTGATGAAATCCGAGAGCTTTCTGACCCTGTATGGACAGCAATGTACTTACCACATTCAAGTCCCAGAAGGGTAATAAGGATGTCGTTAAAAAGCTCAGAAAGCTCTCTGATTCATCAAAAATATCTTAATTTGTGTTTTGAAGCTGAACTAAGGTCTTACGGGTTTGGAACGACATGAGGATGAGTAATTAATGACAGAATTTACATGTTTGGGTGAACTGTCCCTTTAATGTATTATTTAATTCCATTTCCAGTGTCTCTTTCTCTCTTTTACAGATGTTCTTGCCCTGCTCCTCACAGATGTTTTGGCTTTCCTTCAGGAGAAAGAGCAGAAGTTTGTCTTTGCTGCACTGGTATAGAAATATATACATTATATTGCGTTTTTTTCTGTCCTTTTTTCTGTGTGTGTGCACTTAAATGAGAAGTTCACTTCCAGAACCAAAATTTAGAGAATACTCACTCACTTGTCTTTTAAGATGTTCATGTATTTCTTTCTTCAGTCATAAAGAAATTATGTTTTTTGAGGAAAACATTTCAGGATTTCTCTCCATATAGTGGACTTCTATGGTGTCCACGAGTTTGAACCTCCAAAATGCAGTTTAAATGCAGCTTCAAAGGGCTCTAAATGACCCCAGCCAAAGAAGAAGGGTCTTATCTAGCGTAACAATTGGTTATTTTCTAAAAAAAAATGACAATTTATGTACTTTTTAACCTAAAATGTTCTTCTTGTCTAGCTCTGCGTGAACTCTGTGTATTCCAGGTCAATACAGTTAGGGTAGATCGAAAAACTCCAATCGTACTTTCTCCTCCAACTTCAAAATCGCCCTACGTCACTAAATAAGACCCTTCTTCCTTGGCTGGGATCATTTAGAGCCCTTGAAGCTGCATTAAAACTGCATTTTGGAAGTTCAAACATGCCAGCACCATAGAAATCCACTATATAGAGAGAAATCCTGAAATGTTTTCCTCAAAAAACATAATTTCTTTACGACTTAATAAAGAAAGACATGAACATCTTGGATGACTAGGGGTGAGTACATTTTTGTTCTGGAAGTGAACTTCTCCTTTAAGAAATCAAAGTTTATGTTCAGTTTTAAATATGTTGTGTTATCAGGAGCAGAAGCCATCTGTGATGCCCTTGCGAAGGCTCATTGTGAGGGAAATAGCCAATCAGGACAGAGGATTATTTCTGATCAGTGGTGATTGCTCTGGGGGGCCGGAGATGTATGAGATACACACACAGACTCGTGAGGAGCGCAACACGTGGATGACGCTGCTGAGACAGGCTGCTGATAGGTGCTGTAGACTTATAAAGAGTTTTTATTTGTTTTAAATTATGTTAATTAAAAATTTTGTAAGAATCTTTTCTTGAGCAGCAAATCAGCATATTAGAAAAATTCAGCTTTGCTATCACAGAAATAAATTACATTTTTAAACACAATTACAATAAAAAATTATAGTCTTATTTTACAATATTACTGTTTTTACTGTATTTTTGCTCAAATAAATGCAGTATAAGAGACTCCTTTTAAAAACATTAATAAATCTTACCCACCCTAAACTTTTAAACAGTCTTCCTGATGATCAGACCAAGAAGAATGAGGGGGAAATCAAAGTCAAGAAGATACAGAAATTACAAGGTACACATCCATCCATCCACCTGTGCGTGACTTTATTATTCCTTATTAGGGGTTCAAGCGTGTAGCGCTGAAACCCTATAGTAATTGTTAGAATGGTCACGGATCAGTGATCTCCACGTAAAACTGATGGTGCAGACCAAACCGTAAGTCGTAGAGACTTGAAACTTGGAGGCATGGTACTACTCAAACTGCCTATGTCACCAAGGCTCACCCCAGTCAGCCCAATGGGGGTGCTACAGCGATCAAAAGTACGAAGTTGCTCATAACTCCTAAACTGTCAGTTTGCGAACTAGTCCTAGGTTTTTCACTCAATCTGGAAAACAAAAAAAACTCTGCAGTACAATTATCTGGACTCTCTAGGCCAATAGTTATTTTTATCCAGAAAATGTTGAAATTTACCGTTTGGGAAGGGGGTTGTTTAGAAAAAGGGGCCTGTCCAAATTAACCAATAATCAAAAAAAATTTAATCATTGATTTAGGTGGGTACAGCCTTGCTAAATAATATGAAATGTCTTTTTCCTTTTATGCCTAAAGTGCTTGAACCCTGGTAATCACTGCATGCAGATATATTGTTGGATTCCTTCTGTATGTCTGTGTGTGTGTGTGTGTGTAGAGGCACTGTTCTCCCTGGACCTGCAGGTGTGCTCTGTTATTGAGGAGAAGTTAAAGATCTGTAGAGGGACTGGTAGATGGAGTCTGGCTACCTGCCGCCTTCTCGTTCAGCCCCACCCTGAAAACACCCCTCAAGGAGTCACATTACTGTCTGACGCACAGGAAGAGGGTAATGAGTCTGTCTTTCTCTCTGTAGACACACAGGCTCTAGTGAACTTCACCATAGTCTTTTTTTCCCCAGTGGTGAACCTGGCTGTCACTTTGTTGACTTGGCTTTTCCCTTGCATATGGTCACCAAGTAACCATGAAAACTTAAGCCAGGAAAGAGCAAACCGTGAGTAATCACATTAGTGTTATATAACAGAAAATGATTTCATTATTTTTAAAAGGAACCACATTACAGGAGTATTTTTTACAGTAAATAAATCTGTAAGCATTTACTTACCCATGTTTTTTTTTAAACGTTAATGATGTTCTTTGAGTCATTTAAAGGAGTTATTTATTATATTATTTTTTTGTCAGATAATGAACAAAATTTGCAAAGTCGGAGCAGGAGGAGTGCTCTAGTAGGAACAGGGGTGGGGCCTCTCACGGTAGCCCCAGTAAGCCCTGCCCACCAGACTTATTTCAAGGTAAACACATTTGCAAGCAGTTTACTACATATTTGAACTTATTTTTAAAACATAAGCAGATAATGATAAAGTCTGTGTTTACTTCCAGAATAAAAAATTTCGGATAATTTACTCACCCCATGTAATCCAAGTTCACGTCTTTCTTTCTAAAGTTGAAAAGAAATTAAGGTTTTTGAGGAAAACATTCCAGGATTTTTCCTGGTGGCTAATGGTTTGAAGGTGCAAACTGCAGTTTCAAAGGACTCTACATGATCCCAGCTGAGGAATAAGAGTCTTATCCAGCAAAATGAGTCATTTTCTTAAAAAACTTTAGATGTATGTATGTAATTTTTAGCCGTAAATGCTCATATTGCACTAGCTCTGCAAAACATATGCACGTCGTAATGCATTACGTAATCATGTTGGAAAGGTCACGTGTGGTGTGTACTTCAGTTCAAAAAGGTAGAAAAAACTTCAAAATCGTCTGACATTGCAGTTTTACTCTTTTTTTGTAAAGGGAGTTTCTTTGCATGTTTGCTTTGTAAACACTGGGTCAGTACTTTCGCCTACGTCACGTGTGACCATTACATAATGCGCGAGGTTGGGCTGGTGTGAGACAAGTTAGTGGTAAAAAAGTAAATATATTTTTGTTTTAAGAAAATGACCAAAGGTTTCGCTAGACAAGACCCTTATTTCTCAGCTGGGATTGTGCAGAGCCCTTTGAAGCTGCACTGAAACTGCAGTTTGGACTTTCAAACCATTGGCCACCATTGACGTCCACTATATGGAGAAAAATCCTGTATTGTTTTCCTCAACAACCTTAATTTCTTTTCAACTGAAGAAAGAAAGACATCCTGGATGACATAGGGGTGAGTAAATTATAATTACATTTTTATTCTGGAAGTGAACTTCTCCTTTAATGGTTTGTGAAACCACAAATTGCCCCATTCAATTCAATGGAACAATTTATGTAATAATAGATTTATCAACAATTTTTATATAGAAATTTTGTCTGGTCAGTGTATATGATTAATGATGATAATATGCATTTTCTCTACCAATCCAGGTATCAGAGGGTGTTCACAACTTAATCCACATACTCTACAGTCTGCAGGTATGAGTCATTGATTACCTTATAATAAATCTAAATGTTTATATGTTTGTATAATGTATACATATCGTACTCTTATTTTAAAGGCTGCTGTAATAATCCAAGACAGCTGCTTTGAAGTTCAAAATCAACTCCTACTTGAGGGAGAAGCTCCACCTACAACTCTTACAAGTGATTATGATGTCAAAAGGGTGGGTGTGTTTATCTAAAACGTGTCTAGAATCTAGAATGTAATAGAGTTACATGTAGGTATTATAAGTTTAGAATGAAATTTCTGAAGTATGTTCCAGACTCTTAAAGGAATAATTCACCGAAGTTGAGAATTTTTCTAAAAATGTACTCACCCCTAGGCTCAACCAAAAATGTAGATCTTTCTTGTAGATGTTTCTTCATTGGAACAGATTTGGAAAAATTTAGCATTACATCACTTGCTCACCAATGGATCTTTTGCAGTGAATGGGTGCCGTCAAAATGACAGTCAAAACAGCTGATGAGAACATAATAATCCACAAGTTATCCACACGACAGTCCATCAGTTTACGTCTTGTGAAATGAAAGGCTGTGTTTAAGCAACAAATCCATCATTAAGGTGTTTTAACTTTCAACCATTGCTTATGGCCAAAATACAAATCCATAATTATCATCCCTCTAGTGAAAATGTTGTTCACCTCTTGTCCTCTCATATCAAAATCTTCACATTTTTTAAAACTATTTTGGACTGTTTTCACTTGTGGATTGCTGTTATGGTTTTATCAGCTGTTTAAAATCTCATTCTGACGGCACCCATTCACTGTAGAGGATCTATCAGTGAGCAAGTGATGTAATGCTACATTTCACCAAAATGGTTCCAATGAAGAAACAAGCTCATCTACATCTTGGATGGTTTGAGGCTAAGCAAATGATCATTTTGGGTGAACTATTCCTCTAATGTGTATTTACATTTATTGCACTTCCTGTGTCACTTTCTCAGCAGCAGAGTGTGGAGTGTGGTGTGGTCGGCGGGAATGAGACCGTGCAGCAGAAAGAACTGGAGCAGAGAGAAAAAGAGCATGCTGAACTGTCAGACAAACTGGCAAAAGAGAAAGAGCAGTTTGAGGAGGAGCTGCGGCTGTTTGAGGAAAAGATGAGGAAGATGAGAGAGGAGGAAAAAAGAGTGAAGGATGAGAGAGAAAAGTTAAAGGAAGAGGGGAAGAAAGTGCTGAAAGAGAGGAAGAGTCTGGAGACACAGATAAGACTCATTCAGCAAAATTCAAATAATCGGCAAGGCATCATGCCTTCTATCGTATCACAGGAAAAATGATATGCAAGTCTGTATTAATGTTTTTATGTGTTTAAGGTAAAGAGACATTGCTGTGGTTTACTGGCAGAGTTGGAGACAAGATCAGACATATATTTAGTTTTTCAGAGCCTGTTTTTACGAGGTGTCTCTAATGATTGGTAATTGGTAAAACTAAAAGTCAAGATCAAGACATTGCTGGTAAAGTCTATCAGAATTGTACCACACTATAAATCTTTATTTAAGGCTTTGGTGGAAATACAGCAAATCCTCAGTCAAAACTCTTAAAATCAAATTATTACTGTATTATTATTGTGGCTCTAGTATTTGAATAATACTGGAGTGTCATTCTGTTTGTTGACAGTCTTAAAGATATTCACACATCTGTCACACATTGAGCTTGTGTATTTGCTGAATATTATTCAAATGACTAACAATCACCAAACCCTTATTTTGCAAACACCACATGGTAACTTTTAGAAAATGCTTTTGGAAAGTGAAGCACCATCTTTGTTTAAATTGCTGTCAGTAGAGTTTTAACTGGTTGCAGGCCGGACAGACTGGGGACGTACGAGTCGACGCCGCAGCCTGACTACAGCAGAGTCTACACTGGCAGCGGCACGTTTTCCATACTTGTCATCCTCCAGCTGCCGATGAGCGACCTGCAGCTCTGCAATCTCCTTCCCTGAGGTTTCCAGATGTTTCCGGAGCATAGTACTGCCCTGAGAGTACGAGGGAAATGTATGTGTTAACAGTTCACAATAAAGTTAGTGTTTAATTTAGACTATTAGCCTACACTACTATTCTAAAGTTTGGGATCAGCAAGTTTTTTTTTTTTTAAGAAATGCATATTTTTCCTCAACAAGGATGCATTAAATGTTTGTTTTTTACATTCTAATCATCAAATAATGCTGAAAAATGGTTTTCAGAAAAATATTAAGCAGCACAACTGTTTTCAACATTGATAACAAATGTTTGTTGAGCAGCAAATCAGCATTTTTTAGAATGGTTTCTGCATAATGGCTGCTAAAAATTCAACTTTGCATCACAGAAATAAATTGTTTTTTTTTAAATATACTAAAATATTTAATAAAACTTATTTGACAATTTGACAAAATTATTTGACCAAAAAAAAAATAGAAAAGCGTTATTTTAAACTGTTTTTACTCTATTTTAAATGCAGCCTTGTTGAACATTAGAGGCAAATTTTAAAAAACAATCTTACTAACCCCAATTTTTGATCAGTAGTGAAGATTTTGTATCCTTACATTTTAAAAATATGATGTACTCTTTGTGTTTTACATGATTGTTTGAATTAAATTATAAACAATTATACTGTCATAGTGTTTTTTAATGTATTTTTCTAACTGTTATTGCATATGCAAAACACACTGCTGTTCAAAAGTTTGGAATCAGTGAGATTTTTTATGTTTTCTAAAGAAGTCTTTTCTGCTCATCAAGACTGTATATATTTGATTAAAAATACAGAAAAAACAGTAATATTGTGAAATATTATTGCAATTTAAAATAGTGGTTTACTGTTTAAATATACTTTAAATTAGAATTTATTCCTGTAATGCAACGCTGAATTTTCAGCATCATTACTTCAGTATTCAGTGTCACAGAATTTATTCTAATATGCTGATTTATCATCAGTGTTGGAAAGTTGTGCTGCTTAATATTTTGTGATACTTTTTTCAGGATTCCTTGATGAATTAAACATCAAAAAGAACAGCATTTATTTAACATAGAAATCTTTTATAACAGTATACACTACCATTCAAGGTTTGGGGTCAGTAAATTCTTTGTTTGAATGAAATTAGTAATTTAGCATGATTCAGGATGTGTTCAGTTGACAAAAAGTGATAGTATTTTGAATAAATGCAGTTCTTTTTAACTTTTTATTCATTAAAGATGAAAAATTCAGCTTTGCATCACAGAAATGAATTATATTTTAAAGTATATTAAAATAAAAGAACTGTTATGTCAAATTGCAATAATATTACATTTTTTGATCAAATAAATGCAACTTTGATGAGCGTAAGAGACTTCTTTAAAAAACATTAAATGCCTTACTGATCCCAAACTTTTGAATGGCAGTGTTAATTGTGAATCAGGTTAGAAAACAAATATTAGGAAGTATTGCCCTTTATGACTACAAGTTTATAAAGGAAAGTTGTGAATGTTAGATTACATCCAATGCTCTGACCTGTGTTAGGAGGTCGGATTCTGGCAGCCCAAAACTTGAATGCCGCCCATACAGCTGAGTCATAGGCCTGCTTAATCTCTCACGACAAAAAAGATCAGCACTGCAGACTGGGCCCTGCAAGGAAGGAATTCATCTGCATCAATCAGTGAGTGAAGAAGTAATGAAAAGGACGATAACATTATGCAGAATGTTGGACTTTTAGTGGCATTAAGATTAAATTTAGTGGTAGTGGCTAATTTACAGTACTACTTTGGTAGTAAATTAGCACCACAGTCTACAAATAACACCATACCATAGCTCTGCCAAGACTGTAGCCAGCACACTGCATCTGTCTCTGTTTGCGGTAAATGGCCTGTTTTGTGGCAGCTGAGCTCAGTGTCAGATGTTGCTAATGAGGAAGAAGAAAAAGTACACTTAAATACAGTAAATTACTCCAAAAAATTAATTCATTAGTCACATTTAACTGAAATGCAAAGCAGAAGAAGAATTCCATTCCACTCTCCACTTTAATCACAAACCTCTAGGTTGATAGTTTCAGTGATTTTCCTCAGCAGGGCCTCGCTGGCTGAGCGGTGCATGTCTGTTTGCTTTCTGATGACATCACTCATGACTTGTGAAATGTTCTCTCTGAGCTGCTGAGATTCACGTAGTACTGTTGATGAAGAATCCAAAGCCTGTTTACACTCTTTAACGACAGACAGAGTGAGATTAGATACCAACAGATGTTCGCTTGGTTGACAAAGAGACAAAGGAAGGGTGAGAGACTTTAATATAAAAGTGGCCTGGGGTACCTGGAGTGAATGGTCCAGCGGGGTCAGGTTTCAGCGAGAGGGGACAAGGGTATGTTTTCACACCCGCTGAGAGTGAGCCGTGCTGGGGAAGCAGCTCTGTTACCCTGGATCTCTCAAATGCACAATCCAACAACTGCTTACTGCTCCCAGCCAAAACCTCAATTAAAAAAGGAATACAGCATTCTCTTTTTTCACTATTTAAGATAAGACTATTATATTAGATGGTATCTTATAAATGAAAAATGTGTTTATAGGCATTAGACATACAGTGCCTTGCGAAAGTATTCATACCCCTTTATTTTTTTCACGTTTTGTGTTGCAGCCTTATATAACTGCTAACTGCTTTAAATCATTTTTTTTCCACATCAATCTACACTCCATAGACCATAATAACAAAGCAAAAAACACATTTGTGACAACTTTGCAAATTTATTCAAATTAAAAAAACTGAAATAAGTACATTTCATAAGTATTCATTTAACACTACTTTGTTGAAGCACCTTTGCAGCCTTGAGTCTTTATAGGTATGATGCGACAAGCTTTGCACATTTGCATTTGGCAATTATCTGTCATTCTTCTCCTCACTTCTTCACCTCCTCAGGCTGTGTCAGCTTGAATGGGGGCTGGCAGACATTTTCAGGTTTCTTCAGAAATATTTGATTGGGTTCAAGCCCAGGCTGTGAGCCTCTATTGCTGTGTGCTTTGGGTCATTGTCCTGCTGGAAGGTGAACCTTCTGCTCAGACTGAGGTTCTAAATGCTTTGGACTATGGCCTTCATCTCTATACTTTAAAGTGTGGAGCTTTCCTTCTACTTCGATGAGTCCCTCAGTCCCCGCTGCTGAAAAAAAAAGCCCCACAGCATTAGGCTGCTACCACAACACTTTATTATGGGATGCCACTGTGCAAGTGTTGAGCAGTGCCTGGAGGAGAGGATTGAGTCTTGCCACACCGTCATGAGAACTGGATTAATGGAGTGTTGCAGTGATGTTTGTCCTTCTGTAAGTTTCTCCCATCTGCATATATGATCATGGAGCTCAACTAGAGTGACCATAAGCCTCTTGGTCACCTTGGTCTAACCAAGGCCCCTCTTCATCAATTGCTCAGTTTGGCTAGGAGGCCAGCTCTAGAAAGAGTCCTAGTTGCTCCAAACTACTTCCATTATGGATAATGGAAGCTACATGCTTTTGCGAACCTTCAATGCAGCAGATTTTTTTCTGAACTCTTCCCCAGATCTGTGCCTTGATGCAATCCTGTCTCTGAGCTCTACAGGCGGTTCTTTTGACCTCAGGGTTTGGCTTTTGCTCTGATATGCATTTTCAGCTGTTAGACCTTTTATTGAGAGGTGTGTGCCTTCCAAATCATACTCATTCAAATGAATTTGCCACAGGTTAACTCCACTCTAAGTGTAGTAACATCTACAAGTGATATGAACGCTACTGAGCACAATTTCAAGTGTCCCAGAAAAGGGTGTGAATACTTGCAATGGAATCATTTCAGTTTTTTATTTCCAATAAATTTGCTAAGTTAAACAAATCAGTTTTTTGCTTTGCCATTATGGTGTGTTGAGAGTAGATTGGTGTGGAAAAAAGTTTTAAAACAGTTTAACATAAGGCTGCAACATAACAAAACATGAAAACAATGAAGGGGTATGAATACTTTCGCAAAGCTCTGTATGTACATATTAAACCTCAAACAAGGCCTATTTTCCACCTGTTGTTGAGTTAAAGTCTTTCTCAACATGTTCTCCAGTTCTTGTTTTAGCACATTCAGGCCTCTTCGTTCATCGAGTAGAAGATCATCGGCTCCGTCCTGTATCTTAAAAAAAAACATAGTGGAAGCTATGATTTAAAACAAGCATGTTTATTATATTTTGTAAGTCCACAATCTCTTTATTTCACTTTTTTATTGGGTAATTTTAAATTCCTGATACCCTGTTATTATATATACTGTAGCTACTCACTGTCTCTGTGGTGGCCGGTCGAAATGTCCTGCCATCTGCACTTTGCTGATTCACCAGTAATGCTTTCCTCAGACTGCGAAGCAATTTTTCCAGCCGTTCCCTCTGATGCTCCACCCTGGTGCCCTCCTGTGTGACCCTGCCTGCTTGTCTGCGCAAGTGACCCTCCACCTCTCTCACACCCCGCATATATTCACCCGCCATACCGGTGCTGGCCACTGCACTCTGATCACGCAGGGCCGGTGGAGGGAACGGCCCGCTAATGATTGCAGAAGTGAGCTATGAAAGAAAAACAATGCTTTATCATAATGTTGGAATATGGAATATACTTTATTGAACATTGACTGTAAAACAACTTGAGGCCTAATTCTAGTCTTATCATATACTAATATTCATAATTGTTTTTTATTTAGTTATATTATGCTCACTAAGACTGCATATACACTACCAATCAAAAGTTTTTGAACAGTAAGATTTTTAATTTTTATTTTTTTTTTTTTTTGTAGAAGTCTCTTCTGCTTACCAAGCCTGAATTTATTTGATCCAAAGTACAGCAAAAACAGTAAAATTTTTTGAAATATTTTTACAATTTAAAATAAGTTTTCTATTTGAATATATTTTAAAATGTAATTTATTTCTGTGATTTCAAAGCTGATTTTTTTAGCAGCTTATAAAAATGTTTGACTGGTAATGTATTTGATCAAAAATACAGTAAAAACATTAATAATCTAAAATATTATTACAATTTAAAACAGCCGTTTTCTAGTTTAATATATTTTATAATGTAAGCCTATTGGTTAACCGAAATTACTTTCTCATTGGTCAACAGCAAATAAAATATTAAGTGTAGAGGCTAATGGTAGATATATTTTAATTTCATGTACATTACATCATACAAATTATATTCTAATGCTTTGGCTTTCTCTCAGAAAATGTGTGCCTTCCTCCATTAAATTTTGCATTTGCTTGCAAAACTTGCATTTCTTAGGGGAATGTAAAGGTTTTGCGAACAAAGGCAAACGTTGTGGAAAGAACGCAATAGCATTGAAATATTTTATTTTTACAACTATGGCCAGTATCCACCATATTCTTCAATGTGGAAGTAAGCCTATGGGTGAGACTTCTGGTTTGTTAGCCGCTATAGGGAAATAATAATAACGTGCAGTAAACGGTAAAACTGTTTGCACTACAAAAAAAAAAATAAATAATAATAATATGGTAAGACACACCAATTTACCTTATCAAGCAGCAAAACAAGCTGTTTTGTACAGATAAAAATAGCTGGACGTGGACAAGACCAAAAGCCAGACCCATAAAATTACCAAATGTCCTTGCCCGCTCTTATAGGGGCTCTGTATTTTTGAAAACAGAAAATTTGCATTTTCTGAACGCCTCAAAATTGTATTCACAAATAATTTTATTAAATGTAAAATGTAAAAGATTCATAACAAAAAAACGATCTGCAGTTAGTGGTGCGCACTACGTCATGAAGATGCAGCAACTGCATTGACCAATCAGAAACCAGGACCGGAATTCTGCGTTTTCTAATGACCAATAAGCACTTTGCTGCTTGATTTGTTAATAAATCAGCCACCGTGGTAATTTCTAAGGTACTTTACCATACTTCCAGTTGATTTCGGTCGGAATTCGTCTTTCTTTTCCGAGTCACTCTCATTGTGCTCCTTTTCGACGCTGCCGTTCACACTGTACGCTGTTAACTGAGGCAGTCTGTAGTTAAAAGTCCCAACGCTGTGGCTGCGGTAGCGTGTCGATGACTGCAGTTGATCTACGTGAGTTTGACGCAGAAGATCTTCGGCGCGAAGAATCGAGCGGACAGTCGCATCCCTCCAACCTTTAGGTCCCACAACCACAGTCGGGGGTGCGGACTGGACCGACCGCTTCATGATCATGGTACTTAATTACTTTACTTTGGCATCAGTGGAACTATCCAAATAACTCCAAAGTGTTTGGGTTTAAAAGTGTTGGTCGTCTCCAACGCAACAGTTCCTCAAGTGACCGGGGACGCGCACAGAGCTCTGATTGGGTGATGTGAGACACGCTAATGAATGTGTGTCAATGGAGGCAGTTCATTCAGCTCCATTCACACTGCAACTCAATCAGTGGAGATCATGTTACATGATGAGAACAGATCGTGTGCTGTGATGTGTAACAGAGACATCCTAAATTAGTCCGGCACACTATATAAATTATTCAAAGAAAGTAAGATTTGATTTAGTGAATGAAGGCATGACGAAAATAAATGCTTTGCATTGATCTCAGATAATTACAGTGAATTTCTGAGAAAGTGTAATATTTTATATTTTAATAAATTACCTCATACTTTGATTAAAACATTTGTATATTTTATAAATATGTAGTATGACATATGACGTGTATGTGTATATATACACAACTGTATTTTTCTATTACACATATACATATAAAATATATTAAATATATGGAATCTGAGGGTGCAAAAAAAATCAAAATATTGAGAAATACACCTATAAAGTTGTCCAAATGAAGTTCTTAGCAATGCATATTACTAATCAAAAATTAAGTTTTGATATATTTACAGTAATGATTTTACTAAATATCTTCATGGAACATGATCTTTACTTAATTTCCTAATGTTTTTTGGCATAAAAGAAAAATCAATAATTTTGACCCATACAATGTATTTTTGGCTATTGCTATAAATATACCCCAGCGACTTAAGACTGGTTTTGTGGTCCAGGGTCACATGTATATCTCACCATTATGTATTATCACCAAGCATACCTAGAGGAATGAAATATTGAAAAATGAAAAAAATATTGAGACATTTTTTTCAGGATTATTTGATGAATAGAAAGATCCAATGATCAGCATTTATCTGAAATAAAAAGCTTTTGTAACATTATACACTATACTATTATTATTTTTATTTTTTAAGAAACTATAGAAATTAATACTTTTATTTAGCAAGGATTCTTTGAATTTATCAAAATCGATGAGAAAGACATTTATAATGTTCACAAAACTTTCTATTTTAGATAAATGCTGTTTTCTGAACTTTCTATTCATCAAAGAAACCTGAAAAAAAATCTACTCGGTTGTTTTCATAATAGTAATGCGTGTTTTTGAGCTGCAAATCAGAATATTAGAATGATTTCTGAAGGTTCATGTGACTGGAGTAATGCAAAAATTCAGCTTTGTAATCAAAGGAATAAATTACATTTTAAAATATATTCAAATAAAAATCATTTAAAAAATATTTTTAAAATGTTACTGTTTTTGTTGTACTTTGATTTAAATTAATGCAGGCTTGGTGAGCAGATACTTAAAAAAAAAAAATCTTTGACTAGTGGTGTATATATATGCACACACAAAAATCACCACAAGCATACCTTTTGACAACAGATATTTGCATGACTTTTTCATGCCTAAAACAACAAAAACAATTCTAGCATCAGACCTAATGATCACACAAAAGTAAGTCATTTGGAAATTTGAGGCTTTATTGACAATTATACCCCCCCCAAGTTCTCAAGAAAGAACCTTTAATATTTCAGACATAAAAGAAAACCTCCAACAAAACCTTTAGAAAACCCACACAAACTTGAGGCTTCATTTTAAATGTGATTTATGAGGTATGCACCAAGTTGTGGGGATTCCAGCATACCCAAATAAAATAAGCCGATTAAAACGTACTTTGCAGAGAATCTGTAATCCTTCTATTGTGCAAAAGCTTTCTCTACACTTGAACGAATATAGCAAATCCCAGTTGGCACTATAATGGCATTTCCAAAACAAATTCAACATGAGAAAACATTTATAAATACAGAACAAATATAAGATCACATGAAAAAGAACATTGGGGAAAGACAAATCAAACAATAACAGAAAAGCAGCATTCATCTCATCCAGTCATAATTAATAAAACAATTTAGACATTTAATAATAATAATATTAATATTGGCAGTAGGGATTGTGGGAACACGGATAAATAATTATTAATAGGCAAAGCATGTGCTGAAAAGGCACGTGCGAGTAACTTTGTAAATCTTGGAACCACAATCTGGAAATGTGGGAAGTAATCAGAACATTTTATGGCGGTGCTCAATCTAAATTACTAAAGCATCCTGTATTGGTCCAGTCATAAATTCATATAAACTAAAATAAGATTTCATAATATACACTCAACTTAAAATCTGGCAGAACAAACAAACGACACTATTGACAACTTCCTATATATTGGCCTGTCTTTATTTCCTTTTGGTTTTAGAGAATTTAACCATTCTTTAAATTAGAGAATTTAAAGAATTCAACAGAATTGATGTTATCAGAAGCTGAACCGTTTTAGATCCTCATTTCTGTTAGTTTAATGCAGCAAAGACATTTGAGAGAATTTAGATTGCACTGAATAAACATAGTGCCACTAAGAATATTGAGCAGTTCAGTTCAGTGTATACACAACATCATTAAACTCACAGTATGTGTTTAATCACACACTCACAGTGTGTGTTTGAGTGCTGTCTTGGGTCCAAGTCTGCTAGAGATGTTTTGCTGTAGCTCTGTTAACACGCCGTCCCGCTCCTCTAACTCCAGAAGAACTTGCTATGAATGTCAAACAAGAAGATATCCCATTAGTAATTTGTGATCACGGACCAGCAGTTTCAAACATAAAAACTCTCCTACAGTAGAAACAAGTTATTTACCTCTATGAGTTTATCCCTCTTCTGAAGATTGTCTCTTAGTTTTCCTTCCTCAAAAGCTCTCTCCTTATTTTCCTTCTTCCACCCCAGCTCAGCCTCCTTTTTCTCCTTGGTTTTCTCTCTCAGCTCCTTGAGTGTGTCTTTGAGTTGCCCTGATAGTGCAGTGATGGCTTGTTTGTGATTTTCTCTTTGCTCCTGAAAAAACACAGAGGCATGTTGACGAAAATGTACAAACCAGATTTTAAGAGCACACTGGTTTGGATAGTTTGCTCTCTGAAGTCAATAACGTTCATAAAATTGACTGGTAGTTCATAAAATTGACTGGTAGTTCATAAAATTGACTGGTAGTTCATAAAATTGACTGGTAGTGATGCACCAAAGTTCTGGAGGGCCCAAGCCACGTTGCACAACTACTCTACTGCATTTCAGTCACCGGTTTTGACATTGTTGTGTCACATTAGAAGTGCAAAAGACCATTTGAAATCCAATTTGAGCAGCCAGAGGTTCCAGACTGAGACACATCTGTAGAAATCTAATTGGAATTGCATTTCAAACCACCTACAAATGTAGTTTGAATCAGATTTGAGAAAAAACAAAACAAAAAAAAACTGATTTTTGCTACCAGTCTGAATGTAGACTTAGTTTATGTTGTTTGCAGTTGATGGGTAAATATTTGTAGTGTGCCATCATCCAATAAGTGCTTTGTTACTTTTGATATGAAACAAAGTCTGAGCTGTCAAATTCTGTCATTTTTATAATAAAATTCAAACAATAAATGTGATTTCTTTACTAAATTAACTTAATTTAAAAAATGTGACCCTGGACCACAAAACCATTCATAAGGGTCAATGATTCGAAATTGAGATGTTTACATAATCTAAAAACTGAATAGATAAGCTACAATAGGACAATATTTGTCTGAGATAGATACAAGTATTTGAAAATCTGGAATCTGAGAGTGCAAAAAACAAAAACAAAAACAAAAAAACAAACACATCAAAATATTGAGAAAATTGCCTTTAAATTTGTCCAAATGAAGTTCTTAGCAATGCATATTACTAATCAAAAATTAAGTTTTGATATACGTACAGTAGGAAATTTACAACATATCTTCATGGAACATGATTTTTACTTAAAGAAGTCCACTTCCAGAACAACAATTCACAAATAATTTACTCACCCCCTTGTCAAAGATGTTCATGTCTTTCTGTCTTCAGTCGTGAAGAAATTATGGTTTTGAGGAAAGCATTTCAGGATTTTTCTCCGTATAATGGATTTCAGTGGTGCCCCGATTTTGAACTTCCAAAATGTAGTTTAAATGCAGCTTCAAAGGGGTCTAAACAATCCTAGCCAAAGAAGAAGGGTCTTATCTAGAGAAACGATCTGTCATTTTTTTCGGAAAATAAAAATTTGTATACTTTTAAAGCACAAAAGCTTGTGTAGCACAGCCTCTGGGATGCGCATACACGTCACTACGTACTATTGAATCGCATTGAAATGTCATGTGGAATGTAGGCAGAACTACGGACCCAGTGTTTACAAAGCGAATGAGCAAAGACTAAGAAAGTGCAAGTAAGTTTGTAAACGCTGTTTACAAACAAAAAGGTAAAACGATGTCTTCTTCTCAAGTTGTAGGAGAAAATAAGATGGAGCTTTTTTTGCCATACTCAGTACACAGACGATGAACTTACACGATTCGTAGTAGTGATGGAAAGTTCAGATCATTTTACCGACCTTTGAGTCTCGTTCAGCAAAATGAACAAATTTTTTTGTGTAATTTCGTCCATTTTAGCAAAATATAATTAAAATGTTACGTGTTACTATTAATCCTGAAATGCTTTCCTCAAAAACCATGATTTCTTTACGACTGAAGATAGAAAGACATGAAAATCTTTGATGACAAGGGGGTGAGTAAATTATTTGTAAATTGTTGTTCTGGAAGTGGAGCTCTCCTTTAATATCCTAATGATTTTTGACAAAAAATTTTTTGATAATTTTGACCCATGCAATGTATTGTTGGCTGTTGCTACATATACCTGTGCTATGTAAGACTGGTTTTGTGGTCCAGGGTCACAAATGTGGTTTTGAAAACCTTTTTAGTTTCAGTGTTTCGTAAAAGAGAAAAAGAAAAAAAAGATTTTGGTGCACCTCTAGTTACTGGTGTTGGCCAGAGCAATGTCTGTACACACCACCAGGTGGCACAACTGCTTTTCTGTTGCATTGGATAACTCAGGAGTTCATTCATTAGATTCAGATTTTCAGGTTTTGAGATATTCAGCACGTTAAAAATTACTGCCAATGAACTAAAAGTTTTGAAAAAGCCACAATGGGAAATTAAAGTTGTGATTTAGTCAAACGTTACCAGTATGATGCTCTCAGCATCAGTTAAGGCTGAGGAGAGTCTTGAGATCTCCTGCAGCATGGAGGTGCTAAGCTCCTCTCTATCTCTGAAGCTCACTGCCAGCAGAGCTTCTTTCTCTCGCAGCTGATTGACCAATCCAGCCTCAGCTCCGCTCCCTTCCAATCCCCGTCCAATCAGTGAGTCTGAGAGTGCCTATGGGGGAAAATGTTAATAGTTGACTACTGGAAATTACACATTAACTAAATCAACTGCACTCTGCAAAGAAAGTCAAATCAAACAGCAAGAGGTAGATAACGCCTTGTTTACCTGCACATCTCTGCGCGAACTCTCCAGCGCCTCCTTAAGATGGGAAATATAGTCTTTGTTCTCCTTCACCAGTGCAGTCAGAGCTGAATCTCTCTCTTTCCAAACTTCCCATTCTTTCATCATCTCCTGTTGGGCTCGATCCCTCTCCGCAAGCTCTAAACGCAGATGCTATTTGAAGATCCAAAAAAAAAAAAGTCTCAGTTGAGGCTGAATAATAGTATTTTGTTTCATAATGCAAACCATGCAAAACTATTGGAAACTAAACCTGTTTTCTGTATAAAAGGCATCAATGTCTTATTTACCCTCCAATGAATAGCACTCATGGATAATACCAGCAGTTACTGACCAAGTGATTAAGTAAACACTATGTGTGTACCATTGAATAAGTGCACTGTTTGTTTGACTCACGTTAATAACATCCTGGTTACACTGCAGCACAGTGTTGAGTGTAATGAAGTCTCTGTCTCGCTCTCTGCCAGCGTCTCTCATGGCCTGTAGCTGTTTCTCTAAAGCTTTTTCCCTTTCGCCCGCCTCAGACAGCTGGGCCTCCAGGATCGCCTGATTAAAACAAACAGAAATAAAATATAAGGACTATGGAATAATGTGCATCCAGTGTTACTGGACCAATCAAACACACAAGTTAATTACCTAACACAGGGACCCAGCCAAAACTCACACTGACTAGGTGTGTTAGCCAGAGCTTCAGTGTATGCTGTTTGTGTACTTATGCTATACTTGTAAGAGTCAAATCACCAGAGAATATGGTAAAGCTGGTTTTATATATACAGGTTAGGTCAAAAGTTTGCAAAATGTTAATTATTTTACCAAAATAAGAGGGATTATACAAAATACATGTTATTTTTTTTATGTAGTACTGACCTAAATAAGATATTTCACATAAAAGATGTTTACATATAGTCCACAAAAGAAAATAATAGTTGAATTTATAAAAATTAGCCATTTTTATACTTATGTTAGATTCTTAATGGAACACTCCACTTGAAAATAGGCTCATTTTCCAACTCCCCTAGAGTTAAACAGTCGAGTTTTACCATTTTCAAATCCATTCAGCCAATAATCCATTCAATGATCTGTGCTAAGCTAGATCGGAGATTGGCTGAATGGATTCGAAAATGGTAAAACTCAACTGTTTAACTCTAGGGGAGTTGGAAAATGAGCCCATTTAAAAAAAAAAAAAAGTGGAGTGTTCCTTTAATACTGTGCTGTTACCTGATTGATCCACAGCTGTGTGTGTGTTTTTTTTTTTTTTTTTTTTAGTGATAGTTGTTTATGAGTCCCATGTTTGTCCTGAACAGTTAAACTGTCGGCTGTTCTTCAGAAAAATCCTTCAGGTCCCACAAATTCTGTGGTTTTTCAGCATTTTTGTGTATTTGAACCTTTTCCAGCAATGACTGTGATTTTAAGATTCATGTTTTCACACTGAGGACAACTGAGGGACTCATATGCAACTATTACAGAGGCTTCAAACACTCACTGATGCTCTAGAAGGAAAAAATGATGCATTAAGAGCCGGGGGGTGTAAACTTTTGTGTGTACATTTTTCTTATTTTGCCTAAATATCTTATTTTTTTCATTTAGTACTGTCATTCAGAAGCTACAGTAGATACTTACATGTTCCCCAGAAGACAAAATAAGTTAAATTTACCCTGATCTTCAAATTCTAGAAGTTTTCACCCCCAGATCTTAATGCATCTTGTTTCCTTCTGAAGCATCAGTGAGCGTTTGAACCTTCTGTAATAGTTGCATTGAGTCCCTCAGTTGTCCTCAGTGTGAAAAGATGGATTTCAAAATCATATAGTCATTGTTGCAAAGGGTTTAAATACACAAAAATGCTAAAAAAAAAAAAAAAAAAAAAAAAAAAAAAAAAAAAAGAATTTGTGGGACCTGAAGGATTTTTCTAAAGAACAGAAGGCAGTTGAACTGTTTAGGACAAACAAGGGACTCATGAACAACTATCACTAAACAAAAAAACACAGCTGTGGATCATTCAGGTAACAATACAGTATTAGTATACAGTATAAATTCAACTATTATTTTCTTTTGTGGTAATTGTGAATAAAGTAAAATAAAGTGACTAAATAATGCTTTTATTCACTTCTAAATTTTTATTATATGATTGGATGGTTAGTCTGTAGTTATTAATTGTAATTGTCTTAATTTAGGAACAACAGAAGTCTGAGCAGTCTAAGTGATTACAAAACTCATTCTCAGTCAGCACATCAGTCAGACCTCACCTCACGTTCACTGCGTGTATCAGGAACTGCGCTGGCCAGTTTTTTGATGAGTTTGTCAGTGTCCTGTGATTCCAGCCCCTGCTCAGCACACAGCTTCTGGATCAAAGTCACACATTCCTGAAGGGAGGAGAGCAAATAGTTCACTGACACATTCGTGACCTTCGCACAATCACAGTTTTTAATGAGTTCATCAATTCAGTACTCACCTGGATTATGTTCTCTCGACTGTGCAGTGATTGGCTGAGACTTTCTATGAGGTCGTTTTTGTTCTTCAGACTGCTCTGTTTGGCAAAACAGAAAAGATAGGTATTAGTCTCACGAACAGGCATCATTCCCAGCTAAATGACTCTATGTCATGCCTGAGGGACAGTTCATGGCATTGTTATTCCTTATGACTGCATTCCACTAGTGTTATATAACGGCTATCAGCTCACATTAGTGAGCAAACATTCAATAGCTCATACCCAGCATGCACCAGTGCTATGAAATTACAACACTCTGTAAAATGCTGTATTAGGGTAGGTCATAAGAGAACGGTTTAGGGACAGTGGCCACCTTAAGTATTTGGACACTTAATTCACTTTATATAACAGCACATCATTGCATTATGTAACGCATTAAATCCGTTTACTATCTAAATTACTGATAATACGTCAGATAATATGTGATAATAGTATTCCCCCTTCCCTATTTGTCTATTTACATGACGTCTTGTTGTCCAAATACTATTATGCAGTATTATTTATATACTATTATAGTATTATAGATTATAGATTTATTACAGGGTTCATACAAATACTGTAAAATGAAATTCCAGAACTTAAGGACATTAAGCGCTACTTTAAGGACTTCAATCAGAGATCTCACTTATCAAACAATGTCTTCTCTTTCAAATTCTAAAAACAGATAAACAGATAAATAAAAATGTACTAATAATTCATGATACGCAAAATTCCGATCTGAATCAAATAATTCACGATACGAAGTTCTGAAACGCTAGTCTTGATCTGAAGTAAGTAATGATCTAAAGCAAAAGATTCACAAAAGTTCCAAAGTTCCAAAGTTCCAATCTAAATCAAATGATTTGCATTACGCATTCAGAAGTCCCGATCTGAATGAAATGATTTGTGATACACAAAGTTACAATCTAAATCAAATGATTCACGATCTAATTGGAGTGCTTTGAAACAGTGAATTATTTTGCGATGCATTGGTTTAACTGATTCGGAGTTTCAAAAACCTCCATTTCACCCATTACTACGCGCTTTTTTAAATTTTTACAAGTGATGTTGAAATTCGAAATTGATCTGGCTTTTGCTAGTAAATTGCTTGAAATTAAAGATCGAAGTCACCAGTTTGAATCAATCGGAGCAGTTCCTGTGTAAATAACTCAATTGACTTGGTTGATCTGTTCCTTTTTTCACATCTTCAGCCATGTTTACACAACATTGTCAGTACTACTATTGGCTTAGCTAGTATGCTATTTTTATGACATTAAGCGAAAAAAACCTATGATGTTTTTTGAACTGCGTAAATTTTGCATGAAAAAAAAGGTGTGCTTACTGAAAAAAATTCTTGCTTTTTGAACACTTTTCAAGTACCACTTCAGGAACAGTTTATCCACTGTTCAATCCTAACATTTCTTTTTATTAAACATTTTGCTTTAAATGTGTGCTTGTATTGTCTTTTTAAATAATTGTAGCAGACTAGTTTGTCTAAACACATGATCGGGCCATTTGTATGAATTCATTCTTCACATACTTGTGTATTTTACTATACACAATGAAAACTGAAAGAGAGAAAAATAACATCAAAATGCGGTATCTGACAAGCCTGTTATGAAAGAAAGCCCAGGGCAAACTTCTCTGGTCTGGGAAGATTCCTGGAGGAGGTGTGTGTATGTGTGTACACCTGTCTACGTGGGCAAACCTTTTCAAAACCATCCACACACCTTCTGCAGTATACTCTAAAGGCAACATTTGCAAAAAGTCAACAAAAAGATTAGGAGAGGGTGTGCCTCAGATGTTCTGTTCTAAGGTTCTAACACACAATGCACGCATTGCACACAATCGCATTAAACACTCATGCCATTTAACTTAATTATCCCAGCATCGTCTTACTTACCACTTGCGGAGACTTCAACTGCTTGGCAGGAGCATCGGCTGTTGATTTGTTGCCGTCCCTTAGCTGCGCCTCGAGAGTTCTGATTCGAGCCTGAGCTTGAACGAGTTGTTCACGCAATTGCTTCACAGCAAGGTGCACCCTACTTGCAGACGACTAGAAAAAAAGAGAGCAACAGATGAACTCCAAAGTTTCAAAAATGGGGTAAAACATCTAAAACCATTTGACAGTCCTCACCTCTCTTTGCAGTGGCATAAAGTCATCTTTTAGCTCGGTCAGAATGTCAGCGCTCTCGTCTTCGAACTCATCCTCCATCCCGTTGTCGCCTTCTCCGAAATTTAAGACCCTCACTAACCCCGCTTTCAGTCCCACCTCATCCTTCCCATTTTGGATTCCCCCTCTGTCCAACACAGGAATGCGACTTCCAGAAGGGGACCTCACTGGTTTTCCTTCAATCCCCCTTAACTCTTTGAAAACGGTGTCTAGAATGGCTGAATGCTCCTCTGGCCAATCAAACGGATCGTTGCCGTCTAAAGAGTCCAGCGATTGAACGGATGAAGTCCGGGATTGAGAACGCAAAGAACGACAGGAACCAGACAACGAGGCGGGGCTGGATCTGACAGACGGCACTTTCGACCAATGAAGAGGCATGCTGCATGATTTTTCTCGAGAGAGGCCCAATGTCATGAAGGCTTGATCGGGCAAGTGACGTGGAATCCCACAAACGGACTCGTAGTCCGAGTCGGACACCCTCAAGGAGTCGCAACACTCGCACTTCTTGCCTTTATGACACCGTTTCCCGGTTCTCCTATAATATGGACACGTCTCCGCTTTCTCAGACCACCATTCATACTCTGAAAGGGCCATGTTGTCCCTCAGCATTTCTCGGTATCCTTCTCCTACGCCATACTTCCTGTCCCCTTCATCCTCACTGGAACTTTCGCTTCGCCTGAAGGTAGATGGGTGGCGCTGTTCGTACATGTTTCGCACCCATCGTCTGATCTTGTCCCGTTCCTGACTTAGTTTCTGGAGTCTCTCGCTTGACAGCACTCGGACTCGGGAGATGACAGTGTCGAACTTGAAAACTCGCTCTAAAACGGACACACACTTGCCGCATAAAAACTCCCCCTGACCGTTCCCACGTGGTACAGGCTGCTCTAATATGTGTGTCAGCACACAGAGCAGGTCAATTCCTTTTGTGGGGGTGAGCAGGCCATGAGACTTTGAGAGTGAACGGGAAGAGCTGAGTGATAAAGTGCTGCCTAAAAATGAAAATATAAAAAATGTCACATAATCAAACATGTATTTGTATTTTTTAAATAATGTGATTAGTTAAAGCCTACACTGCTGTTCAGAAGTTTGCGATTTTTAATGTTTCTAAAGTGGCTCAATAAGGCTGCATTTCTTTGATAAAAAAAATACAGAAATAAACTGTAATATTGTGAAATATTATTACATTTTAAAATATAATTTTTGTATTTTAATACGTTTTTTTTATATCTGTGATGTATAATTTATATCTGTGATGCAATGCTGAATTTTTAAGCATCATTACTCCAGTTTCAGTGTCACATAATCCTTTAGAAATCACTCAAATCAATCAATGCTTATTCATTATCAATGTTGGAAACAGTTGTGCTGCTTGATTTTTTTGGAATCTGTGATGCTTTTTTTTCAGGATTCTATGATGAATAAAAAAAGTTTAAAAGTACAGCATTTATTTTAAACAATACAAGTCTTTACTATCACTTTTTATCAATTTAATACATCCTTACTGAATAAAAGTATAAATTTCTATTTAAAAAAAGGAAAGGAAAATTACTGACCCTAAACTTTTGAACATTAACATATGTTGTTTAAAAAATATATTTCAATTATAAATAAATGTTATTTTTTAACATTTATTCATAAATGAATCCTGAAAAAAAATTCACAGGTTTTTCACATTTCACAGCACAACTGTTTTTAACATTGAATAAATCAGCATATTAGAATGATTTCTGAAGGATCATGTGACACTGATGACTGAAGAAAATGCAGCTTTTCATCACAGAAATAAATTTACTTTTAAAGTATATTAAACTAGAAAACCATTATTTTAAATTTAATATTTTTTTAAACTTTTTTCTGTATTTTTGATCAAATAAATGCAACCTTGATGAACATAAGAAACTCCTTAAAAAAAAACAAACAAAAAAAAACATTAAAAATCTTACTGATCCCAAACTTTTTGAACAGCAGTGTGTACAGCAATTAACGGCTTCAATAATTAAAATTATTCAGAAACATGCCGTTTCTATTCTGTTTTATTTTAAAATGTATACAGTAATACCCCATGGGCTGCTCGTTGCCGATCTGGGCAAGCTTCCCTTGCTAGAAAAGTTCGTCGGCGTCTGAGGTTGTGCCCCCTTTCTGTTCTGACCCGCATACAGCCATCGCCTCTGGTTACCTTGCAGGTCACTCCCACAGATACGGCATCCTTCACTTTTACCTCGAGTAGTCATCATAAAAGGGTGCAGCAGCTACAATATTAATAGTACAATACAATAATAATAATAGTATGTTAATGACAGTAATAAAAACAATCTATAAAAACATTCTTTCAAAACTGTCATTGCGTGTCTCATTGAAAAAAAATGATACAGCATGATACTAGCATCTGAGGAGCAATTTTAAAGCTTCTACAACAACATATATATGTATATATACACTACTTTACACACCTGTGTAAATCTATCAGTAGTTCACAGTTGTCCTTTGACTGGGGTGGATCCAGTGAATGGCAGCTCACTCTCCCCTACTGACAATGTTTACACGGGCTGGACTCATCGGCCTTGAGCTCTAAACAAACACACACATGCTTTATAAAACAAAATTGATGCATTTATTGAATACTTCCATTGGACACCAGACTAGAATAGTTAATCTAATATATTTAATCATTTACTCACATAATGTGTTTCAAACCTGTATGACTTGCTGTACCTGGAACGCAAAAGTAAATGTCAAACACAACCTTAAGTGACTGAGAGCCAGTCACCATTTACTTTCTTAAAAACTTCTTTCCGTAAAGTAAAGGTAAATGGTGACTGAGGCTGTCAGTCTGCCTAACATCTCCTCTGTTCCACAGAAAAAAGAAAGCCATACAAGTCTGTAACAACATGAGGTAAATAAATATTAACTTTTTTTGTAAGCTATTCCTTTTAAACGGATCTGTAAAAAACTAGCACTGGCGCTTTTACTTAAACGAGCAGCTGAACTCTTTATGTATTTATTATGTAAATAAGTGACGCGTTGGCAGAGAACTTTCCATACGATGGCTAATCTCAGCAACCCTCTGTTTTGCTCTCCGTGTGCTCTTTCAAAAATGATTTTACACCACTATCACAGCGGTTAAAACACGATAAACTGCCGCTCATATAAACCCACGCGAATCTGACTTTTGACTCCCGGAATGTCAGAATGACCCAGCAGAGGACAAAACATGACACGATAGACTAAACAAACTATTCCATACAACCCGTCAACTGACCCTGATAAGTTACGACAAACGAAAATATCCCATTACAATCGCAAACGGACAGATAAAGTCGCTTACCGAAGCTCAGGAAGTGTCTACACGATCCAAAAAGAAGCTCTCGCGTGTCCAAACCGGAGTGGCAGCCGCCGCGCGCCGCTTTACCTTGCTGACGTCATCCTAAATACCTGTTTCAGCACGCAGCTGCGTGGCGCACTCCAGCTGTTTGCACAATAATGCGCATGCGGTAATAATCCATATATATAGTGCAATATATATAGCACTCCAGCTGTTTGTGTGTGTTTGTCAAGAGCTATATATATTTACATATGTGTGTGTCAGTGTATTAAGGGCTATATCTATCTATCTATATATATATATATATATATATATATATATATATATATATATATACACACACACACAGTGTTGGCGAGTAACTAGTTACATGTAACAGAATTACGTAATTTAATTACAAAATAAATGTAATTGTAATTAGTTACAGTTACTGAGAAAAATGTGTAATTAGATTACAGTTACTTTTGAAAATATTAATGATTACAAAGGGGGTTACTTCTGAATTTTTTCACATACACTTTTTTCATAAATTGCATTGACTGCTCTAAAATGAGACACCAATGCTTCAGGAGTTTAGGACAGAATAGGACACATGCTTATTCAATATGTTTTATTTCATATTTGGGTTTATGCATATACTTTAGTTTTTAAGATTGATAGTTTTTTTCCAAGGCATCGTTAGATGCCAGTGTTTCCTGTCATTACTATCCAAACTTTTGATTTTAAAACCAGTATTAAACTATTTCTTATGATTTTAAATCAGAATCTAAGCCTCGAATGATCTCAACGTAAATAAGAAGTGTAAAGTCTGAATTTTTGGTGGCTTTGCTTTAAATTAAATTATTACACAGCTCTGTGGAACACTTGATTCTGATTGGTCAGTCATGACATTCCAAAGTATGTTATTCCCTGATAACAACTGATAAAAGCTAATAACACAGACTCATCCGGGCAACTTAAATCGGTGCTATTAAGGATGTTTAAACTTGCAGCTAGTTTAAACTTGTTACTTGCTAGCAACTGATTTCTTTATGGAAGCCTTGCGTTCAGATATTTCAATTCAGATCAATGTTTTGTGTCTATTTTACCCTGCCTGGTTTATGTTTCATGTTTCAAAATGATTAACAGTTGAAAATATTAGAATTTAGAAAAGTAATCAAAAAGAAATGTAATAAGTTACAATACTTTAATAAAGCAATTGAAAGTTACACTACTTATTACATTTTAAATAGGGTGACTTGTAATCTGTAAATGTAAATATAACCTATTATGTAGGTATATATATATATATACATTTTCAATTGCTTTATATATATATATATCTATATCTATATATACATATATATATATACACACAGTGTTGGGAAGATTATTTAATAACCTTAATAAATCAAAAGCCAGTATTACAAAATACAATATTAAAAAGTGTTATAAAGTAAAACTGTCTTTCGGTTTATTAGCCACAATAGGGAAATAAGAATAAGAATAATAACTTGCAGTAAATGGTAAAACTGTTTGCACTACAAACCAGTGTGTTCATAATTAAGATAATTAATACATTAAAATAATATGGTATGACACACTAATTTGCAATATTAAGCAGCAAAACAAGCTGTTTTGTACAGCTAAAATTAGCTGGACATGGATGAGACAGGAAGCCAGACCCATAAAATTTACAAATGGCCATGCCTGCACTTACAGCAAATTTAAGGTGGATAATGACGTTAACGGCAAGACTAATTTTTAAAAAGTATGTAAACAACTCACGCACCTAGATAAAACCCATTTGTTATGTCAAAATAAGACTTAAAATGGCATCAAAATATGATCTGTGAGTTTTTAGTGAGTAATTGGCTTGGTGAAATGTAACGTAAAAACCTGTGTCTGTGACCAATATTTAGTGAGCTTTGATAACTGATGATCCGAAAAATTTAAAAAGTTACAAGTTAAATATTAAAAAGAATAGTAAGTTCATAAGTTCATAAATAAAATATATTTAATAAATAGAATATTGATAATGTGAAAATATAAAAAAGATTTTTTTTTCTGTTTTCTTTTAAGTAATGTTTACTTAACCAGGAAAATGCAAATCTAATTAAAAAAATATAATTAGAATTTTTTATATCAATTTAATAATTTATTTTTGAATTTATTTGATTAAAAAATATTAGGCTTCCATTATTTCTGGTGGCAGGACAAAATAACTTGCTCACAATATTCAAATTGATTTGACATAAATAGAAAATTGCTAGAAAAATATATATTAGAAAATCATCCATTGACTACACAGATTATAAATTATCACATTCTGTTAGAAAAAAAATCTTAGGTGATTAATAAGTGTACAGTCATAATTTACACAAGACATGATTACATTGAGGATTGTGCTTATGCATGTAACAAGATCAGTTTCTTTTTTTCCTTCTCTGTAGATTAGGTCAGCCACTTGTCTATGCAGTTCTTGTAGACTGTGAGATTCGAATGCCAGGATGTATGGTGAACACCAGGGACGATATACTTGACCACGGCTCCTACTGAGTTGAGTGTTTTCAGGCCAAATGCATCTGTTAGATACCACTGGGAAAAGTGGTAAAAAGGCTTAGTAAAAACTAAATTGCACCACCAAATTCAAACCATTAAAGGAATAGTTCCCCTAAAAATGAAAATTTACTCAGGCCATCCAAGATAGTTTGTTTCTTCATAAGAACAGATTTGGAGAAATTTAGCATTACATCACTTGCTCACCAATGGATCCTCTGCAGCGAATGGGTGCCGTAATTTTTAGCATGTAAATGTTGCTTGCTCTGTGCATATTTCTCCTCTGATTCAGACAAGATAGATAAATAGATTGAGGACTCATACATCTTGATGGATTTGTTTCTTACAAACACACAGCTTTTTACTTGACAAGATTGATTGACTGGAATCATGTGGATTCTCATTCTGACGGCACCCATTCACTCCACAGGATCCATCAGTGAGCAAGTGATGTAATGCAGAATGCTCTGTTCTGATAAAGACACAAACTCATCTACATCATGGATTTCCTGAACTATTCTTATAAGAACCTAAACTAAATAATAATAAAATTAAAAGTAGTTTAGAAAGGAATAAATGTATCCACTCACATCCTGCTTTTCCATCTCTACCACAGTTTCATTGCTGTCATAAAACCCAAAAATACTGTGGGGGAAAAAGAGATAAACAGTAAAAAGATATGAAAGTCTGAGTATGTTTTATTCAGGACCTGAGATTGTGAACATGCTCCAAAAATGCACCACATAATCCTGTAAGACCTTTTAAAGTTCAAATGTCACTCTAAATATTTCTCAAATTCATTCCAGTCTGCTGAACTTCCACTGTTTAACCCTTTAGCAGCAAATAAGACAGTCGACTGACAAACTTTAGATGCTTAATATCATGTGATAAAATATTAGAGACCTTGACTCCCATGGTGTAATAACGCCGTCATCTTGTCCGCCGATTAGCACGAGCGTCTTTATGCGCAAGAAGCTGTCTCGCCACGCTGCAAGGAAACAGCAGCATGCAACATGACTCAAGGCCACTGAATTGAAAGTGCACAAACAACCCAAGCAAAAGCTGTCATCTGAGCAGCACATAAACACAGGTTAGCAAAAGTCGCGTCTTCTTAAATTACCTGTTGAATTAGCATGCTGTATCTCTCCATTCAGTGGGGCGAGATACTTGCTGCTGTTTAAGTATCTCTCTCTTTGGTGTGGATCTACAGAGAGAAAGATGTGCTGTAAATCAAATATAATGCAGAACTGTGATCAAACTGTCGCACGAAAGCGACACATCCGCTTACCATTCCAGTAGTTGCAGATAGATACCCTTTGTCCCCATGTAGTGTAACAGAACTGGTACAGTCTTGACTTGATAAATTTAGGGAAAAAATATTTCAAATAACACGAATCTGTAAAAGCATGGACAAAGCACTTATTTATGTGTATGATGCCAGAAAAGAGATGTTGTGGTGTGTAATGTAGGGATGATTAGACTGACTTACCTCCATACTGGCCAGCTAGTGGAGACGACAGGAATATCAGAGAGTGAACATTGTGTGTCGGAAGGGTTGCTAGAACTCCTCGACATATCAAACCACCTGTGCCAATCAAAAGCGTGGGGTCAATAATACTTTAATTGACCAAGGATGCATTAAATAGATTAAAAGTAGATCTAAAATACAGCTTTGCCATCACAGGAATAAATTACACTTTGAAGGGAACCCCGGGTATTAAGACTCCTATGCCTAATATAATGTAAATGATGTGTCTTACTAAAATATGTAGTAGAAAACCCATGAAGGATATCCATTATTTAAAAAATCCACATTGTTTTATACATATTTTTATACATACTCGGTGAGCTACTGGCGCTACCTGTTGCTATTTTTACCGCAACAAAGCTTGGAAAATAAAATACTAATACGATGCCACATTGTGCAGTTTTTGGTTGCAATTTTTAGTCGAAGAGCAACAATAGAAGGAATGTAAGTCTGCTTTTGTAGCGATAAGGAGAAGAAAAAAAAGGGAAGATGCCTGTGGACGAATAAAACTTTCTAAAGACCTGCGTCTTTGTTCTCTCCACTTTAGTCCGCCTTTGAGGCTTTTAGTAGATCACAACTACTGAAAGAGCTTACAGACGGCACAGACAAGAAACGCTAGATGCCATCCTGGCAGGATGTAAACATGCCAACACTTGTTGTGATGCTGCAGTCACTGAAGGAGTTATAATTTCAGTCAATATTTGGGGGTGTTTAGACCCCTAGTGGAGAAAAATCCATGGTGCAGCATTTGGTTTAAGCCTATGCTTATATCCATCGCCACCTGCAAGCTCTTTCAGTAGCTGTGGTCATCGTATCAGTATTTTATTTTCCGAGTTGTACTGCAGTAAAAATAGCAACAGGTAGCGCCAGTAGCTCACCAAAAGCAACCAAACGACATCATCAAAATAATGGTGTCCCATCATAGTCCAAAATATGTATAAAACAATGTGGATTTTTTAAATAACGCAAGTCTTTCATGGGTTTTCTACTACATATTCTACTACATATAGACATCATTTACATTATATTAAGCTATACAAGTCTTAATACCCGTAATTCCCTTTAAAATTTTAAATATATAAAAATAATAACAAATAGTTATTTTAAATTGAAATATTATTTCAGAATATTACTGTTTTTACTGTATTTTTGATCAAATAAAAGCAGCCTTGATGAGCTTAAGAGACTTTTTAAAAAAATAACACATAACAGCATCCTATTAGTTGTGAGTTTGATGACCTTGTGAGAAGCAGATGAGATGGACACCATCTTCAGCGCTCTCCATTATGGGTCTGATGGCCTCTCTGAATCCATCTACCTGTTGCCACAGTGATTTCATACTGGCAATGTAGTCATAAAGGGCTAGTGTGGTCACATTGGTACCTGGATGAGACTAAAACAGTGAAAAAGAGAAGTTGGTTAGTTTCATTTCTGATAAAAAAGGAGAACAATGTGCCAAATGTAGTGAAATGTAAGATAGAACTGAAACAACTTAAAAAAATGTTATGCAATTCAAAATTTGGTTGCTTAGAACTTAAATTGTGATTTTAAAAAGGTGCATTTTGTAGAGTAGTTAACCCAAAACTTGCTTGTTTAAAACTAACAACTACAGAAACTGGTAGTTGAAAAAATAAAAAATAAAAATAAAAAAACCTACACACAATATAATGTAAAATTTTAAATAATTTAAAAATACACAAAAAGTGCATTAGTTGTTTACTTAAATTAAATATACTTATATAGTAGTATAATATAATAATAAAATAATTTTAAATAAATAAACACATAAATAAGATTATCTTACCTGATTGATAAATTGAGCCAAAATCTCAAACTGTCTGGGTCCATCTAATATCCCGTGAACAATAATTACTGGTCTGTATCCCATGACCGAGGACAGCAGAAATACGGCCCATATAACAACAACTGGTCTGCAGCCATCACTCACCAATCCCCCCATAAAGCAATATCTCTCAATAATCTATAAATTGAAACCAATTTTTTTTCTTTAATCAAAATTATACTACTATTAAGTATCAATCAGACTAGTCTAACGGTGGCAAGAAGTGAAATGTGCGAAAAATTTGACCCTCGTTTATATCGGGTAAGTTGTTCCGCATGTGATGTTTTGTCACAGCTGAGGTGATACTTATATAGACCGCTTCCTCTCTCACACCAGATGATGTGGTTTATCGGAAGAAATGCAAGCATTTCAGATTATAACCAGAGAATATTACACATTGTTGACATATTTTTTCTTGAATGCTAATGATATCGAGTAATACAAAAGTGTCTAAAAAGACCTTAATAGTTTTTAAGTTTTTGACCACTACTGCTATTATTGATTATAGACTAAAATACATCGTTTTAATTAATATATTGAACATTCTTTGCAAAATATGCATACAAATCTTAAACAAAATATTATGTCATATTTAGGCATTATATTGCGCGTTCGTTTTAATACGAAAGTGCATTTGACACGTCCACTGGAAAATATGATTCATAATAAGCATAACACATCTGGTGGATCTTACCGCTTTAAATATGGACTTGTATTTTGACAGGAACCAAATACGATTGTTTTGTGATACAGGATTCAAATAACAGGGTTTTACACTAAAATATTTAACGTTACAATCTATTGTCTCCGTGCATTGGTGCCTGAAATAAAATCAAGCCCGTGACATCTATTTAATCTTTAAACATCTAATAACCACAAACAATCATCCCGATTTGCGCTGAGAAAAGTAGCTTGTACCACGTGTCCACGCCATCAGTTTCACTGAACTGGGTGATAATTAATCTTTTAAGCGAATGATTAAGAACCATAATAGCAGAACAGTTAGCAAAAACTACAATGTTTGAGCAGTTTTATATCAAATACCTTTCTACTCGCTTATTTTGTGCCTGTTTCTAGACCGCGTCTGAACGTTGTACTCAGACTTTTATTTTGACATGTCGCGCTTTGAACGTTGTGACCCGGAAGTAGCGTTAATGTTTTCATAGGAGAAAGCGTGTGGAGACGCTACACTAACGTAAGTCTGAAGTTTCTTTTTTAATTACGATGCAGGCGTATTTGTATTGTTTACGTACATAAAACACAAATTTGACTGTACACAGTGCGGTTGATTTAATGGGCACAAATCTTCTAAGTAACGTTACATCAATAAATGAAAAGAATGAAGTGTCCGCTGCTGACCTCTTCATTTCTATGCTCTAAATCGGAAAATAACAATTTCAGCTCTACAGAATGTTGCTTGCATACATAGTTTTCATTTTAAATAAGATTTGACGGCTTGTTTTGATTAAATATTGTATTCTAGTTGGTAACCCATCTCCTCATAACCTCGTTTTATGTGCTTATATTTATGTTATCTAGTGATTCACGTTATATTACGGTGAAAACCTTGTTGATACAGTCTTATGTGGTGTGTTCTTGTGCACAGTCACAATGGCCAATCTGGAACAGTGGGTTAGTGACCAGCTCCATGACATCCTGGGTTTGAGTGACCGATATGTGGCCCAGTTCATGATCGGTCTGGTGCAGAAGTCTTCTGGACCTCAGGACTTTGTGGCTCGGCTTCAGCAAACCGGAACCATCGATATTGATCAAAGAATCACAGCGTTTGCACATGAGCTGTACAACAAAGTAAGTAATTTTACTCAGTCTGTTTAATGGAATTCATAAATCAAGATATACAATTATATATCAATGTGTTGTCCTTCCATTTCAGGCTCCCAAAAAACATGTGGCTGAAAAACCTGCCCGGGCAGTGGAACGACAAGTCATGGAAATGGAGAGAAAAAACCAAACTTACACTCTTCTGGAGGACAGTGAGAGTGATGGAGAGACGGTGAGAGAAAGAGGAAAAGAGAAGAAAAGTAAAGACCGAGACAAAGGAAAGAAAAGAAAACACCTCAGACAGAAACGAGACGAAAGTCCATCCAGTGAAGAGGACAGTAAACAAAGGTAATTATGTTATGTTTTCAATCTTTTTATATACTGTGAACCCCCAAATATAAAGATTGTCTTGCGACGAACCCCTGTTCTAAGATTTTAAAGCTGCATCTTGTATAAAGAATTTCTACTGTGAAAAAATATTAGAAATGTCAAAATTATTATTAAGTTACGTCATTCATTTTTTTCCTTGCTCATTGTAGTATTGTGCTGTTAGATCCGTGTTATGTTTTTTTAATATTTTTTGCTAATTTCTTTACCAGAACCCCAACCCTGGGGTAGAAAATAAAATATTTTCAATTAAATATTTCAAATTTGGCTCATTCAATCAGAAAGTGACAAATATCCATTTTATCACTGTGCTTTAGTTCTCAGTGGTTTCTTATGTTTGTTTTTGACTCTTTCAGCTCTAAAGTCATTGACGAGCCAAAAAAAGCTGCTAAGGAAGAGGAGGAGGAATGGGAGAAAGAAGAGAGAGAGAGACTTCAAGATCTGGAGGAGAGGGATGCATTTGCTGAACGAATGAAACAGAAGGACAAAGACAAGACGAGACACATACTTGAGAGAAATGACAAAAAGGTAACTTAAAACAAGACCTTGCTACAACAAAATAATGTTTGATGGTTTCCTATTGATCGATCTCAGCATGAAGGAGATATGAGAGCTAATGCGTTGTGTTTTCATCATCTCAGGCTTATGAGGAAGCTCAGAAAAGACTCAAAATGGCTGAAGAGGATCAAAAGAAAATGGTGAGAAAGTCTTTAATTGTACTTACATGCACAAGAATGTTTTGTTGTTTGTTGGAAATGTGATCATGTAAACATGTTGACCTGATTAATACAATATTCCAGTTGCCATATCTGGTGATATCTATTAATATTCAGTGTGGTCTCTTCAGCTTCCAGAGTTAAGGAAACAGTCACGTCGGGAGTATCTGACCAAAAGAGAGCAGGAGAAGATTGATGACCTTGAAGCTGAAATTAAGGATGAGGAATACCTATTTTCAACTCAGAACCTCACAGATCGGGAAAGGAAAGAACTAGAGTACAAACGGCAGGTCAGAGACCTGGCCCGAGACTACAAGAAAGCAGGAGCGAAAGAAAAAGAAGAGAGAAACAACAGATACTACATGCCAGAGGAGATAAGAAGCAAGGTAGGTCTAAGAGATCAACTACAGTTTTAATTTAAAATGGTAGTGCTGGGATATTCAAGTCATTTACCAAAATCTAATATGCTTTTATTCAGCAAGAATGCATTAAATTGAGCAAAAGTGACATTAAAGATTTTTTATAATATTACAAAAGTTTTCTATTTCAAATGCATGCTGTTCTTTTAGAAACTTTCTGTTCATCAAAGAATCCTGGAAAAAATGTATCCAAATCCACATATTAGAATGATTTCTGAAAGATCACTTAAGACTGGAGTAGTGATGCTGAAAATTCAGCTTTGCATCACAGGAATAAATTACATTTTAAAATATATTAATACAAAAAACTGTTATTTTAAATTGTATTAATATTACTGTTTTACTGTATTTTTGATCAAATGAATGCAGCCTTGGTGAGCAGAAGAGACTTTCAAAAATCAATTAAAATCAATTCAATTAAAAATATATATATAAATAAATATATTATACGATTCTTATTTTATATATTTATATTATTTTATATTTGTATATTTTAAATACTTTATTGTTAAATGGTTTAATGTTTTTCTCTCTTCATCTTTCAGTCCATTCCTCAAAAAGACATGGACCTAGAGTTTGAAGAGACTCCCAGAGAGGGAGGTGGGGAGCAGGGCCGCTGGGAGGAGGCGAGAGTGGCCACCGCCACCCTGCAGTTTGGGGCCAGAGAAGAGCGGGAACGCCGCAAAAAGGAGGAGCAGGAGAAGTACCAGCTCATTTTAGAGGAAGAGGAGATGATCAACTTCGTCAGCACGGCCATTACTATGAAAGGGACGCTGTCGGAAAAGGTTAGCATCACTGAAAAAGTTTTCAATATATTTCTGTATGTCTTTAATACAAAAAGTAACAACAATCTTGTATATTCCTGTTTTCTTTAGGAAAGTGAACCTGAGTTATCACAGGCTGAGCAGCACAAGCAATCCATCCAGGAAGTGAGGCGCAGCCTTCCCATCTTTCCTTACAGAGAAGATCTTCTCGCTGCCATCAGAGACCACCAGATCTTGGTCATAGAGGGTGAAACCGGATCTGGCAAAACCACACAGATCCCTCAGTATCTACTGGAAGATGTACGTTATTATAAAGCATATTTATTGGCAAATAGCTTTGGGATTTTTGTGGAGCCAGTGGAGGTTCATATGTGCGTTTCTACACATGCAGGACCTCTTTTTTGAAAATGGTTTTTATAGTGGTGTTTAGAGCCATATTTTGATGTGTTTCACATTAGCTTTGTTTTTGTTTAAGTTTACAAGTCTTTGTGCTCAAAATTAAAATAAAGTATGGTACAATATGTGATAGAGTTGAGGTCAAACGTGTACATACACCTTGCAGAATCTGCAAAATGTAAATTATTTTACCAATATAAGAGGGATCATACAAAGTGCATGTTATTTTTTTATTTAGTACTGACCTGAATAAGATATTTCACATAAAAAGACATTTACATATAGTCTACAAGATTTTTTTTTATTTTTATTTTTTATAAAAATGACCCTGTTTAAGAGAGTTTTGCACTTGATTCTTAATACTGTGTTGTTTCCTGAATGATCCAATGATTTTGTTTAGTGATAGTTGTCCATGAATCCCTTGTTTGTTCTGAACAGTTAAACTGCCTGCTGTTCTTCAGAAAAATCCTTCAGGTCCCACAAATTCTTTGGTTTTCCAGCATTTTTTGTGTCTTTGAACCCTTTCCAACAATGGCTGTATGATTTTGACATCCATCTTTTCACACTGAGGACAACTGAGGGACTCATATGCAACTGTTACAGAATTACTAAATGAAAAAAAAGATATTTAGGCAAAATCAGAAAAATGTACACACATCTTATTTTGTTTAGGTAACAACTCAGTGTTAAGAATCAAGTGTATGTAAATTTTTGAACAGGGTCGTTTCTAAAAATTCAACTGTTTTACTTGTGGACTATATGTAAACAACTTTTATGTGAAATATCTACTACTAAACAAAAAATAACATGAATCTTGTATGATTCCTCTTGTTTTGGTCAAATAATTAACATATTGCAAATTCTGCAAAGTGTTTTTAAACTTTTGACCTCAACTGTATAATAAGGCCTAGTTGCAATTCTTGATTGGTATGGTTTGTCTTTTCTTTATTAGGGTTATACTAATGGAGGAATGAAGATTGGCTGCACTCAACCTCGAAGAGTGGCGGCCATGTCTGTAGCAGCCAGAGTCGCACAGGAAATGAGTGTCAAACTAGGAAATGAGGTCATTAACCATTTTATTATGTGTAATTTATAAATGATGAGCTTGCGGACTTGCTATTGTGTTTGTGTACATTTGTATGCCTCAGCACTATGGTTTTTGTATGTGAATTTGTAGTTTTTTAATCAGCTATATTGTCATAATTTTCCACAGGTGGGCTACAGCATCCGTTTTGAGGACTGTACGTCAGAACGCACCATTCTTAAGTACATGACTGATGGCATGTTACTCAGAGAGTTTCTTACGGAGCCCGACCTTGCCAGCTACAGGTAAAAACTTGCCTTACAGAATTAATATTTTAATACTGGTAACACTTTACAATAAGATTCCATTAGTTACTGTATTAACTAACATGAATGAATAATGAACAATACTTTTTTTTATAGTATTTATTCATTTTAGTTAGTCATTAGTAAATGAAAATGCAGTCATTCATTGTTAGTTCATGTTAGTTTACAGTGCATTAACTAATGTTAACAAACACAACTTTTAATTTTAATAATGCGTTAGTAAATGTTGAAATTAACGTTAAGATAAATAAATGCTCTAGAAATATTGTTCATTTCCTAGTTCAAGTTAACTAATGTTAACTAATGAACCATATTGTAAAGTGTTACCTTGATATTTAATATTTTAATTATGTAAGGTAAGGAAACGTACCTCACAGAATTCATATTTCAATATTAACGTTTTAATATTTGATCTTTTAATTTTGTAAGGTTGCCTTATTAATATTTTTGACAGTTTTAAATAACATGACTGCCATCATTGCTTTCTCTCTTTAACTGGCCGTTTTTCTGTCGTCAGTGTGATCATCATCGATGAGGCCCACGAACGAACGTTACACACAGACATCCTCTTCGGTCTAATAAAAGACATTGCACGTTTCCGCCCTGATCTGAAGGTTCTGGTGGCCAGCGCCACTCTGGACACAGAGCGTTTCTCCTGCTTCTTTGATGACGCACCCGTATTTAGGATTCCAGGTCGTAGGTTTCCCGTAGACATCTACTACACAAAGGTAATGGACCGTGATTAAGGCACAAGACATTGAGTTTGTCATACAGTGACATATATATTGGGGGTGTAATGTATGCTCATTAAAGTTAATCTTTAGAAAAGGAAAAATTAATAATGCTGGTAAATGTAATTTTTAACAAACTTAATTCCATTTTCATGTAATGTTGTGATGCCTAAATTCACTTTAAGGATTTCAAATGATTTTAGGTTTTAGTGTTTTATTCATTTAGACTAAATAGTATGTAATTTTAATATCAGGTATTAGACATAGCATAATTAAAAAATAATGATCACCTTATCCACTAGACCTTTTCAGACATAGTGTAAGATTTTTGCCTTCATACGTGCATTGCATATTGTTAATATTAGAGCTGTCAGTTGATTACATTTTTTTAATCCAATTAATTACATGATGTTTCGACCCACCGGTACTTTTTATTCTGTACTGTAGTCTCTGTGTAATAACGAAAACATTTATTTCAGTGAAAAAAAAAAAAGTCCCAAAATTCTCAATTTCAACATTTAACAGTCTTCAACAGTCTTTTCTTTTTTTCCCATAAATTCTTGTTTATAATTTTTTTGCCAAACAAACAGAGGTTTACTGTTAAAATTAATACATGGAAGAAAAATTGTGTAAATATTCACTTTAAAAAGTTTTAATAATTGTAGTATTTTTTTCTACAATTAAGTGGTTAATCTTGTAGTAATATTTATTTTTTTATCATTCAGTTGTTTATTTAAATTTGGCAGAAATGGAATATATGACGTATTTCTTTAAAATTAGCATTTCTTTCTGGCTACTTTTTTTAATAGGTTTCTATGTAAGTACTTTAGCGAGTTTGAAGTAAAAGTATTTGATGGATGTATACTATGTGTCAGGAGCATTCACTCAGTATCATTTTCTCATTTTTAGCTAGTCTTGCATCTGAACTCTTCATATAAAGACCTACATTTTACTGTACAAAAGTGATACAAGACTTATATACTTCTGTTGCATGTAAAACTGTACTTTTACATATATATATTTGTTTCAGGCTCCGGAGGCCGACTACCTAGAAGCATGTGTCGTGTCAGTGCTACAGATCCATGTCACGCAGCCAGCTGGAGACGTACTGGTGTTTCTCACAGGACAGGTCAGTCCTTGACGCTCAGTCTGTTTATAGTTCATATTTCCCTTGTGGAAGGATATGAGCTGTATCTATCAATGCATACATCTATTAAGAGTAGCTGTGTTGTGTCTGAGTCATGACGTAGCAGTAAACAAGTTTCTCCCATATGTCATCATCAGTTTTTCCCTTAGACACAGTCACCTCTGGCTACTTGATAGTAACATTTATTTTCTATAAAGCTGCTTTGAAATGATATGTGTTGTGAAAAGCGCTGTACAGATAAACGTAAATTAAAAAAAAAAAAGTAGCTGATTATTTTATTATAATACATATTTTAATTTTTACATTTTATATTATGTATATTTTAATATATATTTATTTTAATATATATACATTTTCATACTTTATTTTTTTATTTTAAAACTTTAATATATAATTTTTTTTTATTTATATATATTTTTTATTTTATTTCTATTTATTTTATTTTTTATTTTTAAACTTTAGTATATTATGATATTATTTTCTGATGTATAAATTGGCTCAAGTGAGTGAAGGTAAGCTCGCGTCACGCTGCGTCCTTTTCCTGTCTCTTGCCTTTGTTTATCGCTAAAGACATAAAGAGCACTAATGTGAAATAAAAAAATACTTTTCTTGTCAAAATGGAAAAGCCGTGATGACCCAGAAAGATTTGATCTTCGGGTATTTATGTATTTATGTATATCGGGACAGTTTGTGGATCATCCATAGCGTAGATAATATTTATATTGACAATATTGATGTTTACTATGTCCTCTGGTGTTGCAGGAGGAGATTGAGGCGTGCTGTGAACTTTTACAGGAGAGATGTAGGAGACTGGGCTCGAAGATATCAGAGCTCATTGTTCTGCCCATTTATGCCAACTTGCCATCGGACATGCAGGCCAAGATCTTTAATCCCACTCCGCCTGGTGCACGCAAAGTAAGAACGCCATTCCCTTTGTCCTCCAGCAGGGGGGGAAGCATGTCTGTTAAAATCAGTGGAAGATTGCACATATTTACTTGTAAATGTTTTCTTAGCTGACGCTTTTATTTTATGTAAATGTTTTTCTTTTGAAGCTTTTGTTGGTCATATTGATAAATATGCTAAACTCTGAATATGAGTTTCTTTGGTGTGGAATTTTTGTGCTACTTCAGGTTGTGGTGGCCACAAATATTGCAGAAACGTCTCTCACGATCGACGGCATCATCTACGTGATTGATCCAGGTTTCTGCAAACAAAAAAGTTACAATGCAAGAACAGGAATGGAATCTCTCATCGTCACTCCCTGTTCACGAGTAAGAAAAGCATCCAGCAACAACGGAAATGTTCTCTCACATTAATTTGTAAAGTGTACAGTGGACACAAAAGTGTTTAGACATACGTAGTCATTTAGAGAATAACATTTAGAGAATGATTTATGCATGTAACAAAATGTATTTTAATAATGTATTGTTGTTGTTATTATTAATCATTATTAATAATTAATTATTATAAATAGCAACAGCAACAATTATTTGCATTCTTGATCATTATTAATAGTTATAGATCCTAGTTAATTGTTATAAAATAATACAGGTTATTTTGTATTTATTAGTAATACAAGTATTAATCATTATCTATAATATTCATGATAAAATAACATTATTATAATATCACTATATATTGTAATAATATAGTTAAATGTATAACAACGATAACATTACTATTCAGTATCATAATTAGTATCATACTGTTCAGTGTCATAATTAATAATAATAAATAAAACAAACTATTTTAAAAATAATGAGAAGTATAAGAAGAACTTTTATTATTACATATAAATTATTAGATCAGAGTATTATATTATTTTGTAATCTGAGTCTGAATGTGGGAAAAATATTTATAGAGACAGGAAGTGATTATTGTTATTCAAGTCTTAAATCACTCGTTGAGTTATTTTATTTTTTTATTTATTTATTTTTTTTCAGGAACAAATTATGCTTCTTTATTTTAAATACTGAATATAGTTTTTTTTTTTTTTTTTTTAACATATTTATTATTTCATATTTTCTTACTCTTTATACATTACTAAATGAAGCAGTTCGGCTGTTTTTATACACTTTTTTTGTATTTAGCTATCATTTTTATTGCAGATTGTTTAGTTTTTTCTTTTCTTTTTTCTTGGTGTTTAACAACCTTAAAACCATAAATAATATATATTGTTTTTTTTTATGGTTTGAACGAGTGATTAATAACGTGTTTTATTATCATGCAGGCCTCTGCCAATCAGAGAGCAGGTCGTGCAGGAAGAGTGGCTGCTGGGAAATGTTTTAGGCTGTACACCGCCTGGGCCTTTAAACATGAGATGGAGGAAACCACAGTCCCTGAGATCCAGAGAACAAACCTGGGCAATGTGGTTCTGCTGCTCAAAAGTCTCGGTAAAAATTAATGAATGAATTAATCAGTTTTTCTTCACAACTTGACCATGACAAATCCCACATGCCAGTTATTAAAGTGATCAGTTGAATATACTGGAGAAGAATGCATTTGCTTATTTCTGGTAGAGATGGCTGAATTGAACATTTAGACACTTAAGCACAACTTAAGAATGTGCAAATGTCATTGCATTTGATAGAACATATCAAACCAAGAGGCACAAAATTAGCACCTATAATTAGGCATTCATTTATTAAGTTGCTTTTTGTTACTATGTTACAGAACTGCTCTATAATTTAAATTATATACACCAGTAATAGCATGATTTAGCAAATATTTGGTATAAATGAATGCTTTCACTCCGCTGATACTGATTGTATTTGTGTCAGATAATGTTAATTATGGCTTAAGTGTCCAAATACTTTTTAGGTCAATCCGCTTAGGTACTGTTAAGCGTCTATAAATATTTTTGTTATGACAAACAATGGCAATTTTAGGTGTGGAACTGGACCTTTAATGCATACATAAATAGACGTGACACACTTATTCACTCCCTGTAATCAAGCACAATATGTGTTTTAATATGTGTTTAAGATCTGACATGTTTTTCCTGGTCTTTGTGGCAGGCATAAATGATTTAATTCATTTCGACTTCATGGATCCTCCTCCTCACGAAACGCTGGTGTTGGCACTGGAGCAGCTTTATGCCTTGGGCGCCCTTAACCACCTCGGTGAACTCACTAAGGTATGAAAAAAAAAAAAAGAACCCTAAATTAGCCCTATAATTATGCTACATTAGAATACTTTTGGTTTTTTAAACCCTCATAAACCTCAGTAAACTTAGTTGTGTTTACAACACATTTACAACAAAATGCTGGGTAAAATAAGGGTACTAGACCTGGCAATGGACTGTAAATAACAGCTTTCCATTGATTGAACTATGCCAACATTTAGCTCTTTCGTCCTCGGTTTTGACTTCATTTTGTTTCTTTTGCATTGTAGCTCGGCCGAAGGATGGCTGAACTTCCTGTAGACCCCATGCTAAGTAAAATGATTCTGGCTTCTGAACAGTGAGTCTAAAATACAAAGAAACAATTATGAAACCATCATTTTCAAGCTTATATGCAATTTGTCATGTTTTAAACGTTCGTTGATCTGTCCTTCAGTTATAAGTGCTCAGAGGAGATTCTGACCATCGCGGCCATGCTGTCCGTGAACAACTCCATCTTCTACCGGCCCAAGGACAAAGTGGTTCATGCCGACAACGCTCGGATGAACTTTGTGGTACCAGGAGGAGATCACATGGTGCTGCTCAATGTATATACACAGGTATGTTTATGTTTGCACTTAGAAATATCACTCAAAGCATGATTCTGACAACTGTGACTCTGGACGCTTTTACAGCCCAGCCTGTTCTGAAAAAAATGATTTGTTACTGTCAGAATACTCATTGCATCTAGCATGACTTCCTTATGGGAGACGTGCATCAGTTGGATTGCTGAACAGGTTATGCAGGCCTGTGCAGACGTGTGTTTGTGTGTAGATGCTGTACAAAGAACTTCTTGTCTGGTACAATTATAACTTTGGAATGAACAGGTGTTTTGTAATGACTATTCAAACAGCAGAAACATTGTGTTAAAGACATTTTGGACAGCATTTGGCACGTAATACAAAAGATTAGAATTAGATGATTTATAATTACTAAGTTACAGAAGTGCTCAATTTAAATCAATAAAGCAGCAACGTTAATCAACGTTCATTACAGTTACTGCTGATCCTGATTTTATTTGTGCCATACAATATTGTTTTGTAAAAATATTTCTGCCTTTTTGAGTAAAAAAAAGTCTTATAATCCCAAACAAAGTTTACTTACAATCAATTCAGCTTTTCGGCTGGACCAGCTATGCTTATTTTTTGTGAAATATTCAGATTTTTTCCACCATACTTTTTATTATTGATTTATTTTTTTTAACAAAACAGTGTCAATATTAGGGCTGGGTTTTGACACAAATTACACAATTAATTCGATTCTGATTCAAAAGCTTGATTATTTTGGATATATATCAGGTATAGTACATGCCAAATTTTCTCAAGGATAAAAAAAAATGTCAACTAATGCTACAAAATATACATGAGAGTTAGTTTGTACTACATTACTATAATATTGAAGGTTAAAATTAACTGATTTGTATACAATCACTTAAATTACATTAAGTTCAAGTTTTTATAATAATAAAGTTACAATTATGTAATTATATTTTTAATCCAATTTGTTTTTATAAATATAAACATTTAAATGGCGGCTGTCATAAAAACTTAATTCAAACATAAATTAAACATTAAAGAACAGTAAAAATGATTTACAATAAATATGTTTTATGGTGTATATATTTAGCAAAGTGTTCCTCTCTAGAGTTATTCTAGCTGACTAACGAGTTTATGGTCACCAATTATGTTTTTTTTTTTTTTTTTTTTTCTGAGATAACTGTGACTGTATGTGACAATGTTTACATGCTATTATATTGATGTATTTCTGTGGTTGAAACACTGATTGGGCAATAACAGGATTTTGAGAAGTTATACTCAATCTTACACCTTTGGATGTTTATTTATGTTTATTTCCTGCTGAACCTGTTATTAAAGCAGAGGAGACAGATCAGTTCATGTGCACTTGGCGCTGCCACTTCTCTTGAACTGAAGTGCTACACATTAAACAGCTCCAAAACAGCATTTATTCTATGAATACTGTAAAAAAAATTGACAGAATTTGAAATGAAACTTTGTTTTGTATCAAAAGTAATAAAGCACAAAGCTTATTACGATTTATTGGATAGGAGACGCGCTACAATATTCCGTTCATTAACTGAAAACAGCATTTATTCTGTCAATACTGTAATAAAACTAACAGAATTTGAAATCTGAGACTTTGTTTTATATCAAAAGTAACGAAGCACAAAACTTATTACGATTTATTAGATAGGAGATGTGCTACAATATTCCGTTCATTAACTGAAAACAGCATTTACTCTGTGAATACTGTAATAAAATTGACAGAATTTGAAATCTGACACTTTGTTTCATATCAAAAGTAACGAAGCACAAAGCTTATTACGATTTATTGGATAGGAGACGTGCTACAATATTCCGTTCATTAACTGAAAACAGCATTTATTCTATTAAACAGTAATAAAATTGACAGAATTTGAAATCTGAGACTTTTCTTATCAGAAGTAACAAAACTTATTATGATTTATTGTTTAGGAGACGCACTACAATATTTTGTTCATTAACTGAAAACAGCATTTACTCTATGAATACTGTAATAAAATTGACAGAATTTGCAATCTGATACTTTGTTGCATATCAAAAAGTAACAAAGCACAAAGCTTATTACAATTTATTGGATAGGAGACTCGTTACAATATTCCATTAACTGAAAACAGGCTAGAATAATCATTTCTTGGGATTTAAGAATCACTATTGTTTCATAAAAATGAGAATCAGTATTTTTTACCAAGCCATTTATTAAATGAACAACCATTTATAAAACTGTCTTACAAACCTAAAGTGTAAATCACATTAATGGTAGTCATTTGTTCAAATAAGTCATTTGTTTGTGAATCGGACTTCTCTGCTTGTGATGTGTTTGTTGTTGTGTGCACAACACACAGTTGTTGTATTCATTAGCATTCAATGGTCTTGTTCTCTGTTAGTGGGTAGAGAGCGGTTCCTTGTTCACTTTGAATTGGACATAACCAAATAATGATTCACAAATCAGTAACAGAGTCAGTTGTAAGCTCAGTAGATTCACAAGCGAGTCTTTCTCTTTCTCTTCATTGGATAGATAAAGGCTCTATGTTGAGTTTAGGTCAGACTTAACCAAATAATGACTTGCAAATCATCGAGGAAGTCAGTTCAAAAACTCTGGTTCAAAACTCTAACTCACAAATTAGTTTTGTGAGTATTTATGGCTGAATCACTGAAGAGAAGGAGTCACTAAAATGACTTTTAAAAAGCCATTTAACAAAAAAAAACATATTCAATAGTCTCTCTTTTTCTCTGTCAGTGGGTAGAGAGCGGTTACTCCACTCAGTGGTGCTTCGAGAACTTCATCCAGTTTCGCTCCATGAAGAGAGCCCGAGATGTCCGTGATCAGCTGGAGGGGTTGATGGACAGGATCGAGGTGGAACTGTGCAGCTGCAGTGGTGACACTGTGCCCATTCGCAAGGTGATTTCCTTATTCCCCACTTACTTCCTTTCTCGCATTTCCTCCAGTGATATTGTGTTTGTGCAGAAGCGTGCTGCTTTGCATGTGATAGCTATCGTAACTTTATAAACCTGAGTTATAGAGTGAATTATGTTTTAAGACGCTCTTCTGTGTGGCCCTTACTGGCTAAAAAACATTGATGTAGAATTTGTGGCACAGATTGCATTGTTAAATATTAGGTAAGTGCTTGCTTGTCTCATCAGGGCTTTTTACATTGCACTTAACCCAAGGTGAACGTCTTTTTAGTCCAGGTTACAATGTGTTTTTTTACTGAGGGGAAAAATATTGAACAGGGAACATTCAAACTGACGTAATTACCTGTCAAGAGTAAATATGCATCTCTCATGTGTTTGTTTTTCAGTTCTTCCTGTTCTGTGAGAGACTAATCTCACTATGAATCATCAGTATTTAAAGACAATGTTATTTTTTCACATCAGGCAGAATGAGACAATACCTGAACACATACATGCTTGCTGGCTTTGTATTACTTCATTTTACCTGGTGCTTTTGTATATTTAAAGGTGTTTGGCATTGATGAATGCCAGTTAGGTGACTAAGCATCAATTGCGGTATGAGTAACAGTGCACAGATCCTAATTTTGTCTGATTTCAGTTGCAGCTGAATTGTTGCAAAATTAAATCAATCACTGAATGCCACAATTCTTCAATCAAAACTACGTATTTTACATAAATGTGTCAGAAATATGAATACATTATAGAACAACTTCACCAGATCATGATCTAAATGTGATTGCATTTTCTTCCAGGCGGTGACTGCAGGATATTTTTACCACACGGCACGCTTGAGTAAAGGGGGTTATAAAACAGTTAAACACCAGCAAACTGTTTACGTCCATCCCAACAGCTCACTCTTTGAGGAACAGCCACGTTGGATGATCTACCACGAACTGGTCTTCACCACCAAAGAGTTCATGAGACAGGTATGGATCTTTTTAGTCTGATATCACTAATTTTATTGCATGGACAGTCCACCCCAAATTTTAACTTCTGTTGCTATTTCAGTGTTTGTACTTGAATTTGACTTTTTAATTTGACAGCCTTTAAAAATAGCAAAATTTCTATAGAGGTACTTGAAAAGTGCTTGAATTATTGAAAGACAATGAATCTATGAAATAAGTGTTTATTTTTTTTAATAAGCACATATCTTTTCACGCAAAATTCACGCAATTAAAAAAAAAATCCATAAAATCATAAAACTAGCAAGCTAAGCCAGTAGTAGCACTGACAGTGTCATGTAAACATGGCTGAAGACACAAAAAGAGAAACAGATGAACCAAATCATTTGAGTGAGTCATATAAGCTGGAACCTCTCCGAGATTGACATTGGTTGTAATGATTTTAAAAACCATTTAAAAACCATTGCATCGCAGCTTGGTTCACTGTTTCAAAGTGCTCCAATCGAATTGTGTATCACAAATCATTTAATTCAGATCAGGACTTCGGAGCGGGTCTGTGAATCATTTGACTTACAATGGAACTCTGCGTATCGTGAATCAGTTGATTTAGATCGGAACCTCAAGTTGTGTATCGCAAATCATTTGATTTGGACCATAACTGCACATACCACAAATAAATTGATTTAGATCAGGACTTTGGAGCGGGTTTCCAAATCATTTAACTTAGATTGGAACTTTGAACCACAAGTCGCGTATCGTGAATCATTTAATTTAGATCATAACTTCACATATCCTGAATAATTTGATTTAGATCGGGACTTCAGAGTAGGTTCGCGAATCATTTGACTTACAATAGAACTTTGTGTATTGCGAATCAGTTGATTTAGATCTGAACCACAAGTTGCGTATCGTAAATCATTTGATTTAGATCGGGACTTTGGAGCAGGTTTGCGAAACATTTAACTTGGATTGGAACTTTGCATATCGCGAATCAGTTGATTTAAATCGAAACTTTACGCATTGCAAATCATTTGACTCAGATCGTGACTTCGCAGTACGTATCGCGAATCATTTGATTGAGATAGGAATCTTTCAACAAATTGAATGGTTTGCGATCCACGCTTCAAGTCCTGATCTAAAATGATGACTTTGGAGCATAGATCATTGATTTAGATCGGGACTTCGATGCGTGTTCGCAAATTGTTTGACTTAGATCAGAACTTTGCGTTTCGCAAATCATTTGATTTAGATCATAACTTCACGTCGCAAATCATTCGATTCAAAACGGGACTTTGGAGCGTGTATCGTGAAAAATTTGATTTAGATCGGAATCTTTGAGACTTTGGAGCGGGTTCGCAAATCATTTGACTTAGATCAGAACATTGCGTGTCGCGAATCATTTGATTCAGATCGGGACTTCGGAGCATGTATATCATGAATCATTTGATTTAGATCGGAATCATTCAGTGAATTGAATGATTTGCAATTCACGCTCCGAGTCCCGATTGGAAATGGAGATATTTCCTGATGGATGAAACACAAAGATATTTCCTATTGACATCCATTATATGGACTAAAAAAAAACTGTGTAAGTCAATGGGGCCAAACTGTTTGGTTACCAACAATTTTTAAAATATAGTTTGTGTTCCACAGTCGAAAATGTGTTGTACAGGTTTCGAATGATGTGGTTGAATAAATGATAACTGAATTTTATTCTATGTTGAGTTTAAAGGGATAGTTCACCCAAAAATGAAAATTCTGTCATTAATTTTTGATGAAATCTAAGAGCTTTCTGAGCCTGCATAGACAACAACGCAACTAACATGTTCAAGACCCAGAAAAGTAGCAAGGATATTGAATTTTTTTGTTTTGTTATTTTTGTTTTCTTTGTGCACAAAAACTAACCACTTTTTTAAGCACTGATTTCACATGGACAATTTTAACAATGTTCTTCCTACCTTTCTGGGCCTTGTTGTCTGAGCGTTGCTGTCTGTGAAGGAAAGCTCTCAGATTTCATCAAAAATATCTACATTTGTGTTCCCGAAGATAAACAAAGGTCTTCATAGGTTTGCAACCACATGAGAGTGAGTAATTAATGACAGAATTTGATTTTTGGGTGAAAAAATCTACTAAAAACCCAAATAGTAGTGATTTGGGCAATGACTGAAAATACCCTACAGTCTTGTCAGAAAGTTTTGCATTGGCAAGCACTTAATGTTTATTCAGAAAACATAAAAATATGCTTTATTCTAAATGTTCTATCTGTGTTTCAGGTGATAGAGATTGAAAGTGGCTGGCTTTTGGAAGTGGCTCCTCATTATTACAAGAATAAAGAACTGGAGGACAGCAGCAGTAAGAAGATGCCCCGCAAACAAGGCAAAGCCCGTGAAGAGCTGGGCTGATCCTGAGCTTGGATGAAGAAGAGACTCTTCCAGCCAATATTACTACACTGCACAGGAGATCTGTGAGAAACTCCATCAGTGTTCATTTGGAAATTATCAGGCGTTTTGTTTGGTAATTTGCCTATCTGTGTAAAGTATTTTGGAAACTCCCCATTGTTATGTTTCCGCTGAAGTTGTTTTCATGTGTTTGAATAAGGAAATATATTTTGATTACAAGTATACACGTGTTTTTATTATTATTTATATATCTGTGATATGACCTCTGAAACGGTTTAAAAAGATATGGCTGGGATGTGGATCAATATAAGGACGTTATCAAAGGTCATGCTACTGTAGGTAATTAAGACAATAGTGTTTTTATAAATACACAGAGAAGATGTTTTCAGCGATATCTGTTAAGCTAAACCTCCTGCGCCTTTATGTCTAAAATACATGATGCTTAGGGAAGAGAACCTGGAGGAAATTCTCATAGTACAAAATTTTAATATGTGACCCTGGACCACAAAACCAATCATAAGGGTCAATTTTTGGCCAAGATACAACTATTTGAAAATCAGGAATCTGAAGGTGCAAAAAAATCAAAATATTGAGAAACTTGCCTTTAAAGTTGTCCAAATGAAGGTCTTAGCAACGCATATTACTAATCAAAAATTAAGTTTTGATATGTTTACGGTAGGAAATTTACAAAATATCTTCATGAAACATAATGTTTACTTAACACCCTTAAGATTTTTGGCATAAAAGAAAAATCGATCATTTTGACCCATACAGTGTATTGTTGGCTATTGCTACAAATATACCCGTGCTACTTATGACTGGTTTTGTGGTCTAGGGTCACACATGGATAAATTGACAGACGAAGGCAATGCTTAACCATTAATATATCAATATAAAAGGCCAGAATTGTGGCATAAATTAAATTTTTAATACAGAAAGGTTAATGTGTTATAACAGGCACATCCTGCAGTAAGTTAGAATATTCAAGTGTGTGTGTTTTACCATAGGAAAATTTAATTCTGTCCTTTGAAAAGTTCAGATAGTTTATAGCCAGCAGTCAGTCATTGGTAGCTTCCAGTCCATTTGTGGTCAAAGCTCCCAAATGAGCTGAAAGGACAGCCAAAATTAGCCATTAGTCAATGAGTAGCTAATGTTGTAAAATTGATTGTCATCAGAAGAAATGTTTTTCCTTGACCAGAAATTCATTTGAATGATTGGCACAATATTATATGGTCACTTTCGGTTATATTGTAGCATTTATGACTATATGATTCAAAACAACACCAGATATCAAGATTTTGGAGGTAAACTAGGTCATGACTCAAGGACTATTCACATGTGTATGCATTATGCACGAGTATGAATTTTGCAGTTAAATATGAGAGACAGGGCTAGAAACCCTACTTGATATGTGTGTTTTTTTTTTTTTTAAGTTGAACTTAAAACTTTAACAAACAAACACATCTTCTATATGGTGCATGTTTAAAGAAAAACAATTGAAAAGGACAGTGGAATAGGAAAAAAAAATCTTACTAGCGTGTTGTTTTTCAAGGGTTTTCCACATTCTGTTTTGCGTTCTTTTGGAGGATTTTTTCAAATTCTATGTTCCGTTTAGTTCCTCTTTTGAAAGGAATTTCAGATTCCATGCAGTTTTGCATTCTTTTTGAATTTTCTTTTTTACTGTCTCATGTACACTACCAGTCAAAAGTTTTTAAACAGTAAGATTTTTAATGTTTTTTTTTTTTTTTTTTTAGGTCTCTTCTGCTCACCTATCCTGCATTTATTTGATCCAAGTACAGCAAAAACTGTGAATTTAAAAAAATATATATTTTTTAATTATGTAAAATAACAGTTTTGTATTTGAATGTATGTAATCAGAGCTATCAGAGCATCATTACTCCAGTCTAGAAATCATTCTAAAATGCTGTTTTGTTATTCAAGAAACATTTTTTATTATTGCTATTATCAATATTTTTTTTTTTTTTTTTTTGGTTCTTTGATTAATAGAATGATCTAAACATCAGCATTTATCTGAAATAAAAAGCTTTTGTAATATTATACACCAGACCATTCAAAAACAGCATACACTTGAATAAATTATATTTTAAAATGTATTCAAATTGAAATTAGTTATTTTAAATAGTAAAAATATTTCAAATGAACACAGGCTTGGTGAGCAGAAGAGACTTCTTTAAAAAAACAAAAAAAAATTGTACTGTTCAGAAACTTTTGACTGGTAGTGTACGTGAACCAAGCAGATATCTTGAGAAAATGTCACTATTTCATGAGGAAGTTTTTAAATCCATATTCATTCATGTGATGTGAATTTGTACAAAGAAGAAAGTATTCCACCCCTAAACCTAATGTTCAATTATGGGTCATAATAAGATCATATAAAATTTACACAAATTCAGTTTCAAATTTCAGTGAGTGTGTCTAGTGTAAACAGTCATTTATAAAAGTTCCTCTGTAGTTCCAATATTTGAAATAGGGGTGTCACAGTATACCTGTATTGGCGAAATTTAAGTACACAAGATAATATGACACACAATCCAGCACCAGCACCCTTATGGAGCGCTGAACTTTCATGTGTGATTTGTTTCCTTCATACTCGACATCGGAAAATGCGAAAAGAGATGTTCTGTATGATAAAACATGATGAGAATCAGTAGACATAAAGTCATCTCAGGTATTTCATATGGACAATATATATATATTCATATTGCAATGCTAATCGGCATAGCCTTGATCACTATATAGAATATTATAAAATAAGAATCAGTTCATGGAATATTTCAGTATCATAAATTGAAAAATCTGACATGGTGACCACCTTAATTTGAAACCAAATCATCAAACAGTCTTATGCACAGTCATGTGAAAAAGTTCGGACACCCTATTGAATTTCATGGTGTTCTGTATCAGGACATAATAATGAATGATCTGGTCCTTGGCAGGTCTTAAAATTTGGAAAATAAATCCTCAGATAAACATCATCACATGACTTATCACACAGTGTCATTATTTATTTAAGAAAAATACAGCCAGGAGGGTAAGGCCATGTGTGATAAAGTTAGGACACCCTATGAGTCGATTTCCAGTAGATCCACTTTTAGCGACAATATCTTGAAGCATTCATTTTCTGTGACTTTATCAGTCTCTCACATTGTTCTGGAGGAATTTGGAGCACTCTTCTTTTCAACGTTGCTCCAGTTTATTTAGGTTTGTGGGCATTTGCTTATGCACAGCTCTCACCACAGCATTTGAATCAGGATGAGCTCTGGACTTGGACTGGGCTATTGCAACACCTTGATTCTTTTCTTTTCAGCCATTCTGTTGTAGATTTGCTGGTGTGCTTGGGATCATTGTCCTGTTGCATGACTGTGAGGTGCCCAGATCCTATGGCTACAAAACAAGCCCAAAATGATCAGTCCTCCTCCAGCATGCTTGTCTTTTGGTATGAGGTGTTTGTGCTGATACGCTCTTTAGGTTTTCACCAAACTTGGCGCTGTGCATTATGGTAAAACATCTCCACTTCGGTCTCGTCTGTTCAAAGGACATTAATCTAGAAGACTTGTGTTTTGTTCAGATGCAACTTTGCAGACCTAAACTGTGCTGCAATGTTTTTTTTTTTTTTTTTTTTTTTTTTTTAGATAGAAGAGGCTTTCTTCTGCCAAGCTTTCCAAACATGCCATTTTTGTCCCTTTTTTTTTTTTTTTTTTTTTAAATGGTGTTGTCATGAACTTTATCATTTAACATGTTAACTGAGGCCTGTAGAGTCTCAGGTGTAGTTCTTGGATTGTCTGCCATTTCTCTGAGGTTTACACGGTCTGATCTTGGGGTGAATTTTCCGGGACGTCCACTCCTGGAAGGAGAGGTGTCTGTTTTAAATGTCCTCCACTTTGTTCAAATAGTTTGTAAATGTCCGTATTACTCTTCTCAGATTGATGGCAGCAACAATTGCTTCTGTAAGATGATTGCTGATGTCTTACCTTCTTGCCATTGTGTTAACACACACCTGAAGGCTCCAGACCAGCAAACTATAAAATGCTTTTATAGAGGCGCTCAGACTTGCTGATGATCAGTTAATCAAAGGTATTTGATTAACAGTGCTTGACTGTTATTTACCCTCTTAATTCCAATGTTAACAGTAAGGGTGTCCTAACTTTGTCACACATGGCTTTTCCATTTTGGCTTTATTTTTAGTTCAGTAAACAATGACAACGGTGCAATTTGTTGTGTTGTTGTTCATCTGAGGTTTTATTTTTGAAATTGTAAGATCAGCCAAGGACCAGTTTTTTTTAAATGATGTCCTGATACAAAAAAACAAGGAATTCAATAGGGTATCCTAACTTTTTCACATGACTGTGGTAGAGATCAGACAGAATAGGCTGGTTTTCCGTAATTTACAAACTGGTAACTTATCTGATGCTTGAGAACTCACCATTATGGAAGCTCCTCTCTGCCACCAAAAAAAAAAAAAAAACGTAAAAAGGTAACTGCAGTTACCTGGATGCGCAGAGATATTGGATGTAAACAACAGCATCGATTGTACGGTTAATGTACTACTGAATACATTGTTTTGCTAATTTATATTGTTAAAACCACAGAAACACAGATGTGAACCTGCTAAATCGTATAGGGAAGTACTTAGTAAGCAGGAATAAGCAATAGTTTGACAAAGTGAAGTTAATAGGTGGTAATACAAGCAGAATTAATTAAGATATTAGCCTAATATTTCACCTATCTGATCGGAAATGATAAGAACAAACATAAATGTTGTCAAGATTCTTGCCCTGGAAATCCTGGTTCAGCCAACCACAAACGCTTTTTGCTCCGCAGACAGTTTTGAACTTTTTTCCTTGATTTGTTATAACTTTTGGCAGTCTGTAATACTCCAAAAGTTTTTTTCTGGTCCGACCGATTAGTACAGCCCAAAACATGACAATAATTGACCATTTTCAGCAGCAGTAATCAGCTAAATTAAAGTTTCGTTCGGTTCAATGGTATTGTTTACATTCAGTGCTGCCGATATAGCCGATCGATGACACATCATGAAAACACTCTATTTAGAATTGCGAAATTGCAACAGTTTTGCAAAATATGAACTGAATTCTGACTCTTTTTTTTTTCTTCGAAATTCCAAGTTTACATCTCACAGTTCTGTTTTTTTCGGACCCTGCCGTGCCGTTAAATAAAAAATAAAAAATGTAATTATGACTTTCTGACTTTTTCTCTGCGTTGCGAGTTTGTCTCACAATTCTGAATTTATATCTCTCAATTCTGTTTATATCTTGCAATTCTGACTGAAAAAGTCAGAACTGTGTGATCCAATGTTGTAGTTACCTTTTGTTATTACATACCTGGCACTGATCAAACAATGGAACTATATTTAACCGTATCTGCCCTCTAATCTAAAAACAGTCTGGAAACCTGATCCCCCAAGTTCAGCCATGTGTATTTTGCATACAGTTTATCCAATCATCAAAGTGGCTCTTCTGCTATGTTTCTCTTTCTCACCAGGTACCAGTAATGGAAACTGCATGTTGACCACAACTCTTCATCCAAGCTGAAGGGGTGGTTTACAGCACAACAAACCATAAAACCCTTTATCATCAGTATGAACATAAAATTTCTACATTGCTGGAATGGGAGAGTACTTCCTTTTCTCTTATCAGGCAGCGTGTGTGAGCGAGAGAGTGTGAATAACAGACTTAGTAACTTAATATATCAGTGACTTCCTTGGATCTTCATAAACTTCCTTATTATTCCCATCAAAATTGAGTAAGCAAAACATGTGGAATCAGTGAATCATTAATGGAAGTTATCTCCATTAGAACAACAAACAACCAACACGACTTTCATCCTGAGCCGTGCATTTGTTGTTGTTTGTTAAGGCAGACTTTTGAGAATTGGGTGGTCTGTTTGACTTTTGATTAGTAACTACCAACCATGTAGAGACATCCTGTCGGCCTTTGCATCATGACTGAGTTTTGCATGAACAAACATGACTCACATTGTGATATTTTGAGTACTGATATCCATACTTGATCATTCAAGGTCAGCTGAGATGTTGGAAAATAAAACATGAGTATGTTAGTCAGTGGATTCCTCACATTCAAACTCGAGCCGGTTCAAATAGCACCTGGGCGAGTTCAACAGGTATGGCGGGGTGAAAGGAAGGAGGGAAAAGGGACAAAGAAAAACATGCAGAAGAGGTGGAGACACGTTGCTTACGTCAGCATATGATGAAAACCATACTGAAAGGACCGAGAAACTCAGAAGGGACTGGACTGCACACCTTTCATGTTGCTTTGTTGGATGCACACCTAAACTGGAATATGTGCTTCTGGAGACAGGCGAACTTCAGAGGCACATGAACATCTGGCTTTAACTGCTCTTCAGCTCATAGGTAGTTTGCACATTTTTTAGAAACTCTTTTGTGTGATTTTAAGTTAAAAAAAAAAAAAAATTCGCAGATCTTAAATGATTAATCAGTATGCAAATGTATAGTAATAATTAGTCATTTGTTTATAAATGGGGTTGACTTTGAGTCAGTTTACAAATATATATATATATATATTGATTTGCTATTTTACATATATATTGTCACGTTTTTCATTTGTATGTCGTTCATAATTTATTTACTGTTCCAATGTGACAACATGCCCCGCTATTGATGTGTTAAATGAATCATATCTTCTCTGATTATTTTTTGGGAAATTATGGTGAAAAATACTTTTTTGTATCTTTACGTTGTGCGAGTAAAAGCAATCGGCTTTCAAAAACAAACCTACGCTGTGAAATTCAGTGTGACAACTAGCCCCGGTCTCGGTACATGTAGGGTGTGTTATTGTCAAAAGTTTCAACTGACTTCATCTGGTTTGTGCTAAACCTGTGGGTGTGTGCCTTCAATTTGGGAAGTCATTTAGTGCAAAATATATTAATTACACCAACATAAACATGTTCTGAAAAAGAACCTGTTCTGTGTGGCTCAATTAGTTAATGCACCTGACAACTGAATGAATTGTTTTGTATACGGTCAGTGGGTAAAACCTTGAACTGTTTGATTCCAGAGCAACTAAAGTCAACCTAGATTTTACTTACTAATTCATATTACACATTAACGTTCATTTTCAAATGATATACTGTTTGCTATTAGACATTCCTATTTTGTGACTTTCATGACCTGACTCAAAGTTAAAGCTTAACCATGAGCATACAGAATGAAACTGGGATCTGTAACCTGTTGTAAAACCTTGATATTCTGGTTTGCATTCTTGTACAGTCAGACTTTAGAGTTAAGGTCAAAAACTCTAATTCTGGGTTAATTTGACATCCTTGTCAATTTGAAAGGCACTATAGTGCTAAAATGGAACGGCATGCCGTTTAGCAACAAGTGATCACAGGTAGTTCCTCATAATATACATGCACTTTGCACAATAACAGAAACTTTCACATGCTGCGTGAAAGTTTAGTATCTGAGGAAGTTCAAGTTGTTGTCAGCAGTTACACATAATGCTGTGTTGAGTTTTATTTTTGTGCAGATGGATAAAGGTTGTGTGCTCAGTTCATTTTCATTAAACGTTATCTATCTCATAAACATGCAAATAAGAACACTAGCCGGAGGTTTACAAATGTACAGTGTATTAATAACTAACCCAAGATTACATAAGAACAATGTAAAACATGGAAGATAATTCAAAATTACGTTAACCCTGTAAAGAGCTTGTTGAACCTTTAGACAAAATATAAAAAACTTTAAAAAAGGATCATATTTGATACAGCATTGGTAAAAATGTCTAAACTATCAATCAGAAGTCATGTAGTAGATTGTGTACAACAGGTTTGTCAACAAAGTTTTGATCATGTTGATATCTTCAAGACCTTTGTGTATCAAATCAGAGCACTGTAATGGAATAAAAAGAAAAACCAGCAATAACCACTAGTGTATGACCAACCGAACTCTTGTTCTCGTCACACTTGACTGCTAATTGCACAATTTAGTGTACTGTCTCCACCCTTGAGTTACATAGCTGCACGCTTTGGTGATCTGAGATTGTTCTTGAGCCATTTTACATATGTGCTCTTAAAGGTCATGGCGCACTTGAGTCTCTTTGAAGAGTTTTGAATACTTTGACTGTACAACTATGGCATCTATGATTCCACGAAGAACCTTTAACGTCCATGGAAACTGTTGCGTAAAAGGTTCTTTATTGTGGAAACGGTTTTGTTAGATTATTAAAATGTTCTTCACACTACTACATGGTACTTTTATAGGGATAATTCACTAAAAATGACAATTCTGTCATTAATCACTCACCCTCATGTCGTTCCAAACCCCGTAAGACCTTCGTTCATCTTCGGAACACAAACTAAGATATTTTCAGTGAAATCCAAGAGATTTCTGACCCTGCATAGGTAGTAAGGACATTGTTAAAATAGTCCATGTGACATCAGTGGTTCAACCTGAATTTTATGAAGTTATGACAATACTTTTTATGCACAAAAATAACGAACCGCCGGAACGCACATGCAGTTGGCTCCAGAGACACGATAGTATCGGACCCATTTGAATTCTACACAGAATGCTATTTTATATATCAATAATGCGATGTTGATGAAATTGTGGCTGTCATACGCTGTCAAATGCGGCTTTATCCAGCTCGACGGCTCTGGCGCAAGCTGTGATATAAACGAAACGCTATTGGCTATTGAAAAAAGGGGGCGGGACTGCTGGATATTTCAGTTGAAACACGAAGACGTCAACACAGAATGTGTTTTAAAGCACTTCAGACCTTTAAGTTTAAACCACTGATGTCACATGGACTCTTTTAACAATGTCCTTACTACCTTTCTGGGCCTTGAACGTGTTGCGCTGCTGTCTATGCAGGGTCAGAAAGCACTTGGAATTCATCAAAAATGTCTTAATTTGTGTTCAGAAGATGAACAAAGGTCTTACGGGTTTGGAACAACATGAGGGCGAGTAATTAATGACAGAATTTTAATTTCTGTGTGAACTATCCTAAGACCTGTTCACTGAAAGTAATGGAATTTTATGGAGTTTATTTGTGATCTAGACTGACAGTGTATTGCTCCATCTTCCCTCACAGGTTTCTCAACACATCAATTTTAGTAATCTGCTCCCGCAAGCCTCTACATAATGAGTGACGGCAAAAAAGAGCCCAATGTCAAGCCAAAGCTTGACAGCAAGGGTAGCTTCAACCTGGGAGCTTCAGAGCAACGCCAGAAGCCTCTTAGAAGAAGCCGCAGCAATGATACAGAAAACCGGCGTCGACAAAATAGCCGAAGTAGAGAACGGGAACGCAAAGAGAGTGGAAGGCAACCTCGGGGTCGCAGCGAGGAGGGAAGGAGACGAAACCGTGTCTCCGAAACTGGTCACCACAAAACCGAGCAACCCAGAGATGACCTGCAAGACACGGAGTGCATCGTGTGCTTCTGCAGCTTCGACAATGTCTTCAAAGCTCCCAAGTTGCTCTCCTGTGGACACACTTTCTGCTTAGAGTGCCTGGCACGGATCAACGTGAATTCTCCTGAGCTCAAGACGCTGTCTTGTCCGATCTGTCGGGAGCTGACGGAAATCAGACACGGACGAGATCTACCGCAGTTGGGAAATAACGAAGACATCTTCCGCAAGCTTCCGGCTGAGATGCAACGGGCGCTTTCCGTCCGATTTAAACGCAGCAAGGGCAAACTCATTCTCAAGAATCCGCCACCAAACAGCTCCCTTAGGACCACCTTAAATCTACCGGTGTTGAAGAAAAAACAAGAGCAGGCAGGTAACGCACTTGGAGTCATGGAGGAAGGTCTCGGCCAGGCCACTATGATCGACGTGGGAAGGCCGCCGAGCAGGATGAGGGGTCGCATGAGAAGGATAATGTATTCCAATCAGTGCTATTATGCTGTTGTTATAGCCATCATCACAATCACTGTGGCTTTAATGCTGGTGGGCATCTTCACCTTTGTGGTGATGCCCTATATGAACAGACCATTTAGACCATTCCCGAACCAAACTTCTCCAGATACATTGCCGTGAGAGATGAGGAAGCTGACAGTGCTTAAACAAAGCAAAACAACCAATTCTTGGTGGGGCCTGCTGCACTGAAAACAACACTGCATTTTTTTGGTTTTGTGTTGGATGCTTCAGACAGGCTCGATAGGAATGAACTGGAAAAACTTGAATGTATGATGCACTGAAGTCCATTAAGCACAGACATATTTGTACACAAATGGAGACATTGTTGTGCAAAGGTCTTTAAGAACAAGAGGCAACGATGACGTCTATTTTGACCAGTGATGAACTGTATTAAAAAACAAAAAAATATAAATCAATTCTTTTTTTTCGTAAAGGGCTGGATAATGTTAAATAATGATATTTGTACTATACAATATTACTATGCCATTTGATTTCATGAAGAATTATGTATTTTCATGTATTTCTTATCTATTTGGTTTGTGGTATTGACACTGAAGAACAAAAATGTGACATCTCGCCAATGCAAATCACCTCAGTCTAAATATGCATGGCAACACTAATGTAAACTCATAAGGCTGTTCTTTCTAATGCTAGAAAGACATGTATTAGAAATAGATACTTCTTTGGCATACATTGCACATAATGTAAATAATATACTCTGATATATGTATAATTATACCGTATGTTCATATATTTTTATATAATTCTTTTGCACAAATGGGAAGAGGCCAAAGTGAAAATAATAAACGGTTAAGACCATTTTCTGTTTGAGTGATATAATATACATATGTATATAAGAATAAACTTAAACTTGATATTGTCAATGGCTTTACAGTGTCATAGACAGACACATGACTTACTCACATGTCACCTGAATTAAATGAAGCATAAACATTTCACAAGTGCATGGGAACGGCTGTTTCAGCAGGACTTCAGTATTATAAATAGGGGTAAAACTAAGGCATATAACTCCATATACACATAAGGACAAAAGAGCAGATAAACAAAAAGGTCTACTCTGAAAGCAGGGTAAAACAATGCTCAAAAGCAACTTACTTAAACGTAAATAACCTAACTTGCATAGTTTGAGTAGCAAACTATAAATACGGTAGAAAACACTTCGTATTTATTTGTTTATTTGCAAATTTGGACAACATTTGACAAATCATGGTTGTACACTATGGTTAATAGACCTACTAATACATTATTTAGCCCAATGTTTGGTTCATGTGTCAGTTTTCCTACCCAGTCATTAAGTGTTTTACATTAACCACCATTGAATATCAACTAGGTAACCAACAATAAAAGAGCACAAATGCCCTCCAGTGTACATTGCGTACACTGCAGACATTCATAAGTTAGTTTGTTTTAGACTGTCGTTTGTAAGAAGACAATCCTCTGCTTTATCCTTTTCAGTGATCACAGGAAGATAGAGCCCATCCAAGCATCAAAATATAACATATTTAGGACATTATTATGTCCTCATAACTGAGGCACACGTTTATTTATACAACATAGCTAGTATCTGTCAGCCTGTCAACCCACGTACATCACAGAGACATCTATTTAACGTCTGCATTTACATCTGCAAGATGTATTTTCAGAATGTTTGCTCATCTGCAATGCGTCTATAGGACGTTTTCTATCAAATGTTAAATAGACGTTTATTAGATATCTTTAGGATGTCTATGATTTAGAATGTGTACACAGCAGATGCTTTCCAGATCAAGTGATCTTTAACAGACATCTTGCTGATGTACGTGTGCTATCTGGGTGTAATATAATTACACCCTGACAGCACATGTACATCACAAAGACATCTGTTTGACGTCTGTATTTGCATCTGCAAGACATATTTATTTTAGAGTGTCTGCTCATCTGCAATACGTCCATAGGACTTACCTATCAGATGTCAAATAGATGTTTATTAGATGTCTTTAAAGATGTTTATGATTTGGAATGTATGTAAAACTTACATCGTAAAGACATCTGTTAGAGGTTTGTACACAGATGCTTTACAGATCAAGCGATCTTTAACAGACATCTTGCAGACATGTCTTTAATATACAGTAGGTTAGAGGCTATATTTTTTATGAAGACTTTATTTGCAAAAACAAATAACTCAGTTTTTTAAATTTTAAAAATCATGTTTTTTATGTTATCATGATTTTATTGTGTTAGTTGTGTTAGTTTTTGTTCTTTTGTTTTCTTTATATCAAAAACCAACTGCAGTTTGATTGAGATTAATTGGAATACAAAATGAAAAAACAAGATTTTTCAGAATTGTTAGAGTTATCTGTTTTTGCAAATAAACTCTTCATATATATATATATATATATATATATATATAGTGCTGCTTGAAAGTTTGTAAACCCTTTGGAATTTTGTATATTTCTGCATAAATATAACACAAAACATAAGATTTTTCATCAGAAAAATGTAAAACAAATGGACTTGCAGAAATCGTGTTCTCATCAGGTAAACAGCAACAGAGCGATTATTAGACTGAACTATAGACAAATTGTCAGTGTTGCTTATCATTATTTTAAATGTACATTTCGTGCTAGCAGATCAAATTGGGTCGCCAGAACGTTACGAACCTCCTTTTCCTTATTTCCTTTAAGTACCATGAAATTATAGGTAATATCCCCTCGAAAGTAACAATATAATTCGCACACTGTGAACACGTGGGGAACATGTGAAGTACACGATGTTGCCCACAAGCAGCCAGAATGAACAACCAACACCCCTCGATCTGACGCAAGTCTTATAGTGAGACTCGCAACGCTGAGCCACTGAAGAGTCAAACTCGGGCTCTGGGGTCGCTCAACCCCTCCTTCAGCACCTTAAAGTGATTTTAGTCGGCGTTTATCGTAAGGACTGTTTTTAAAAGGACCACAAGAGTCCCAGAATAAAGTCTACGATGGCTTCGACACCCTCAGCTTCAGCCCTGTCAGCTGTTCTCCGGTGTCAGGGGAATATCCTCGCCCGAAAACAGGCGACCAAGAACCGGCCGCCAGCGTCAGTTTACGCCGGGCTCGGGATGACATGTGGAGACTCGGTCAAATCTTATTTTCGCTCTCTTTGGGGATTCATTTTTCACAGGGAGCGGGTGGAGATTCCCGGAGTTCTGTCCGTAACGGTGCGATTCGAAACCGGCTGCTCAGGAAAATGTGGTGAATCCAAAGATCATCTGGTGAAAAACTCTCCAAAGACTGACAACAAATTGTTAACTAGGAAAATATTAAGTGAACCACATCAATGGCCAAATTCGAAGCTGACGTCAAACTATTATTTTGCTTTTAAATCTCAACATTCTACAGTCAACATTCTATCCAAGAACAACCTGGTTCTTCGACTGGATGGAACGTATTTACGAAAACTAAACTCAGATTATCCATGGACTTGTATTTGTGTAGTTTGCTCTCACAGCAAGAGCACGCTAAACTACAATAATGTAAATCCGTTTTCTCTTGCCTTATTGTGGATTTTAAAAAATAAACTGATATATTTCACAACCGCAGTGGCGGACAGTGTGCGGACGCAAGTTGGAATAGGCTGGAACCAGCTTCATCCGGATGTAAGTCGCCAGTGTGGGTTTAAAAAGGTCACAAGAAGTCAAACCTTTTTTGTCTATAATTCAGTATAATGATCCTTTTTTTGTCTATAATTCATTATGATGATCCTAACATGCATATTTTATCCAACTTTTAAATATTGACAGACACCAAGTAGCTTATTTCAATTAAATCCAAAATCTTGCAGGACAGAATGTACATTCAGTTAATTTATATATTTTAAATTAATGCAATTACATGCAATTCAAAACTATAACAAAGGAGGATTTTTCTGCATTAAAATACACAAGTTATAGTAGATAATCCCATTTCTGACTCTATAGTAGATAGAGTCAGAAATGTGAACACACTGCTACTGGCATGCAGCGTTGTGTAATTATGATGGCTATAATAGTAACAGTATTTTCTTTTTTTCTAGTGTGGATGTATCAAATGTACTTCTGAACATCATGAGGATCAACCGAAGGCACTGGAAGGAGCTGAACCTGGAGAATGAGTCTTCTGCTGAAGACAATGTGGATGATATGCACTTTTTCATAGATAGATAGACAGATGTGAATGTATAGAATGTCAGTAATTGTATTAATGTTCTTTCATGTGGTGTCAGCTTTATGGAATGTATTGAATTGTTTTATACACTTCATACTTGATTTTGCACTGTTATCGCCACCTGAATTGTCCCTTTGTGGAGAAAAAACTATTATTACTATTACACTTTAAAAAATGCTGGGTTGAAAACAACCCAGCGGTTGACCCAGCCTTCTGGGTAGTTTCATTTAACTGAACTATTGTTTAAAAATGACAATATTTCTTGCTTTAAATGAACCCAAAAATAGGTTGGAAATTAACATTTGTTAATATGTTCATATATATGAACATTGAATAAGTAGAATAAATAATAATTAAATAAAAAAACCTTGAATTGCTTATTAATAAATGTTTACCTTTTGATTATTGCTGATGCCTCTAGTAATTATGTGTCTGGTTTTTAATTTACAATCTATTTTGGGTTCATTTTAAGTCAGCCATATAAAAAATGAAACAATAGTTGAGTTAAATAAACTACCCAGAAGTTTAAAGGTTTAAAAATTTAACCCAGCCGCTGGGTTTTTCCATATTTCACCCAGTGCTGGGTTGTTTTTAACCCAGCATTTTTAGAGCGATACTAAATTACCAAACTTCTGACCATAATCAGCTTTTATAATATATTTATTTAAATATTCAAAAGTACAAACAAAAATATTGTAAACAGGAAACTGCAATGCTTGTTTGACTTTGAGTACAAAACCAAAAGTGTGTATTTTTTGTGTCAGGATTTTTACAATCCTACAAAAAATATTGAATCTTGAGATTTGACTTTGACTCTGTCTCCATCTATTGATCTATCTATCTATCTGTATTGTATTTCTATGTGTGTGTCAGAAATTAATCCTATAATCCTGCACAAATCTTTAATCCTAAAATATGAAACCAGATTAAGAGGGGGTTTTATTAATTAGCATGACTTTTCTAGGCTTAGAAAACTCTAACTGTGGGATAACTTTATGATTCAGAGAAGTTCATAACTTTAAATTCATGTCTGGGACATGGCTTTTCTAACTGAGGAGGACACCTGTTTTCCACCTCTGTAACAGGATCCTCACCAGAGCCCTGCTAATAAATTTCGCGGGATCAGCATAAACACTGTGAGGCCTTACAGCCCCCCTATATCCAGAGGTCGAACTCCTACATCTAACCTTTCACCTGCCATAAACACAAATTAAATGCGTTTTATGTACGCGTATCTACGTATCATTGCATTAAGGTAAACACAGCTCCTTATAAGTGACGGGAGGGGGCGGGACTTCCTAAAAATGACGCCACCCGGAAGTCTAGTACTAGTCTCGCATTCTTGAGCGAAGCTTGAAGGGTATATGCGTAAGCAGGAAGTTTACTCTGTTTAAAATTAAGGTTTATTCAACGTCTGTTTCACATTAGATTCAAATAAATGACTTGGGTTAGTTGAAATGGGACGTAATCTTCAAAACGACGGAAGTATGAAGATACTAACAGACTGAAGAAGACAGGAAACATGTCAGAGTATGAGTGCGCGACTCATGTAAGTCAGATATGTTGGCATTTTTTTACGCATCTTGGTTTTGTTTAAACTCAGGTCTCATATGTGATAAACAGACCGGTTTAGTCTCTTACTGTTTAACAGTTGAGCCTGAGGGGAGGCTGGAAGAGCTACAGGTGAGATTATTGATCGACGGAAGAATCTGCTTCATAACGCGTTTAAGTTATATATTTGCTCGTGCGATACAGAGGGAAGGTACAGTTCTGACTAATAAAACTATGTTATTGCATTTTGAAAATTAACTCAGTATCATTTCAAGGTGTACGTTGATAATCATGATACGTTCCCACAGCGTAGTTGACAAATGTTAAATTTAATTTACGTATTTTTATTAGATGCTGTAACAAAATGAAAGTACTTTTCATCTTAAAAAAAAAAAAAAAACATTTTAGCTATTGCATTTTAAATACTATTTTTTTGCAATTAAGTACAAGTAAAATTGCAAACAGATTTTTTATATATCAATATTTTATGTAGTATCTCAGTTATTATGATCATAAAACATGGTATAACACTTATTATATATTATACAAATCTTTACAGTACTGCAGAACTCCACTGTTACTTCCTGATTCTTATATTCTTATATTCTTTTAGTTTATCTTGATGTATTAAAACAACTAAAGAAAAAACTATATAGACATAAAAAAATAAAAAAGAACAGGAATGCAAGGAAAGCTTTATTATGTAAATATACACTACCGTTCAAAAGTTTGGGGTCAGTAAGACTTGTAATAGTCTTTAAAGAAGTCTCTTATGCTCATCAAGGCTGCATTTATTTGATTAAAAATATAGAAAAAAACAGTAATATTGCAAAATGTTTTTACAATATAAAATAATGTTTTTTATTTTAACATACTTTAAAATAGAATTTATTCCTGTGATGAAAAGCTGAATTTTTATCAGCTGTTACTCCAGTCTTAAGTGTCACAGGATCCTTCAGAAATCATTCTAATATGCGGATTTATTATTAGAATGATCAATGTTGGATAATATCAACAGTTGTGCTGCCAAATATTTTTTGGAACCTGTGATTTTTTTTTTTTTTTTTTTTTTTTCAGGATTCTTTCATGAATAACAAGTTTAAAAAGTACAGTGTTTATTCAAAATATAAATACTTTATAACAATGTAAATTATTTATTATTAACTTTTAATAAACTTTTAATTATTAACTTAATACATCCTTGGTGAATAAAAGTATTAATTTCTTAAAAAAAAAAAAAAAAAAAAAAAAAAAGAAACAATAAAAATGTACTGACCCCAAACTTTTGAACGGTAGTGTAGATTTATAACAACTTTAAAATAATTCTGATGTGTACCACACATTCCCTTTGCAATTTCAGTAAATAATTAGTTGCAAATGACAACATGCCATGTTGTAAATAAAAACTATGCTACACTGTTATCGTGTATAAAAAACAGACATGCTTGACTAAATTAAATGCATTTCAACTTCAAGTGTTTTGCATTAAACATTAGACCGAACAAATCCAATCAAATTGTGCACCAGTCAAATGCAAAAAAAGTGCATTTGTTTTCCACTCTAATCTTGTAACTTTAAATGCAAATGTGATTCAGTGTAATAAATATTGAAGCTTTCCCAGCTGTTTGGTTGTAAAACATATTAATTTAATTTTGATTCAGCACTATTGGCAGCCCTGCATACATGTGAGCTTTTCTCTGCCTAAAGGGTTAGTTCACCCATAAATGAAAACTAGCCCATTTGTTTATTCACCCTCCAGGCATCCTAGTTGTGTATGACTTTCTTCTTTCAGACAAATGGAATGTATGTAAAAATTATCCTGGCACTTCCAAGCTGTATCATGGCAATGGGTGGGTATTTCTCTTCATCAGTCCAAAACAAATCCAATAAAGTGCATCCATCCATAATAAAAAGTGCTCCACATGGCTCCAGGGGGTGAATAAAGGCCTCCTGTAGCAAATCAATGCATTTTTGCAAGAAAAATATCTATATTTAAAATGTAAAAATTGTGATAAGTGGTTTCAAAATTAGCGTGTTAACGCAGGCGATATTTTTTTTATTTTAATGCATAAAAAAAATATTTAAAGCAGTTAACGCAGGGGCGGGGCTAGGTTTGGCCACCCCACCCACAACGACTAAAGAAATGTGTTTATTTAGACACAGAGCGTAATAACGAGCACATCAAACGGGAGACTTTTCAGACGTGCACTCCAACGTCATCTCAACGCTAGGTGCGAGTCAAACGAGTGCGGAAGTGGTACCGGTGATGATCGGAGCTTCAGTAGAACATCAGTGATCTGTGGTCAGATGAGATGTTGTCTGGTCATATATCAGTAAAAACGATTCTTACAGTCCTGTCAGCTGTTATACTGTGCTCATAGCACGTGCACTTCAAGTGCACGCACAAATATGACAGCGCGCTCTGTATTAGGCTATAGCCTATTAAAGTGTAGTATCTTATTCAAACCCAAATGAAACTACGAGTATGTAGTTAGATGTTCATGTCTTTGTTTTCAGTCGTTTAGAAATTATTAGAAAAATCAGGTTTTTTCTCCATATAATGGACTTCATTGGTGCCCCGATTTTGAACTTCCAAAATGTAGTTTAAATGCAGCTTCAAAGGGCTCTAAATGATCCCAGCCGAGGAAGAAGGGTCTTATCTAGCGAAACGATCGGTCATTTTTTTCGGAAAATAAATTTTTTATACTTTTCAAGCACAAAAGCTTGAAAGGTCACGCGGAACGTAGGCGGAACTACAGATCCAGTGTTTACAAAGCGAACGCTCAGAGACTAAGAAAGTGCAAGTAAGTCAAACGCTGTTTACAAACAAAAAGGTACAATGATGTCGGATGATTCTGAAGTTGTAGGAGAAAATAACACGGAGTTTTTCGACATACTCAACCTTTTTGAGCCGGAGTACACAGACGATAAACTTATGGTGATTCAAAGACGTGATTCGTAGTGATGGGAAGTTCAGATCATTTTACCGACTCGGACCTTTGAGTCTCGTTCAGCAAAATGAACAAATCTTTTCGAGTCATTTCGTTCATTTTAGCAAAATCAGCATCACGGACAGCCCCATAAGATGAACGAATGACTCGAAAAAGGTGAACTAATTCCGGTACAGAACCTAATAGGATGTTGCACATGCGCGACTGAACAAATCACTCCCCCGAGGTGACTTCTTGTTCCTGAGTCACATTAAAGATTCGTTCAAAATGAACAAATCGTTCAAAATCGACCTGTGGACACGCATCCCAGAGCCTGTGCTACACAAGCTTTTGTGATTAAAATTAAAAAAAAAAAATTTTCCGAAAAAATGACCGATCGTTAGTTTTGTTAGACCCTTCCTCGGCTGGGATCGTTTAGAGCCCTTTGAAGCCGCATTTCAACTGCATTTTGGAAGTTCAAATTCAGGGCACCAATGAAGTCCATTATATGCAGAATAATCCTGAAATGCTTTCCTCAAAAATCGTTTAACTTTAAACATTATAGTTTTTTGGGTAAACTAACCCTTTAATATCTGTTAATCTTGTTTGTTTTACAGGCCCTGCTGAAATTCAACATGCCATTTTGGACAGCAATGTCTATATCAGAATCCTGAAGTCTGGAATATGTCTTTTATGTTGCATATTGCTTCTACTATGAATGCAGACTGAAAAATATTATGCAAAGCATGTGAAAATATTCAAATATCCACAAGACTCTTCTCACTCATCCTTCCATCAAACCTTCCTGCTCTACCTGCTCACTTCATGTCCATTTCTTCCTTCCTGAATCCTCTGTCCTATCACACATCAGGCCATGCTACGCAAAAGAAATCCTCTTATCATTTGTGGTGCTTTCATATTTGTAGCATGGAACGTTATTCTTGTTTTTGTCCTCATGAGACGCCCTTCCACTCAAGGGGCTCTTGACACCCCGGACAAACCTGGCAACACTGGGGACGGAGCCGGAGGAGGCCAGCTTGGAAATCTTATGAACGAGGTGATGCGTGTAGCTAATGCATTTGAAGCTGAACTTGCATCACAGAAGAAGATCCTATTGCAAATTCAGAATCATTGGGCGGTTTGGGATAACAAAGGCGGTGTGACAGCTGCTAAGCCAAAATCACAAGCTGAACATTCAGCTCCAGCAGTCATCCCTATTTTAGTCATTGCGTGTAATCGTGTGACGGTGAAACGCTGCCTTGATAAACTTATCGAGCACCGACCGTCAGCTGAACTCTATCCGATCATAGTGAGCCAGGATTGTGGGCACGCAGAAACATCTGACGTGATCGCCTCGTATGGCAGTCAGCTGACCCATATCAAACAGCCTGATCTTTCTGATATCTCAGTACCTTCACAGCATAAGAAGTTCCAGGGTTACTACAAAATCTCCAGGCATTACCGTTGGGCACTCAACCAGGTTTTCAACAGCTTTTCGTACTCAGCGGTTGTTGTGGTGGAGGATGATTTGGAGGTAACTACATTTTAATTCATGTGTTTTGTGTCATCAAAGAAAACATAGTCCAAAACTGAAATATGATACACAAGGACTATTTTTCATTGCCTTTTCCATACAAAGTCTTCCAAACATAGCTTTACATAAAAAAGGGATTTAAAAATAATCCAAACAAATGATTAAGAATTAAAATTAACTATAAAACTATAAGAACTTAAAAGAAGAAAAAAACAACATCATAAAAATAAGTTAATCCAAATTATCCAGACTATTTTCTATTTTGTATTGTTGTGCTTTACATAAAAAAGGATTCAAAAGAATCATAAGATGATCAAATGAATGACAGCAACTTAAAAGACATTTTTTTTTAATATGATAAAAAATAAATAAATCCAAAATTCAAATATAATACACAAGAAGAAATTTTAAGACAATTTTCTGTTTTCTTTTCCATAAATATACACACTCAAATTCTCTTTTTGCTTTCATAAAAAGGATTTAAGTTAAATTCTTAATATATACAAAAATAATATATATATATATATATATATATATATAAAATATACAAAGATATATGAAATATATAAAAATAAGGAAAGAGATATAGACCGAGATATAATTTTACGCATTTTGTCCTTTACATAAAAAAGGATTTTAAAAATAATCATAACAGCTTATTAAGAAATAAAATTAACAATAAAACGTAAATAAAAACAACTTAAAAGAATAAAACAATATTATAAAAAATAAGTTAATCCGAACTATCCAGACAATTTTTTCAGTTTGTATTGTTGTGCTTTACATAAAAAAGGATTTAAAAAAATCATAAGATGATTAAATAAATAAAAAATAAATAACAATAACTTAAAAGACAAACAAAATAAAAAAACAAATCCAAAATTCAAATATGATACACAAGGAACAATTTTAAGACTAATGTCTGTGTTTTATATTTATATATAACTTAAAAAAAAAAAAACAACTTAAAAGACGTTTTTCATGAAAAGAACTATACTTCCAAGTGTTTTTGTGTGTGTGTGTGTGTGTGTGTGTGTGTGTGTGTATATATATATATATATACAACTCACAAGACAAAGTAATTTACATATTATAAAATTAAGAATTAAGAAACACGAGGAAATTAAGACTATTATATATTTTACATACAAAGAAAATCTAAAAATGGTTTCTATGATTATCGTCATGTGCCATATTCAAAAACAATAGTTTTATGAGTGTATTATGTATGTAAATAACAGATGATTAAAAGATTAAGACATAAAATGAAAAATAAACAACTAAAAAATAAAGATATAAAGTGTATATATAGATAGAGATAGATAATAGATAGATAGATTTAAAGATGTAACCATTTTTAATTTTATTTTGTTAATGGTATGTTTGATCTCTTTCACCAGGTGGCCCCGGATTTCTTTGAGTACTTCAGAGCACTTCATCCAATTTTAAAATCGGACCCGACTCTGTGGTGCGTGTCTGCCTGGAATGACAATGGCAGGGAAGGATTTGTGGACCCAGGAAAAGCGAGCCTGTTGTACAGGACAGATTTTTTCCCAGGCTTGGGCTGGATGCTCACAAAGGACCTCTGGGCAGAGATTGAGCCAAAATGGCCGGCCTCGTTTTGGGACGACTGGATGCGGCACCCCGATCAGCGCAGAGACAGGTCCTGCATCAGACCAGAAATCTCCAGAACTTTAACGTTCGGTCGCAAGGGTGTGAGTTTGGGGCAGTTCTACGACAAGTACCTCCGCTTCATTAAGCTCAATTCCGAATTTGTGCCTTTTACAAAAATGGACCTTTCTTATTTAGAAAAGAAGAAATATGATGAAAGCTTTGAGAAGGAGGTTTACGCTGCTCCAATTGTCACCGTGGAGGACTTGAAAAGTGGGAAACTGTCTGGGTCTGGCCCGTTTCGGGTGCAGTATTCTAGTCCAGACAGTTTTAAAACATTGGCTCGCAGTCTGGGTGTAATGGATGACCTGAAGTCAGGAGTCCCTCGAGCAGGGTATAGAGGTGTGGTTAGTTTTCTTTTACGTGGAAAGAGGGTCTGTTTAGCGCCACCTGCTGGTTGGAGTCAGTACGATCCGAGCTGGAGTTGAGGTGGGCTGTGCCTACATCACAGGATTTTCTTTTTAACATGCAAAGCACATAAAAATAAAATTACAAATTATCTGTTGCCATCATTCCTTTAACAGAGATTGTCTTAAAATTTCATTGTGCTGCTTTATGATGGAAAAATTTCTAGTAGGGTTGATCAGGAGGATACCAAAGATAATATTAATTGATCACTCAGACTTTTTGCCTCAGGTTTCATTATTTGTTTGTATAAAGTTAACTAGGATTTATGTGAGAACTTTGACACATTAGTCGCATCAATAAACTGATTAAACCGAAGTCTTATGCTGACCAGCTATACACATTTTTTTGACAAAATATATTTGTTCAGAACTACAAATGAGGGTAAATATGTAAAAAAAAAAAAAAAACACTTATTTTTTTAATACTGTGAATAATAAGTGCCTATAAATGTAGAATTTATTTGATTCACCTCTGTGTATTGTCTTTATTAAATTGTGTGTACGATTCATGGCATAGTGATTGGAATATGTTAGGAAAAATCATTTGACATTTGATTATGTTTTGTGTTTTACTTATATACTGGGATATTTTGAAAAGGAAATAAATGTTTTGTTAAATTTGATGACTTGTTTATTGCTTATATAAATAATAATGCTAATAAAAATAACACACTATCAAAAACAATTGTTATTTACGTCATTTAGATGTATTCATTTAGCAAACCTACAGGAGGAAAACACATGCAGTTTATCGATAAATGAACTAACATTATTATTATTATTAATATTATTATTAATTACAATTGCAAGGCTTTCAAATGAGGAAAAGCAAAAGTATTTACAACAACAAATATATATATATATATATATATATACACTGCCAGTCAAAAGTTTTTGAATGTTTTGCAATGTTTTTTTTTAAAGACGTCTCTTCTCCTCACCAAGCCTGCATTTATTTGATTTTTTAAATATTTTTACTATTTAAAATAATGGTTTTCTATTTGAATATATTTTAACATGTAATTTATTCATGTGATCTCAAAGCTGAATTTTTAGCATCTTTACTCCACTCGTATGATCCTTCAGAAATCATTCTAATATATAGATTTGCTGCTCAAAAATTATTTAAAATTTTCAAAAATAATTTATTATTATTATTATGTTAAAAACAGCTGAGTAGGATTTTTTCCAGGTTTCTTTGATGAATAGAAAATGCAGAAGGCCAGCATTTTTTCTGAAATAGAAATCATCTGTAACATTATAAATATCTTTACCATCACTTTTGATCGATTTAAAGTATCCTTGCTAATAAAAGTATTAATTTCTATAATTTCTTTCTTTCTGACTCCAGGCTTTTGATTGGTATAGTGTATAATGTTACAAAAGCTTTTTATTTCAGATAAATGCTGATCTTTGGATTCATCAAAGAATCCTGAAAACATGTACTCAGCTGTTTTAAATATTGATAATAATAATAAATGTTTCTTAAACAGTAAATCAGCATATTAGAATGATTTCTGAAGGATCATGTGACACTGAAGAGTAATGATGCTAAAAATGTAGCTTTGATCACAGGAATAAATTGCATTTTAAAATATATTCAAATAGAAAGCAGTTATTTTCAACAGTAAAAATATTTCACAATATTACTGCTTTTTCTGTATGTTGGATCAAATAAATGCCTATAAAAATAATAAAAAAACATACTAATACAGAGGGTTTAGGAAAAAGAGAAATTAAAATTAAAATAAGACAGCAGTTTAAAGTTTCACTTTTCAATTTAGCAAATAAAATTGTACTTTTAGATATTTTGATATCAATACAATTAAGAGAGTAACGTTAAATAAGCCATTAATACCATAAAACGTAGTTTAGAAATACTCATATGCTTTTGTGTCTGAAATTGACCAAATATAAATTATTATATAAATTATTATTATTATTAGCCACACAAACTAGTCACGACATGCGTCACTAAAACACTCCCACGCTATTACGTTACACGAGTGTTACACAACGTCAACTACAGTAGCTCAGAAAGTCCTAAAGGGTTTGGTTTCGCGTTTTCTATTTACCTCACTCGTGTATCACATTCCGTATTATTGAAAGGCGGAGGGAGAGCGATGTTAGCCATGGGGTAAATTTGAAGCAAATGAACGGACTTTTACCAATTATTTGTCATGTAATCTTCATATTCTTCAGTTTACCTTTCATGGAACTTTTAAACTCATCAAACCGGTTTATTTATTTGCTGATAACGTTAGTCATTTGCGTTAGCGAGCGAGATAACAAACTCCCACTGTAATGAAGACAAAGACATTTAAAATATAGACAAGTGTCGTTACTTCTCTATTTCGCTTCCGATCTGACAGTTTTCGCCTTGTTAATCGTCAACGTTTGATTTTGGATTTCCGAAGAGGCCTGTAAATGGATCCAGCGGTTTTGCGTGAAAGTCCTGCGGGGTCTGGAGCGCCTTCGGTGGAGGAGAGGGGAGGAAATCAGCCGGAAGAGGTGACAGATGATAGCAGGGAAGCTGATGGGGAATCCGAGGAGACAGAAATGGAGAGATCTAAATGTCAAGATGACAACTCACTGCATGGAAAGCTGAATGAGGAGGAATTAGATCCAAGAATCCAGGTAAACTGACATTCAGTCAACAGATGTTAGTAAGATCTCACACAACATCAACGTTGTTGTAGTAATTTATTAATATTTTATTTATAAACTAGTTTGATATACAGGACAAGCCCCACGTAGCAGATTATTAAATATCTGGTAAAAGCCTTATAATGCTTAACAGCTTTGTAGTTCATAAACATTTGGTTATTTGTATGTGCACTGTTTAACAAAGAAAATGGACAAACATGTTTATTCTTTACTCTTCCTTTAATTTTTATCTCTTACTATTTTCATTATTGTTATGTCATCAGAATCATGCTTTTTTTTAAGTCGACACCCTTTGCCTAAATTCTTGATCAGTGTAATAATTTATAATATATTTATATAATCAGTGCACAATATTATATAATATTCTACTTTAAAATTGTGTAATAATATTATATATTATTATATAATATATTTATATAATTAGTGCATAATATTATATAATATTCTGTTGTATACAACTCTAATAATATGCAATATTATACACTACCAGTCAAAAGTTTTTGAACAATGAGATTTTTTTTTTTTTCCTTCTGCTCACCAAGCCTGCATTTATTTGATCCAAAGCTCTATTTGAATAATTTTAAAATGTAATTTATTCCTGTGACGTCAACGCTGAATTTTTAGCGTCATTACTCCAGTCACATGATCTTTTAGAAATCATTCCCAAAAAAAAAAAAAACACATTTGTTATTATTATTATGTTGAAATCAGTGAAGTAGATTTTCAGGTTTCTTTGTTAAATAGAAAATTAAGAAGAACAGCATTTATCTGAAATAGAAATCTTTTGAAACATTACTAATGTCTTTATCATCACTTTTGATAAATATTGATAATAATAATAATAATAATAATAATAATAAATGTTTCTTGAACAGCAAATCAGCATATTAGAATGATTTCTGAAGGATCATGTGACGCTGAAGACTGGAGTAATGATGCTGAAAAATTAGCTTTGATCACAGAAATAAATTGCATTTTAAAATATAAATAAAATAATATATGTTAATATATACAAATTCTTTATATTAAAATATATATAATATTAAAATTCATATTATATAAATATAATATTAAAATAGAAAGCAGTTATTTTAAATAGTAAAAATATTTCACAATATTACTGTTTTTGCTGTATTTTGGATCAAATAAATGCAGGCTTGGTGAGCAAAAGAGACTTCTTTAAAAACATTAAAAATCTTGCAGTTCAAAAACTTTTGACTGGTAGTGTATATATTATAAAAATGTTGCTTATGATAAAGTTTCACCAGATGTTTTTTCATAAAAAAAAGTGCTATAAGCTCAGTAATTCTCCAGTTTCTGGGTTATTTTGGATTTGACCTGCAACCTTTAAGTTCGCCGCCAAAATCATTTACCATTAGGCGACTATGACCTGCTATGTTTCTTTATCTAGGAGGAACTGGAGCGTCTAAATGAGGCCAGCGAGGAGATCAACAAGATGGAACTGGAACTGCAAGTATGTGAAAATTCAGAAGGCTTTTAGAAAAACTGTTCATAACCTCAAGAACATTTGGGACTGTTATGTGATTTATAAGTGTATACTTATTATTATAGGTTGTCATTTAACAGACACTTTTAATTCAGTGTACATGACTATAATCTGAGGTTTTAGGTATCAAACCTGCAATCGTTTTGCTACCAGCCCAACTTGTAATGTGTTGTAATGTAGTTAGTTATTTTTTAAATATGTCTGTATAATTTGATTAATTTTTAATATGATTTTAGTTTCAGCACATGGAGATAAACTAGTTTTAGATTTCATTTTAGTTTAATAACCTTACCACCACCCTATATAATGCAAGATAAGGCTTGTATGATTCTCTCGTCCTCTCAGATTCCAAACTAGTAACACTCATGTTTTACACACTTTATTTTATTATTATTATCTAGCTGTGAACGGTATGTGTAATTTGTGCAAAAATGTTATATTTCTGTTGTCAGGAGGTTCGGTCCAGCCATAGGAGGATAATGAGTGAATCTGTGCTTAAACTCAAAGCGAAAAGTTCAGAACTGGGTTCCTGCATCGAGAAGGCCAGACCATACTATGAGGCCCGAAGAAAAGCAAAAGAGGTGGATGAACACACATCCTTAATTTGTTTTGGAAAAATTCATGATTTATTACAACTATTTTTGTGGTTAATTTAGACAGGTGAAGTCGTTATTTAGTTTATTTAGTTAGTATTTTTGCTTGGCTACTATCACAAATCCTATTGTCTCTTAAAGGAGAAGTCCACTTCCAAAACAAGGATTCACATATAATGTACTCACCCCCTTGTCATCCAAGATGTTCATGTCTTTTTTTCTTCAGTCGTAAAGAAATTATGTTTTTTGAGGAAAACATTTCAGCATTTTTCTCCATATAATGGACTGATATGGTGCCCCAATTTTGAACTTCCAAAATACAGTTTAAATGTATTCAAAAAACATAATTTCTTAAGACTTAAGAAAGAAAGACATGAACATACATTATATGTGAATCTTCGTTTTGGAAGTAGATGTCTTTAAATGCATTATGATTGGTTTCTCCCATTTTTAGGCCCAGCAGGAGACCCAGAAAGCAGCACTCAGCTTTGAAAGAGCGGTGTCAATGCACTCGGCTGCTCGAGAGATGGTCCATGTGGCTGAACAAGGCCTCACTGCAGTCAAGACAATGGATCCAACCTGGCAAGAGATGTTGAATCATGCTACCTCAAAGGTATGCCAATTTTCTCCCCGGCATATCTTATCAAGTTATATCAAGTAGTTAAATGTCTCTGACTTTGAACCTTGATTTCTTGGAACTTTGTTATATGACCGAATCATAGGGCAGATTGATTTACAGAACAAAGATTTCCTGATAATTTACTCACTCCCATGTCATCCAAGATGTTTCTGTCTTTCTTTCTTCAGTCGCAAAGAAATTAAGGTTTATGAGGAAAATACTCCAGGATTTTTCTCCATATAGTGGACCTCTATGGTGGCCAATGGGTTAAAGGTCCGTATTGCAGTTTCAGTGCAGCTTCAAAAGGCTCTGCATGATCCTAGCCGAGGAATAAGAGTCTTATCTAGTGAAACAATCAGTCATTTTCTTTAAAAAATTAGCATTTAAATACTTTTTAAGCACAAATGCTTGCCTTGCACTAGCTTTATGTCTTCCTGCATTACATAATCATGTTGGAAAGGTCACATGCGGTTAGTTTCTTTGTCTGTGTACTTTGGTTTAAAAAGGTAGGGAAGGGCGAAAAACTCTCTCATTTTCTCCTCCAACTTCAAAATCATCCGACATTGTTTTACCTACAAATTATGTTTTTTGAGGAAAACATTTTAGGATTTTTCTCCATATAATGGACTGATATGGTGCCCCGAGTTTAAACTTTCAAAAATGCAGTTTAAATGCAGCTTCAAATGATCCCAAATGTGGTTGTAAACGATCCCAGCTGAGGAAGAAGGGTCTTATCTAGCAAAAAGATTGGTTGTTTGCATAAAAATAATACAGTTTATATACTTTTTAATGTCAAACGCTCGTCTTGTCTTGCTCTGCCTGAACTTTGTGTATTCTGGCTCAAGACAGTTAGGGTATGTCGAAAAACTCCAATCGTATTTTCTCCCTCAACTTCAAAAATCATTGGTGATTTTGAAGTTGAGGGAGAACATGAGATGGGAGTTTTTCGACATACCCTAACTGTCATGAACCTGAAAAAAACAGTTCGGGAACAGCAAGACAAGATGTTTGAGATTTAAAAAGCATATATATTGTATTATTATAATGAAAATAATTCATTGTTTCACTAGATAAAACCCTTCTTCCTCGGCTGGGACCGTTTACAACCGCATTTGGGATCGTTTGAAGCCACATTTAAACTGCATTTTGAAAGTTCAGACTCGGGGCACCATATCAGTCCATTATATGGAGAAAAATCCTGAAATGTTTTTCTTACAAAACATAATTTCTTTACGACTAAATAAAGAAAGACATGAACATCTTGGATGACAAGGGGGTGCATTTAATACATTATCTGTACATTGTTGTTCTGGAAGTGGATTTCTCCTTTAATTTCCTTCAAAAAAAATAAATCTTACTGGCCCCAAACTTCTGAACAATATATACATACATATATATATATATATATATATATACTGCACAAACAAAAGCCTGTATGACCTTTATGTACATGAAAACATTTACAGTAGCAAATGTACTATTAACCCCCGATGTGACCCACACAATGTGCCAGTACAAAGAGTTTTTTGTTTGTGTATCCACACTTGAGTATTTGCACATACACACACACAGTATTGCTCTAAGCATGACTTGAAACTGTGCAGGTGAATGAGGCAGAGGAGGAGCGCATCAAGAGCGAACGGGAGCACATGCGTGTCACCCAGCTGTGTCAAGAGGCAGAAGCCCGTGTGCAGGAACTGCAGAAATCATTGAAGAGATCCATCATCAAATCCAAGTCTTACTTTGAGCTCAAGGCTCAGTTCAATGACATTCTAGAGGTATGTTGGAAAAAAATATATGGACACTTACTGAAATTTAAGTAATAATTAAACCAGAAATGAAAGTCCTGTAATCATTTACTCACCCTCATGTCGTTCCAAAACCATATTACTTTATTTTTGGCAAAATGTTTATGCTCCGTTGAATGAACATACATAGTGACAAACACTGTCAAAAATCAGGCCCTTGCATGTCCTTGAAAAGTCTTAACACTTTAACTTTCACTCCCATTTTTGAACACAGACATAAAAATGAACTATCCAGACTTTTGCTTTTCTTATTCGTGTACTGTTTTTCTTATTCGTGTACTGTTTTCCTTATTCGTGTACTGCTTTTCTTATTCGTGTACTGCTTTTCTTATTTGTGTACTGCTTTTCTTATTCGTGTACTGTTGTATGTTTATATTATGCTTAACTAGTATGTAGCACCGTGGTCCTGTGAGACACGACATCTCGTTCCACTATATGTCCACACATGTAGCAGAATGACAATAAAGCTCGACTTGACTTGACTTAAATTTTTATAATTCATGAATGAAAATATTTTGTAATATGATTTTAGTGTACATTTTCCTTGGTAATGCAATGTCTGATTTTAAAATGCCTTTTAAAGAATGAATTTAGAGATTTTAAGTTTTGAACTGATATATAATTTCTTATGATTTCTAAAGCATAATAGGGAAAAAGGTAATGAAGAAAGTCTTTTTTGACAAAGGTCAGAAGGTAGATTTTTTTTAAATTGCACTCTTGACATATATTAATCTATTACTTTTCCTACATAATTTGTAAGACAAAAATGTGGTAAAATATCTATTTAGGAGTCTTAGACCTTTCCAGCAATGTATAATTTGTCATGATTAGATTAGGATTTATTTGTAATATGGTGAAGTAAACCTAGGCGTGCCATTGGGTCGACGGTGACAGTTATAGGGTTCAGTTCAGTTTGATCAAATGTAATGCCATAAAATGTTTTAAATGGAAAATCTTAATTATCCTTTTAAGAGTTCTTAAAGAAACCTGAAAAGTTTATACTGTTTTCAACAACAGTAATAATAATAATAATAATAATAAATGTTTTTTGAGCAGCAAATCAGAATATTAGAATGATTTCTGAAGGATCATGTGACTGGAGTAATGATGCTAAAAATTCAGCTTTGAAATCACAGGAATAAATTACATTTTAAAATATATTCAAATAGAAAACGCTCTTTTAAAATATAATTTATATTTCAAAATTTTACTCTTTTTGCTGTACTTTGGATCAAATAAATGCAGGCTTGGTGAGCAGAAGAGACTTCTTTAAAAACAAAGCAAAAATCTTACTGATCAAAAACTTTTGACTGGTAGTGTAGAAAAGCATAAACATTTCAAAATAAGAGTTTCAGTGTGTTTTGGGTTTGTTTATATATAAAAAAGTCTTAAGTTTATGCAAAAACTCATATTTTTCTGGTAATTATTGCTATTTTGGATATATAATAAGCTGTAGCTGGCAATTAATTCAATATAAATTGTTTGAAATTTTCTTTATAGACATGATTTTAATTTTTATTTGTGTATTTGACATTAAAACATTTGCTTGTAATCTAGAAAATGACAAAAAAAGCATTGAAGTACTGTAAAAATAATCCTTTAAACTTTAGTGCTATATTCCAAATCTTCTGAATCCCTAAAACAGCTTTTTAAAGGAACTTTTTTTTTTTAAACAAGTTTTAAATATTCACTAAAAGTATTGCCTTCTAGCACAGCCCAATATATGAAAAAGAGTAAATGATGACTCAGCAAATGATGACTTATTTTTGGATGAACTGTCCCTTTAAGATGTTCATTTACAGTTAAAACGTATGAGCTGAACATGTTCAAAATATGTTTTTGCAGGAACACAAGTCAAGAATTTTACAATTAGAGGAGCGCATTTCCAAAGCCAAGTTAAACTACTCCAGCACCCTGCGCCACCTGGAGCAAATCAGCGAGGAGATTCACGCCCAGAGGGAGCAGGACCAAACAAAGAACGGACCAATCAAAACATGCGGTGGGCGGAGCCCTCCCGTAGGAGCAGAGACAGTCAACGACACAGGTACAGAAGGCACAGCCTGCGGAGGCTACCCGAGACCAAACGATTGGGCGGATAGAAAAGAGGGCGTGGCTAATACCAGAGAGTGGGTGGAGATGCATCAAAACTCCAGGTGGGTGGACATGGGAAGAGCAGAGGTGACCCGTTCGGGATCAGACTCTCTTTCCATCGTCAGCCTCCAGACCATCATCTCTGATCTTGAAAAGTGTGACTCGGTCGAACACCTGGGCCGCCTCAGCAGTGACGTGAGTCTCTCAGGGGAAGAAGGGGAGAGAGACGGGATGGAGAATGTTAAAAAAACACTGCGGCAAAGAACCGCAGACATTTCAGAGGAGTTCCTCAAACAACACATAAGAAGTGTGAGTTTATGAGCGCGATGATTAATGCTCGTTTTATCGTTTCTAAGCTTGTTTCTTGACTGACAGGGCAACTCATAATTATTATTTATTGCTGAGCTTTTTATCAGTACTTGAAAAGGAGAAAGACCAAAAGAAAATTCTTAATATATACAGTATATTTCTTTAAATCAGTTTTATGTTTGTTTGTTTTTGAAAGAGAGAGTTAAAGATATCCAATCTCGTATCTCAAATCAAGTAATAAAAGACTGACAATATTTGTAGGGGTCGCAACCTTACAGTTTGATTAACCTGATTGAAAATACTACAATATATTTCTACTTCATCCTGATCAGCACCTAATTTTCTATGCAAACCGTGTCTTAATATACACACTTTTATTATTATAATCTCTAAAGCTGACATGATAAAAATAAGGTTGTTTGCTCTATACTTTTCAAATTTTACTGACCACTGGTGAATTTAGTTCGCTTACTGACAGAATCACACTATTTAAAGGTAAAATACCATTGATCACTAGCTAATGTTAGGCCCAGTTATTTTTTCCTAAATAAAAAGGATTTTATTTTTATTTTAAAATTACTTCTGACTTTGAAATAGTGCTTCACAAAAAGTGCTTTGTGCCCAAGTGACAAATGCATGCATGAGGCTTGCTTTATGTTCGTCTCGTTTGCATTAGTGCACTCTGGTCTTTTCATCAGAAGAATCATTTATTCCGACCGAAATGCAGATTTAGTGCAGTTGGAGAGATGAAGCATTGATGTAGGGTATTCTCAGTGCAGGGTTTCTGAAATACCCACTGCTGAACATTTGATGTTTTGCTGTTTATGACAATCACTTTTCTATGTTTCAGAATTTATTTTCATTTAATGAAGTCTCAGATGTCTTTGAATGCTGTTTTCCTTATTTTTATTTGAGAGTCTGTTTATTCAGTGTGCTTTATACATCTCTGCTGCTAACCCTTAGTGTGAGCACTGGATGTTGATATTATTGTCTTTAATAGTGTTCTGTATGAAGATGTGCACAGTGATGACATTTGCGACGTCTGATGGAACAATAAATATACATGTATAAATTCATATTATTTTGGGGATTTTAATGTCTCTTACATGTTTAACAATATTTTTTTCACTCTTTAAGAACAAAAATAAACACATAAGATCACTTTTTTTTTTTTTAATTAAATATTTAAATGTATATATTTTAAAACGTTTAAAGATCCGGGGGGTGAAAACTTTTTCAATTCGAAGATCAGGGTCATTTTTTAAATTTAGCTTACTTTTTTTCTTCTGGGAAACATATAAGTATCTTCTGTAGCTTCTGAAGGGCAGTACTAAATGGAAAAAATATGATATTTAGGCAAAATAAGAAAAATGTACACCTCTTCATTCTGTTTAAAAGTTTTTGAGTCCCTCAGTTGTCCTCAGTGTGAAAAGACGGATCTCAAAATCACACAGTCCTTTTTGGAAAGGGTTCAAATACACAAAAAAGCTGAAAAACCAAAGAATTTGTGGGACATGAAGGATTTTTCTGAAGAACAGTGGGCAGTTTAACTGTTCAGAACAAACAGTGGACTCATGAACGACTATCACTAAACAAAAAAAATAAAAACAGCTGTAGATCATTTAAGTAACAACACAGTATTAAAAATCAAGTGCATGTAAACTTTTAAACGGGGTCATTAATTTAACTATTATTTTGTCTTGTGAACTATATGTCTTTTATGTGAAATATCTTATTCAGGTCAGTACTACATAAAAAAAAAACATGCATTTTGTATGATACCTGTTTTTTGATAAAATAATTAACATTTTGCAGATTCTACAAGGTGTATGTAAACTTATGGCCAAAAATATATACAAAAATAACCTGAAAATAATCATTAATATATAATATATAAAAATATATATTATATTCCTTTGTCTGAGTTCGCCCAGGTTGATGTTAAAAATAGAAAAGAAAAAAAAAATCAAATGACCAGGGCAAAGGCACTGACCTGTACCTCTGTGTTATCCAGGTGCTGTAAATTAGATTCAGGATGTGTCTCAGCAAATGTCGCTCCTGATATTAATAAACTGCCACCATCAAAACAGGCTTAGATCTGCAAGGGCAGAGCACTCTCTCCTCTGATATGAAAGTTAAGCTCCAGCAGATGACTGAAATAAGACACTTTGACTGTAATTTATTCTCTCTGAAGTCATCCCTGCGCTCTTTCTCTGGCAACTTGTACCATCCCGTCAGATTTTACACAGCATCTGCTACCTTCCTGACTCCTGAGCTATTTAGATTCGGAAAAAAGGAGGAGACAAAAATATTTCACATGATGCAGTTGCAAAATTCTCTTCCTATACATTATATATATATATATATATATATATAAATTCATATTATTTTGGGGATTTTAATGTCTCTTACATGTTTAACAATATTTTTTTTCACTCTTTAAGAACAAAAATAAACACATAAGATCACTTTTTTTTTTTTTTTTTAAATTAAATATTTAAATGTATATATTTTAAAACGTTTAAAGATCCGGGGGGTGAAAACTTTTTGAATTCGAAGATCAGGGTCATTTTTTTAAATTTAGCTTATTTTTTTTCTTCTGGGAAACATATAAGTATCTTCTGTAGCTTCTGAAGGGCAGTACTAAATGGAAAAAATATGATATTTAGGCAAAATAAGAAAAATGTACACCTCTTCATTCTGTTTAAAAGTTTTTGAGTCCCTCAGTTGTCCTCAGTGTGAAAAGACGGATCTCAAAATCCGACTGTATTTTATTCTCTCTGAAGTCATCCCTGCGCTCTTTCTCTGGCAACTTGTACCATCCCGTTAGATTTTACACAGCATCTGCTACCTTCCTGACTCCTGAGCTATTTAGATTCGGAAAAAAGGAGGAGACAAAAATATTTCACATGATGCAGTTGCAAAATTCTCTTCCTATACATTATATATATATATATATAAAACTGTAAAGTTGATAACGTCTGAGATTGTGCACATAATATTAAATACAGAGAACAATTTGCATAGAACTAAAGTTAAACAGTGCCTAAAAGTTAATTATTTGTTACAGTAATGGTAGACTTGACATTTTCGAGGCTACTTGACATTTCAAGTTCAGTCGAGACATTTGCTTAATTAAGTTCTACTAACACCTCATTTTTTACAGTGAGCATTGGCTTGAAAATAGACTCTTCGAAAGGATTCATCTCTTCTCAATTATTAAAGAGCAAAGTATAAATAGACGACTGTGTCCATAACGAATAGCTTAGAGGAAGAGAAGACAATCCTGGAGGAAGGGAAAACTAATCTAATATTTATATATCTAAATGTGTGCATGTGTGTTTGCATATGCATATTCACTCCACAAAGCACTTTGTAAACAATGTGTATAAAATGTGTTAAATAAATAAATATGCTTATATTACTGTTGTGTCACACAGAGGGTAATTGTGATAGAATAAAATTGTTCTATACAGAAAAAAAAAACTTTATAAAATCCACAAAATCCAAGTTTTTATTAAACTTGAACAATATTTTTTCTTTATATATATAAATATACACTACTAGTCAAATGTTGTTTTTTTCAAAGAAGTCTCTTCCACTCACCAAGCCTGCATGTATTTGATCCAAAGTACAGCAAAAAACAGGAAAATGTTTAAACATATTTACTATTTAAAATAACTTTTCTATTCAAATATATTTTTAAATGTAATTTTTCCTGTGATTTCAAAGCTGAATTTTTTAGATATAGATATAAAATACAAAAAATATATGAAGATGATGAAGATAAATGAAAATTGAGTATATAAATAACAATGCATGTTATTATGTATCGTTTTTAATAGAGAAAAATTGACAATTAAGTAATACAAGAGAATATTAAATGCCAAAAGAATTAAATATGTGACCCTGGACCACACATTTATACATCTAAATAAATAAGCCTTCCACTGATGTATGGTTTGTTATGATAGGACAATATTTGTCCGAGATACAACTATTTGAAAATCTGGAATCTGAGGGGGAAAAAATAAGAAAAATTGAGAATATAAATAATTATTTCGTACACTTGGCATAGAAGATGACTCGTGATGCAAGGATAAAATGACGTAGCCTGCGTTCCCCCGTTACGTCACAAGTAAGTGAGATTGAGGAGGGAGTGGAAAAAAAAGAAGGAAGGAAGGAGGAAGGATGAGCGCTATGTAGATAATGTTTCTCTATGTAGCCTGTGATTTACACCTGCGATGATCTAATGCAAAGCAATACAGACCCTTTTCTAAAAGCCATAAAGCAGTCCGCAAATGTGATGCACAGATTTGCACAATCAAAGCGACATCGCGCTTATATTGGGTGGATGTTATATTTAAACTCTCCGTGAACGGATATTGTGTTTATTTTCTTCGGGTCGGTCCTGCTGGAGCTGCACCGGGCCTTTGCTGTGAGTAAATCACTTTTACATGATGTTCGCGCTTATCTGAGTTTCCTGTGTTTTACATGTGTTTTATTTGATGAAGTACCTCGCAGCTGCCTTATCCTGCATCTTCAGGGAATATCTTGTGTTTAACGAAAGCCCTTCGTAATATGCTTTGCGCGGGACACAAAACTTCACAAACAGCGCGCTTCAAGGTGTAGACGAACTACAGTTCGCTGACGACAGACGCAGCCATGTTAATATGGAAACTTCAGGGAACCGTCTCCCCGACAACACATATTTTTAGACTCGAGAACGTCATATTGTATGTAATATTATACAGCAGACAGCGTTATTATAAGCATAAAGCATCGGTGATGCATCTTTAAAGAGGTCCGATGAAAGTCCTTGTCCGTGGTGCTGAAAATGTTCCCCAAACGGGACCTTAACCTTTCAGCAAACCATTAACCGAGCTGATATCACTTTCATGACACTGTATATGTCTTGTAGAGATGTATTTTGTACTGTTTAATATCCAAAATTTAAATTAACGTCACTGTTAGGATAAAAAATGACTTTATATGTGTGTAACAATGCATGTTATTATGTATCGGTTTTTTATAAAAATAAAATTGACATTTAAGTAATGCAAGAGAAATTAAAGGCCAAAAGAATTAAATACGTGACCGTGGACCACACATTTTACATCTGAATAAATAAGCTTTCCATTGATGTATGGTTTGTTATATTTGGCCGAGATACAACTATTTGAAAATCTGAAATCTGCAAAAAAATAAAAAATAAAAAAAATAAGAAAAGTTCTTAGCTATGCATATTACTAGTCAAAAATTATGTTTTGATATACTTACGGTAGGAAATTTACAAAATATCTTCATGGAACATGATCTTAATATTCTAATGATTTTTGGCATAAAAGAAAAATCAATAAATTTGACCCGTACAATGTATTTTTGGCTATTGCTACAAATATACCAGTGCTATTTATGACTGGTTTTGTGGTCCAGGGTTACATACGCAAATATAGCAGAATATCAATCAGTCACACCAGTTAAGTTAAGATTAAACAGTAAATAGAAGAGCATACGTGAGGTTAAGCATCATAAAACAGCGTTTTTTTAAAAGTTTTTATGTGGTAAAAGCAAAAAAAGATTCTTAATATAAATCCTAAGAACTGTTTAAATATAAGAAAGTCTCTTAATGGTATCATACACAGTTTAAATATATCTTTTGAAGTTTGTTTATAATATTTAAAAAAGAAAAATAATTTCTGCAGTAAGAAATATAAGAGTAAAAATAAATTTACTATGAAACATCTGTCATTATACTAAAAATATATAATAATGAATTTATGATCCAAAGAAGAAGAAATAACTTATAAAAACACTAACATTTGAGCTATTTTTTTTTTAAGATAAAAAGAGAAAAAAGGCACTCCAACCTCCATCCACATTCACTTCCTAGAAAAGGTCACATTCATGTAGTTGAAGCAGTTGTATAATATTTTTTAAGCAATTTTTAGCGTTTAATACCTAAAGTATGAACAACGGGGACAATTAGGATAATCGAAAAAGCTAAAAATGTATTTGTCAAACAGTGCAATGCAAACCAATCATTGTTAGTGCATCCTGTTGGTTTGGATTACTGTAATCTATGAAGTGTTGTGCTTGGCTGCTGTGCCGTACTGAATTAATGAGGTGGAGTGCTGTAGAGACGTGTTTAAAGTTTAACTGATCCCTCTGATCCTCACCTCCCCCGAATCATCTCCTGTCGCTCCCCACTGTGAGCCTGGAGAAAATCCCAGCCTCCCTCCCTCTATCTCTATCTGTCACTTCCTCTGTCTGTCTGTCTATCTATCTATCTATCTATCTATCTAATAATGCATTAAGTAACATTGACCTCTAGGTTCAAGTGCATTCAATACAGAAGTCAATATTGATGCAAGCGCTCTGCTGTTCAATGCTGTGTCCTCCTGAAATGTCTTTGTAAGAAGCTGTGTGTGTTTGTTTTGCATGCTCTTGTTTGACCCACCCTGGATGTGCTTTTCCACTCCAAGAGTGGTTGAGGGAAAGCTCATAAAATCTTTACAGCGCAGGGACGGCAAACTGCCTCCATGTTGTATGAATCCTCCTCCTCCACAACCATGTGTGGTGTAATTAAAGCAGACAGCAGGTTATTATTATGTTTAACAAATCTGAATGCCAACAAGATCACGTCATGCCACGAGCAGCTTAATTGCTTGGATTGTGACCTGCAGAAATCAAACATATTATTAGTCATCTCTCTTTCTCTCTCTCATTCTTGTTCAGATGCAGTAATGGAGCAGCTATTATTTCTTGTAATTTTCTACTTGCTTCCTACTCTCATCTCGTCCATACATAATTCAACGACCGGAGGTAATGTGTGTGTGTGCATGATGTCTGGGCCGTGCATGTTGAATTTAACACCACAGAATGTTTAAAGTGGCCCACCTCTGGTGCTTTGTGAGATTAGAGGGCGTTCTGTTTAGACTCTGTAAACTGAGTTTTATGGATTTCAAAGAGCGATCTCCCCTTGGTCCTCATGGGATCATGTTCAGCCGGAACTATAGAAAGAAAAAAATGGATTGCCATGTCAGTTCTCTCTTTTCATTGTGAAAGGAATATGTGGCCTACGCAATCTTGATGAATCAAAGCAATTCAGTGTCATATGCAGTTCAGCACGTAGGCTTACATGCCCTTTTCTAGATATAAAAAATGTTTAGAATTTTTTTTTTATAGATATGGGAAGTATTTGACTTAAGAGATTATCATAAATCGCACAGGACAAAAATAATTAATAAGAATGAGTTTGTGAGCCAAATGAAAGTTAAATTTTGAACAATTATTTCATACATATTTTTGTTCAACTTTTCTTTGAATTATTTTAAAATATAACAGTGGTGGGGATAATCAGTAAATCTTTCTGCAAGTTACATAGTTACGCCAGTAGGTGGCAACAAGTGACAGAATTTATGATTCATTTAAAACTGATTCATTCAGGAACGTAACAAGACAGTGACGTTATGAGTGGGTCACTGAATCACTGATTTAACCAATTCCTTCAACAAAACTGATTCATATGGGAATGTAACAAGTGATGTTATGAGTGAGTCACTGAATCATTGATTTAACTAATTCATTCAGCACAACAAATTCATTCAGAAACGTAAAAAGTGACATTATGAGTGAGTCATTAAATCATTGATTTACCCAATTCGTTCAACAAAACTGATTCATTCAGGAACGTAACAAGTGAACGTCACTTGTTACGTTCCTGAATGAATCAGTTTTGTTGAACGAATTGGGTAAATCAATGATTTAATTCAGGAGTTAACCAGTTCGTTCAACAAAACTGATTCATTCAGCATCGTAATCAGTGACTTTATGCGTTAGTCACTGAATCACTGATTTAACCAATTCATTCAGCAAAACTAATTCATTCAGGATCATAACCAGTGACATTATGAGTGAGTCATCGAAGCATTGGTTTAATCAATTCGTTCAACGAAACTGATTAATTCATAAATGTAACAAGTAACGTTATGAAAGTGTCAAGTAACAAATTCAGGAACGTAACAAGTGAACATCACTTGTTACGTTCCTGAATGAATCAGTTTTGTTGAACGAATTGGGTAAATCAATGATTTAATTCAGGAGTTAACCAGTTCGTTCAACAAAACTGATTCATTCAGCATCGTAATCAGTGACTTTATGCGTTAGTCACAGAATCACTGATTTAACCAATTCATTCAGCAAAACTAATTCATTCAGGATCATAACCAGTGACATTATGAGTGAGTCATCGAAGCATTGGTTTAATCAATTCGTTCAACGAAACTGATTCATTCATGAATGTAACAAGTAACGTTATGAAAGTGTCATCAAGTAACAAGTTCAGGAACGTAACAAGTGAACGTCACTTGTTACGTTCCTGAATGAATCAGTTTTGTTGAATGAATTGGTTCAATGAATGATTCAATGAATGAGTCATTGAATCATCTATTTAACCAATTCATTCAACAAAAAACTGATTCAATCAGGAATGTCACAAGTGATGTTATGAGTGAGTCATTGAATCATTGATTTAACTAATTTGTTCAACAAAACCGATTCATTCGGGAACGTACTAAGTAACGCTATAAGTGAGTCATTGAATCACTGATTTAACCAATTCGTTCCACAAAACTGATTTATTCAGGAACGTAACAAGTGAGTTCATGAGTGAGTCATTGAATCACTAATTTAACTAATTTATTCAACAAATCCAATTCATTAAGGAACGTAACAAGTTGTTATGAGTGAGTCACTGAATCATTGATTTAACCAATTCATTCAACAAATAACTGACTAATTCAGGAATGTAACAAGTGACGTTATGAGTGAGTCATTGAATCATCGATTTAACGTGTGTTTAACAAAACTGATTCATTCAGCAACGTAACAAGTGACGTTATGATTGAGTCATTAAATCATTGATTTAACCAATTTATTCAACAGAACTGGTTCATTTAGGAACGTAAAGTGCTGTTATGAGTGAGTCATTAAATCGTGTTTTAACCAATTCGTTTAAAGAAAGTGATTCATTTGGGAACGTAACAAGTGCCATTTTGAGTGAGTCATAGAAACATTTATTTAACTGATTCGTTCAACAAAACCGATTCATTCGGGAATGTAACAAGTGATGTTATGAGTGAGTCACTGAGTCATTTATTTAACTGATTTGTTTAACAGAACTGATCAATTCGGGAATGTAACAAGTGATGTTATGACTGAGTCATTGAATCACTGATTTAACCAATTCGTTCAACAAAACTGATTAATTTGGAACGTAACCAGTGACGTTATGTTGTAGTCAGTGAAGCATTGAGTTAACTAGTTTGTTCAACAAAACTGATTAATTATGTAACGTTAGGAATGAGTCATTGAAGTGTTGATTTAACCAATTTGTTCAACGAAACTGATTCATGAGCGTAACAAGTAACATTATGAATGAGTCATCAAATCATTGATTTGACCAATTTGTTCAGCAAAACTATTTAATTCGGAAACTTAACAAGTGACGTTATGAGTGAGTCACTGAATCAAGGAGTTAACCAGTTCGTTCAACAAAACTGATTCATTCAGCATCGTAATCAGTGACTTTATGTGTTAGTCACTGAATCACTGATTTAACCAATTCTTTCAGCAAAACTAATTCATTCTGGATCATAACCAGTGACATTATGAGTGAGTCATCGAAGCATTGGTTTAATCAATTCGTTCAACGAAACTGATTCATTCATGAATGTAACAAGTAACGTTATGAAAGTGTCATCAAGTCATTGATTTGACCAATTCATTCAACAAAACTGATTCATTCGGAAACTTAACAAGTGATGTTATGAGTGAGTCAAACAAATGTCTATTGTGGGTATATATTTTTTTTAAAGATTGATATCAGCTTGCAATTACTCAATATTAACTTCTTGTTCAGTGAATTGTTATATAAAAACAACATCGCACTCACAATTGTGCTGTTGCTTTGAAATTTGCTTGTGGGATTTGCTTAAATATCTGTTTATCTTGGCTGTACTCAGTAAAAAATGAAGCACATTTTAAGAGCTAAGCATCTTTAAGATTCTCTTTAAGATATTTTTATATGAGGCAGTACCAATAAAATCCTTATAAACCATCACCGCATTACAGTCTTGCAAGGGGACTCAGACATAAAGTCCCAGATAGAAATTTATCCGGAACATCTATCATTTTTGTTTATTGATGTAAGTTTGTGCATTGTGACAAAGCTGGAAACATTTCATCTCTATCCGTTTCATCCTCCCCCATCTCTCTTACGCTCTTTCAGGATGTACAATCATTCGTCCCCCCAGAGACGGAGGGATCCGCTACAGAGGACTGACTCAGGAACAGGTAAAAGTTTACGGCAGCACATTAAACTGGCAGTCATAAACATCAATGTCAGTTCTGATGGGAATATAACCCACAGCAACATCTAATTCAATCTACAAAGCGTCTCTCTTTCTCTCTCTCTGTAGATCCGCAGTGTGCAGATATTGCCAGTGGACTATGAAATAGAATATATCTGTAGAGGAAGCAGAATTATTGTGGGGCCCAAGGTCCGAAAGTGCCTCCCCAATGGCACCTGGACTGACATTAACCAGCTCAGCAGATGCTGTAAGATGCTGTCCTATTCTACTGATTAATATCTATACTGGATTCTGATTGGTCAATAACAGCATTCTGAGGGCAAATGCTAAATTTTATATACAAGTACCATTTTATTTAAATGTAATTGTGTTGTTGTGTTAGTGGTGTTGCACTTTAAGATTGTGCATTATCAAGTTTATGTAAATGTGCTAAAAGGTTACGAGATGTGCTAAAAGTGTTGTTGAACTACTCAGTATTGGTTTGCCCTCGTTCCTGGATGTCTCTGGAGAACGGGAGGGTGGCGCTGCTGCCCCCTGGACAACCAGTAGAGGGCACAGTTCTTCGCTACAGCTGTCATGCTGGCTTCCTACTGGAGGGTTTCAATATCTCGCACTGTACCAAGCTAGGCAAATGGGACTCACCTAAACCACTCTGTGTCTGTGAGTATGTTTATGATTTAATGGTCAATCATACAAACACAGGTGTATTTGTTTCACTCATATGAGTCATTTTAACCCTATGTCTCTTTTATGCATCAGATGACAGTAACTATACAGGTAAGACATAAAATAGTCTAAAATGTTTATTTCATTATTCATTTCAGAGGTCATATTTTCAAAGAATTTCCCAAAATATAAAAATTTTAGACCCCATGATAATCTGTTTATCACTCAACAGTCCACTTTGCTAATTTGCTTAAAATGTGAAAACAAGTAGCAGTGTAAAATGAGAACATAAAAATGTTAATAAGCTATATAATTTAATTATATCCACTTTATTTTTCCTGTAAGTGAGGGTGTGGCCATTTGTACATTTTATGGGTCTGGCTTCCAGTCTTATCTGCGTCCATCTATTTTTAGCTGTACAAAACAGCTCGTTATGCTGCTTAATATTGCAAATAAGTGTGTCTTACCCTATTATTTTAATGTATTATCGTAATTATTTAGACCACAGTTCCCACTAAGTGAAAATCTAAATGGTAATGCTTAGTTTAACCACAGGGGGGCTGTATTTTACCATCAGTAGTTTGAGATGTTTTTTTTTTCTCTCTCTTATCTCTCTCAGTTAAAATGTACAGTATATGAAAGTATGTGTGTGTATACAGACGGATGTAGATACATATATAAATATTATCCATACTTTTTGGTTTTTATTTCAGAATCATCTGCATTACATATTGTATTTATGAACTGTTGTGTTATGTGGATGCACCTCATGATTCTATTTATTTATTTATTTAATCAACATCTAGATTTTCAGTTAAAATGTATATAAATCTATTTCACAGTGATCCTGTAACTTGTAACAATTTATACCTTCATAAGTTTTTTAAAAAATTGGTTATAAAGTGTGACAAATACATTTTTGAGACCTCAGGGAAAGGCATTCTCACGTTAGAAAACATTTAAGTGGTCAGAATTCTGTGTAGTGCAGGATGAGCCATCAATATTTTTGTTTTCTTTTCCCAGAAGCTAAAACTGTACATTTTTAGATGTATTTACAGTTGAGGTCAAAAGTTTACATACACCTTGCAGGATCTGCAAAAATGTAAATTATTTTACCAAAATAAGAGGAATCATACAAAATGCATGTTATTTTTTATTTAGTACTGACCTGAATAAGAAATTTCACATAAAAGATGTTTACAGTCCACAAGAGAAAATAATAGGTGAATTTACAAAAATGACCGTTTAAAAGTTTACATATAATTGATTCTTGAAACTGTGTTGTTACCTGAATGATCCACAGCTGTTTTTTGTTGTTGTTGTTGTTGTTGTTTAATGATAGTTGCTCCTAAGTCCCTTTTTTGTCCTCAACAGTTAAACTGCCCACTGCTCTTTAGAAAAGTCCTTTAGGTCCCACAGATTCTTTCTCAGCATTTTTGTGTATTTTAACCCTTTCCAACAAGGACTGTGTAATTTTGAGATCCATCTTTTCGCACTGAAGACAACTGAGGGACTCAAATGCAACTACTACAGAAGGTTTAAACGCTCACTGGGGCTCCAGAAGGAAAAACGATGCATTAAGAGCCAAGTGTGAAAACTTTTGAACAGAGTGAGGATGTGTGCATTTTTCTTATTTTGCCTAAATAGCCATTTTTTTTATTTAGTACTGCTCTTCAGAAGCTAAAGAAGATACTTACATGTTTCCCAGAAGACAAAATAAGTTAAATTTACCCTGATCTTCAAATGTTTTCACCCCTGGCTCTTAATGCATGTTTTTTCCTTCTGAAGCATCAGTGAGCATTTGAACCCCTCAGTTGTCCTCAGTGTGAAAAGATCTCAAAAAGATCTCCAAATCACACAGTAATTTTTGGAAAGGGTTCAAATACACAAAAATGCTGAAAAACCAAAGAATTTGTGGGACCTGAAGGATTTTTCTGAAGAACAGCGGGCAGTTTAATGGTTCGGGACAAACAAGGGCTATCACTCAGCTATCACTAAACAACAACAACACAAAAAAAAACACACCTGTGGATCATTCAGGTAACAACACAGTATTAATAATCAAGTATATGTAAACTTTTGAACAGGGTCATTTTTATAAATTCAACTATTATTTTCTCTCGTGGATTATATGTTAATGACTTTTAGTGAAATATTTTATTCAGGTCAGCACTAAATAAAAAATAACATGCATTTTGTATGATCCCTCTTATTTTGGTAAAAGAATTAACATTTTGGAGATGCAGGTGTATGTAAACTTTTGACTTGAACTGTATAACGTTTAGTACACTATTAAATACACTAGATGACTTTAAGGCTAACATATGTGGTCCCAAAGCTACAAAACTCTCATTCTGATGTCACATATGTATATTCCATGAATATATGACATAACATTCCATTTATATGATGTCACGTAAGCCTCATGCATATAAATGATAATAAGGAATGAGCAAAATGTTGTTCAGAATAGTTTTAGATACAGTATATAATGTAGGATGTCAAGTTCTTGTCAACTACCCCACTACAGAATCTCATTATAATTTCTCAGGCTGCCAGAGTCTCTCAACATTAACACAAGCACTCCTGCAAGCTTGACTGTAGCACCCTCTCATTCATCCCTCCCTCCCTCTAATTGCCTTCTATTCCTCTCAATCCCTCTGTCCTTTCTTTCATTTCCCCTCGTTTCTTTCAGCTCTGCTGATTTAGACTATCAAGCCACGCAAATGCGCTCTCTCTCTCTCTCTCTCTCGATTCCCTCTGTTAACTCACAGCGAGAGATCACCGCCTACTTAGTGCACTCTCAGCAGGCTGAAGATTAACACTCGGCCAGAGTGTGTAGCTCTGTGTGTATTACTGCCCTGTGTGTATACCAATGTATATGATGTTATGTGTGTATCTCAGCGCAGTGTATGTGTGCATAAATTCAAGCCTGTGTATACGTGGTGATTACATCGTTTTTACTGGTTGTTAAAGGATAATTCAGCATAAAGGTGACCTTTTGTTCTGCCAGCGCTCCTAAACCCCTCTATAGGATGCCATTGCTTTATGAACAAGAACTGACCTTGTGCATAAAATTTCATTGTGTTTTGTAAACATATTTAGTTATCACATAAACTAATGGGTAATTATATATCCTCACAGGAGGCTCTGCTGGCCTTTCTTTTATTAAATAACAACTAAAGATCAAGGATGAATAATTAATGACTGGCATATGGAGAGAGCGGATTCAAAGGGAGCTCCAAATGTCACTGGAGCGTCTCAGGTCCTGAGGTTCACAATAGCTCCAGTCATCAACTTCAGCTCTACTCTGTTGTTTTAGAGTATTTAGAGTGAATAGGGGAATCTAGAGAGCTGTGCGGGCAATAAAAGTTACCGGCATGGTGCGTAAGCTGTCAATATTGGCAAGTACTGTATGTTCTGATTCAGTGAAAATGAAGTGTAAGTGCAGCATGAGATGATCTGGATGGATGGATGAATGGATGGATGGATGAATAGATGGATGGATAGATAGAGGAACTAACTTGATTTTTGTTTTGTCAGGGTTTGAAATGGATGCCAAACAAAAAAGTCAAATTAAAGAACATAAATATGTTCTTTAACAGATGGAACTTCCAGACTTCCAATAGAATTCTAAAGCAAAATTTGGATGATGGATGGATGGATGGATGGATGGAAGAACTCTATTAATTGATGAATGGACGTACAAATGGACAGACAGATGATAGATAGATAGATAGATAGATGGATAGATTATTTAATTCTGTAGCAAAATTTGGATGGATGAATGGATGGATGGAAGAAATCAGCTATTGAATAATGAATGGACATACAAATAGATGAGTAGACAGAAAAATAGAATAGAATAGATTTCTTCCAGTAGAATTCTAAAGCAAAATTTGGATGGATGAATGGAAGAACTCTGCTACTGTTTAATGAATGAACATACAAATAAACGGGTAGACAGAAAGATAGAATAGAGTAGAATAGAATAGAATTCTTCCAGTAGAATTCTAAAGCAAAATTTGGATGGATGGAAGAACTCAGCTACTGATTAATGAATGGACATACAAATGGACAGGTAGACAGAAAGAAAAGAAAAGAATAGAATAGAATAGAATAGAATAGAATAGAATAGAATAGAATAAAATAGAATAGAATAGAATAGAATAGAATTCTTCCAGTATAATTCTAAAGCAAAATTTGGATGGATGGATGGAAGAACTCAGCTATTGATTGATAGATGGATGTACAAATAGATAGATAGATAGATAGATAATTCTAAAGCAAAATTTGGATGGATGAATGGATGGATGGAAGAACTCAGCTACTGATTAATGAATGGACATACAAATGGATGGGTAGACAGAAACAAAAGAATAGAATAGAATAGAATAGAATAGAATAGAACAGAATTCTTCCAGTAGAATTCTAAAGCAAAATTTGGATGGATGGAAGGATGGAAGAACTCAGCTATTGATTAATGAATGGACATACAAATAAACGGGTAGACAGAAACAAAAGAATAGAATAGAATAGAATAGAATAGAATAGAATAGAATAGAATAGAATTCTTCCAGTATAATTCTAAAGCAAAATTTGGATGGATGGATGGATGGATGGAAGAACTCAGCTATTGATTGATGGATGGACGTACAATTCGATGGATAGATAGATAGATAGATATATAGATAGATAGATAATTTAAAGCAAAATTTGGATGGATGGATGGATGGAAGGATGGAAGAACTCAGCTACTGATTAATGAATGGACATACAAATAAACGGGTAGACAGAATGATAGAATAGAATAGAATAGAATAGAATAGAATAGAATAGAATTCTTCCAGTATAATTCTAAAGCAAAATTTGGATGGATGGATGGAAGAACTCAGCTATTGATTGATAGATGGGTGTACAAATAGATAGATAGATAGATAGATAGATAGATAATTCTAAAGCAAAATTTGGATGGATGAATGGATGGATGGAAGAACTCAGCTACTGATTAATGAATGGACATACAAATGGACAGGTAGACAGAAAGAAAAGAATAGAATAGAATAGAATAGAATAGAATAGAATAGAATAGAATAGAACAGAATTCTTCCAGTAGAATTCTAAAGCAAAATTTGGATGGATGGAAGAACTCAGCTACTAATTAATGAATGGACATACAAATGGACAGGTAGACAGAAAGAAAAGAAAAGAAAAGAATAGAATAGAATAGAATAGAATAGAATAGAATAGAATAGAATAGAATTCTTCCAGTATAATTCTAAAGCAAAATTTGGATGGATGGATGGATGGATGGATGGAAGAACTCAGCTATTGATTGATGGATGGACGTACAAATAGATAGATAGATAGATATCTAGATAGATAGATAGATAATTCTAAAGCAAGTTTTGGATGGATGAATAGATGGATGGAAGAACTCAGCTACTGATTAATGAATGGACATACTGTCACGAATCTGGTCGGTGCTCCACGGACTACCCACCACCAGATGTCTCTCTCACCTCTTTTTACTCCCTGGCCGTTACGTGGCATCCTGGACTGCATCTCCCATCCACCACCGCGCTGATTACGTCAGCCCCCATGACTAATCAGGCGCCCCAAAAAACCCCCGGACTTCCTTGTACCGATCGCGGTTTGTTGAGTGTTTAGTGATTATTTCCTAGTGTTCCAAGTGTTTCCTAGTTTCTTCGTTCCCTTCTGACCTTCGCTCTTGTTTTTGGACTACTCTCTCTCTCGGATCGCCCCTCTCGGATATTGTTCGCCCCTCGTTGGACTCACGCCTGCCTTACTGACTCCCTTTGTGTTTCGTCTTCATCATTCCTGATTGTACCTGTGATTACCCTGCCTGCCTGACCATGTATCTGCCTCGTCCATTAATAAAAAGCATGCATATGGATCCGCTCGCCTCTCGTCACTCTCTCAGCGTTACAGAACAAACCGCCACCACAGGATCCAGCAGCTCCACCCCGGACAATCAGCCGATACGGACACAGACAGAATTCTCTCCCGGATCAAACAGAAAACACACACACTCGAACATTATACCCGTGAGTTTATTTCAATTGCTAATTATTCCACTCTCCCGGACTGTATTAAGATTGAGGTGTTTTGTGACGGCGTGAACCAGCCCCTCCGTGCGCGACTAAGACGCAAGGGCCCGCGCTCGTCGCTGGAGGCGTTTCTGAACTTTGCGTTTTTGTGTGTGGGTTCGCCGTGCACTGTCGGGGTCGCGGAGAGGGAACGCGACAACGCGGTAATGGCGACCGCGCGTCCCACTCGCAAACTAGCGGTCTTGCCGGATCATGATGCCACAAACAAGTTTGCCGCCTGGATCGCTCGAGAAATGGCGGCCGTGTCAGAGCGCGCTCATGCTATGGCGGTGTCAGCAGAGCCCACGCACAAGATGGCGGCCGCGCCGGAGCGCGTTAACGCGGTAGCGGCGACAGCGGAGCCCGTTCATACGATGGCGGCGGCGCCAGTGCGCGTTCACAAAATGGCGGCGACTGCGGAGGCCGTTTGCAAGATGGCGGCGCGCGGCGTGCGCTCACAAGATGGCGGCGACGGCGGAGCCCGTCCACAAAATGGCGGCTATCACAGAGCTCCGTCACGTCACAGCTGCCATACAAGAGCCATTCAAAGGTACAGTTACATTTCCTGAGTCAAGTCAAGTTTCCGAGTCTAGTCTAGTTGCAGCTGTAATTCCTGAGTCAACTCAAGTTTCCAAGTCAAGTCAAGTTGCAGCTGTGTTTCCTGAGTCAAGTCAAGTTTCCTTGCCGAGCCAAGTTGCAGCCGTATTTCCTGAGTCAAGCAAGTTTACTGCTGCTGTTCCTGTGTCAAGTCAAGCTGGGGCTGTGTTTCCTGCATCAGGTCAAGTCAGAGCTGCTCTTCCTAAGGCAAGTCAAGCTAAAGCAGTTCTTCCTGTTTCAAATCAAGCCAGAACTGTAGTTCCTGTGTCGAGTCAAATTACAGCTGTCGCTTCTGTTTCAAGTCAAATTACAGCCACGCCAGAGCCACTGCACAAGATGGCTGCCACGCCAGAGCCACTGCACAAAATGGCCGCCGTCTCCAAGCCGCTCCACAATATGGCTGCCATTCCAGAACCTGTGGTCAGGGCCCGGACGCCACCTGTGGTCATGATGGCCCACGTGCTGGACACACCCCTAATGACAGTACGGGCAGCTAAAGTGGCGCTCCTTGTCGCGGCGGCTACCCCTGAGTCAAGTCAAGACACAGAGTCAAGTCAAGCCAAAGCTGTCGTTCTCCATGAGTCAAGCCAAGTCACAGCTGTTCCCCACGAGTCAAGTCACGTTATAACTGTTGTTCCTGAGTCAAGTCAGGCTACAGCTCAAGCTTCCAAGTCCAGTCAAGCTTCCAAGTCCAGTCAAGCTTCCGCCATCATCCCTGAGCCCGAGTCTGCACTGCTCAAGAGGGCCGCCACGCCAGTGCTTGACGCAAAGATTACCACTAACGCCACGTCAGCCCAGCCAGCGCCTGCTAACGCCACGTCAGCCCAGCCAGCGCCTGCTAACGCCACGTCAGCCCAGCCAGCGCCTGCTAACGCCCCGTCAGCCCAGCCAGCGCCTGCTAACGTCACGTCAGCCAGGCCACAACCGGTCAAGGTCATGTCTGCCTCTTCTGAACCTGCACCAGCTGCTGTTTCTACTAAGTCAAGTCAAGTCACAGCCAAGTCAAGTCATGTTCCAGCTGTTCCTACCAAGTCAAGTCACGTCACAGCCGTTCAAACCAAGCCAAGCAAGGTCACAGCCGTGGCTCCCGGGTCAAGCAAGGTCACAGTCGTGGTTCCTGAGTCAAGTAAAGTCAATGATCTTCACAAGCCAGTTCAAGCCACCGCTGGTCTTCACGTATCAAATCAAGTCACCGCTGATCTCCAAGAGTCAAGTCAGTTCACTACTGATCTTCACGAATCTGGTCAAGTCACAGCAGCACTCACTGAGCCCAGTCAAGGTATTGCTGTTATTTCAGAGTCCAGTCACGTCCCGCCTGACGGCCCAGAGTCCAGTCACGTCCCGCCTGACGGCCCAGAGTCCAGTCGCGTCCCGCCTGACGGCCCAGAGTCCAGTCGCGCCCCGCCTGACGGCCCAGAGTCCAGTCGCGTCTCGTTTGACCGCCCAGAGCCTTGTCACATCATGTCTGCCAGTGTGATGGCAACCGCAATCCTCAGCATCTGGGCCGCAAGCTACGCTCCAGAGAACTTGACGACGACTCTAGAAGTCCTACCCGTCGTCAAGTCTGTGCCAGAGGTCTCGTCTGACCTCCCTGAGCCTTGTCACGTCATGTCTCCTAGCGTGTTGGCAATCGCCATTCTCAGTGTGTGGGCTGCACACTCAGCTCCAGAGGTCTCATCTGTTCGCCAGCCAACTCCAGAGCTCCCGTCTGATCTCAAGTTTGCTTCGGAGGCCCTGTCTGACCACGAGACAGACCCAGAGGCCTCACCAGTTGGAGAAGCCGCGCCAATGCCTCCTGAGGTGTCAGCTTCGGCTGTAGATCCTCCTAGGGAGGCGGCGTTCTACCTCAAACTCTCTGCTTCTCCCCTTATTCTGTCTGCCTCCTCTGTCTCTACTGTTCCTAGGTCCCAGGCCATAACGCGGTTTCCTGCTCCAGAGGTCCCGTCTGGTCCCAAGTCTGCTCCAGAGGTCCCGTCTGGTCCCAAGTCTGCTCCAGAGGTCCCGTCTGGTCCCAAGTCTGCTCCAGAGGTCCCGTCTGACCTCAAGTCCGCCCCCTGAGGCCTTCCCCGTAGGAGAAGCTGCGCCAATGCCTCCAGAGGTGCCAGCGTCAGCTGTGGAACCTCTTATGGAGGGGGCGTTCACCTCAATACTCTCTGCTTCTCCCCTTCTTCTGTCTGCCTCCTCTGTCCCTGTTCTCCCCAGGTCCCAGTCCATGACAGAGCCACCTGTTCCGCCCCGGAGAGCTGCGGCACCTCCTGTTCCGCCCGGAGAGCTGCGGTACCTCCTGCTCCGCCCCGGGGACTGCTGCGCCTTCTTCCCCTGTTCTGTCTGCCTCCTCTGTCCCTGCTTTCCCCAGGTCCCGGATTGTGACGCGGGTTCCGGCTCTGCCTTGGAGGGCTCCTGCGCCTCCTGCTCCTCCTCCAGTTCCGCCCTGGAGGAGTCCTGCTCCGCCTCCAGTTCCGCCCTGGAGGAGTCCTGCTCCGCCTCCAGTTCCGCCCTGGAGGAGTCCTGCTCCGCCTCCAGTTCCGCCCTGGAGGAGTCCTGCTCCGCCCGGACGTCTACTCTGCCTCCTGCTCCGCCCGGAGCACTGCTCCACCTCCAGCTCCGCCCTGGAGGACGCCAGTGCCCCATGCTCCGCCTCCGGCTCCTGCCTGGAGGGCTCCCAAGCCTCCCGCTCCACCCCCGGCTCCACCCTGGAGGGCCTTTGCCCAGCCAGTGCTGCCTCAGTCTCCTGGCCCCCCCACCGCTCCCCTGGACTGTTTTTTCTGTTGTTTCTGTTGGAGCGTCTGGAAGCCGCTCCTTGGGGGGGGGCTATGTCACGAATCTGGTCGGTGCTCCACGGACTACCCACCACCAGATGTCTCTCTCACCTCTTTTTACTCCCTGGCCGTTACGTGGCATCCTGGACTGCATCTCCCATCCACCACCGCGCTGATTACGTCAGCCCCCATGACTAATCAGGCGCCCCATAAAACCCCGGACTTCCTTGTACCGATCGCGGTTTGTTGAGTGTTTAGTGATTATTTCCTAGTGTTCCAAGTGTTTCCTAGTTTCTTCGTTCCCTTCTGACCTTCGCTCTTGTTTTTGGACTACTCTCTCTCGGATCGCCCCTCTCGGATATTGTTCGCCCCTCGTTGGACTCACGCCTGCCTTACTGACTCCCTTTGTGTTTCGTCTTCATCATTCCTGATTGTACCTGTGATTACCCTGCCTGCCTGACCATGTATCTGCCTCGTCCATTAATAAAAAGCATGCATATGGATCCGCTCGCCTCTCGTCACTCTCTCAGCGTTACACATACAAATGGATGGGTAGACAGAAAGATAGAATAGAATAGAATAGAATAGAACAGAATTATTCCAGTAGAATTCTAAAGCAAAATTTGATAGAATTGAGTTTAGCTGCATTAATCATCTGCATGACTTTTGAAAATGATTCTGATTCAGTGAAAGTGGTTCGGATTCAGAAGAGAGCGTTTACTTTAACCCCGCCTCCATCCTGCTATACAACAGTACTGTTCGTCTGTCAGCGGATCAGTTCTCTGCTGTCTGCTCTGAGTGCGGATGTCTGTGTACTGCGTTTTGGTGGTCAATCTCTGCCCCTCTCCTCCCGGCGGATTAAAGGATTATGCCTCAGCACAATTGTTATTTTCCAATATTCTGATCAGACGCCGGAATAATATGCTCGACAGCTTAAAACTTAATCACGTTTCGTGAGCGGCGCGGGTAAATAAAGCAACGCCAGAGGATCAGCGGAGCGCGCTCTGACCGACAGTGTCGCGCAACACCACCTGTTTTTCTCTCCTGTCGTGAACCATGAGCATAGCTGCACTACAAACACACCGTCTGTGACTGTGAAATGGAAAGAGACAATAACTGCCCGATGGCGCATTTGTTTTTACCCAACATTCAAAGCGTGATTTCTGTAGCTTTGTGCTTTTACATGTTTGGACAGTTGGTTTGTCTTGAAACGCTTTCTGTTTTGATGTTGGAGTCAAAACTGCCGAGAAGATTTTAAAAGATTCCAAAGAACCTAAAAGATTTCAAAAGACTCTAAATATACAGAAGATTCTAAAGATTCTGAAGACTTGAAAGATTCTAAAACACTCTGAAGATTCTAAAGATTATAAATATTCTGAGGATTTCGATGAAATTTTAAAGATTGTAAAATGGAAGATTCTAAAGGTTCTAAAAAGTACTTCAGAAGATTCTAAAGATTCCAAAGATTGTATTTCAAAAGGTTCTGAAAACTCTTAATGTTTCTGAAGGGTCTGCAAATTGTAAAAGATCCTTGAGATTAAACAAGGTCTGAAGATTCAATGCGCTCCCAAGACTAAATAAGTTCCAAGAAAGCGCGCAAGATGAGATGTCTTAGCGCAATAACTCTGTGTTACGACGCTAAGAGCTCGTAGCCATGGCTGACTGACATTAGATATTAAATTATAACGACCGTAAACATATAAATCCCAACGAGCATCCCGCTTGTGGTTAAACCGCATGCAATTTCGTATTGGGCAACGCGTTCCGTACACGGTTCTCTTACTTAAACTGGACTGTTCGCACGTGTGGACACTTTTGGGTTTGGTCACAACCGCACAATTTAAGCTTAAAACATTTAATTATCGAAGCGGATATTGATGGCATCCACGGAGGGGATCAGGACCTTAGGGAGAGTTTGGAGAAGCGTGGCTCTCCTTTACGCACTGCTTATCTTTATCTCCTGGCCGTGTGCGGTTGCAGGAAAGAAGAAACTGTACATCGGAGCTCTGTTTCCCATGAGTGGAGGATGGCCCGGTGGTCAAGCGTGTCTCCCCGCAGCCCAGATGGCTTTAGATCTCGTGAACAACCGGACTGACATTCTTCCGGACTACGAGCTGGAGCTCATTCATTACGACAGCATGGTAAGAAATGGACAACACTTTACATTTACAGTGTTTATATATATGTATACAGTGTCTATATGCTTTCAAAACTGCAGTTGATATAATACTTCATCTGCATCAGTCAATATGGTGTGAAATTATCAGCACAGCTCCCACAAAAGTGCAAAATTAATGCAAAAATAAATTAGCCCTGCACTAATGTTATTTTACTATCATTTAGATACTCTCATAGTTAGTAAAGCTAGTTTTATTTTTATATTTTGTTTTCATTGTAATTTTAGTTGAAGTTGTAGTGATTTTTGTGTTTTTTATGTCTGTATAATTTTTATTTCAGTTTTAGTTTTAATTATTTTACTACTTAAAGTGAAAGCTAAACTAAAATGGCCAGTAGTTTTATTTATTTATTTTTTAAATATCATCTTTCAGTCAGTGTTGCCAAGTGTTTCTCATGTCTGCGAGTTGAAGCGAACGAATATATAGCAACTTCTACCAGGGGAGTCCTGCCAAAAATTGTGTATTTTACTCCCGGAAAACGATTTTTAGTTTTGAGTAGCAATAGAGTGATTTGTTGTAAAAACCTGGCAACCCTGATTTCAGTTAAGGTTTATTTCAAGTAACAAAAAAGATTTTAACCATAATAACCCTGCCTAAACAATAGCATGGATTGCATAATTAATGTACTACTGAATAGGTTGTTCTGCTAATTTATGCTGTCTAAACCACGAAAAAAAAAAAAAAAACATGTGGAAGCTGCTAAATCATATAGTCAAGGACTGAGTAAGCAGGAAAGGGCGCATTTTATTGTGACAAACTTAAGTTAATAGGTAAAGATACGCACGAGCAGTATTAACATATTAGCCTAATATTTCATCTACCTGACCAGAAATGATAAGAACAAACACGAATGTTGTTAACATTCTTGCTCTGGAAATCCTGCTTCAGTTTGGCCAACCACAAATGCCTTTTGTTCCTCAAAATGTTACACTCTTCTCCTTGATTTGTTATTACTTTAGGCAGTCTTTAGTACTCCAAATGTTTTCCCGGTCTGACTGATTAGTGCAGCACAAAACATGATAATAACTGACCATTTTCAACAGCAATAATCAGCAAAATATGCGAATTTCGTTCAGTTCAGTGGCATTGTTTATGTTCATTGCTGCCAGTATGACCGATTGATGAAAACACTCTATGTTCGAATATATTTCATGGCATAGTTCCTGCAAATGAATTCCTTATTCTATATCCATTTATTGCATCATGCCAGCATTCAACCATGTAGGAATGAATGTTATATTTTTTCTAAGAAAGAAGAAATCACATTGCCCTTGTTACCTACTGTTAATTTATTCAAGCATTTCACATTCAAGGACTGAAACAAAGATAAGTACCAGATGTGAATTTAAGATGTCAGAAATTATCAGCGCTTTGCAGGTGCTTCATTATTGTTGTGGCAGCGATTGTATCTTGAGATTCAGGAGTTGGTGTCAAGTTGACATTGCAGTTGTTGGTACATTAATATTTCACAACTCACTGCACTTGGCTGTTATCAACAGCCTGTAAGGCTTCAGCTGCATAAAGTGATTTGGCTTCCTAAAAATACTCATGCACCATAAATGCTTATGTTTGCCTTTAGCAGAGTTTGCAGAGTTTTCCAAGATCACCTCCAAAGTGTATTCCTCAGTGTATTTTCTTTATTTAATATTTATGTTATTAAATAGTATTATTTGTGTGCAATGTGCGTAAGCGGAGAAAGAATTTTTCTGCCTTTTGGGGAAAGTTTGTATCAGCAGCCACAAATAACTGTGCTGTTAAATCATTAAATCATTTCAACTGTGACTTCTCATGTTGCCGCCACTGAATATGTAGCACTTTTTGAAGTTCAGAGCAGGGTGGTTTAGTTTCCCGATGTGGCGTGACTGAGCCCCTGTAGGTGAGGAAACAGTTAAAGAGTGCTCTAAGTGGACAGAGATGTGTTGTATCATGGTTGTGATTGGTGAACCGCACTCTGCATTGCAATCGCACTCAATATAGAGGAAGAATCAGGGAGAGGAGGGTTGGCATGGCAACAGCCACCAGTGAAACCACAGTTCAAACAAACTTGCATCCCTGTAGATCTTGTAAGGATAAGGAGGTCCTTCTACAGACTCTTGTGTATCTGCAGCACCTGTCTGACCACACGATTGAGATGAGTGGAAACTATCTGCAATGTGCCAACGTAATCTTTGTAGGCCAAGTTAGTCCATCCTGTTGGCTTGAGAAACTGTGAGCCTTGAGTTGAATTTGACTAATATTTAGGAGGCAGTGAATGTATGAAGGAGATATATATATATTTTTTTTTTGTTTAAAAAAGTATATTTACTGAGTTGAACAATTTGTGTTGAGTGAAAACTACATCTAAATGGCCTTTGTAAATATTGTTGGTCAGATTTGAAACTCCCTAACTGTTTCTTTAAATATGGGTTTAAATTTGAAAGATAGAACCCTTTTAAAAATTACTGTTATTTATTTTTAATTTTTATTGTTTTTATTTTTGCTTGACAATTTGCCAGTACATTTGGATTAGAGATCATATTAGCACATGCAAACCTAATTATGCAATCCTAAAATGTGTTGTTAAAAAATTATATTGATTGAGTTACACAAGTTGTGTGGAAAAGAGAAAATTACATATAAATGGCCTTCGTAAATATTAAATATGGGGTAAAATGTAACTTTAAAAAAACATAGTAAATAAAAAAAATAAAGAAAAACTGAAAATTTGCATTTTTTATTTTATTATTTTTTTAAATGGCATCTAATGATTGTATTAAAATTCTATTCTGTAAAATATAAGTAAAAATAAATAAATTTGCCACTTATTTATTTAATTTTCAAATTACTTATTGATGACATAAATGACATAAATGATTGTATTAAAAATGTATTCTGTTTTAAAAAAAAGGTCTTTGTAAATATAAAATATTGTTGGTTAAATTTTAAAGTCCAGAACTGTTTCTTTAAATATAGGTTCAAAACCTAAATATGGAAACATTTAAAAAAAATGTGTTATTTATTTTTATTTATTTAAATAATATTAAAGTAATATTAAAAGTGTTTTCTTTACAAAAAAAATTAAATGCACTTCATATTAGCATATGCAAACTAAATTATGCATGAGCGTACTTGCCAAAATATTTTAGTGTATTTCATGCCACAATTAGATAAATTCCTTATTCTGTGATCCCAAAATGTGTTGTTAAAAAATGATATTGATTGAGTTACACAATTTGTGTGGAAAAGAGAAAATTACATAGAAATGGCCTTTGGGGTCAAATATGGGGTACATTTTTTTTGTAACTTAAAAAACACAAAAAAAAGTGAAACTGAAAATTTGCATTTTATTATTATTTTTTTATTTTTAAATGACATCTAATGATTTTATTAAAATTCTATTCTGTAAAAAATGAGTAAAAATAAATAAATTTGCCACTTATTTATTTAATTTTTAAATGACCTAATGATTGTATTAAAAATATATTCTATTTAAAAAAGGTCTTTGTAAACATAAAATATTGTTGGTTAAGTTTGAAAGTCCAGAACTGTTTCTTTAAATATAGGTTCAAAATTGAAATAAGGAAATGTTTTAAAAATTACTGTTGAGTTACACAATTTGTGTGGAAAAGAGAAAATTACATATAAATGGCCTTTGTAAATATTAAATATTTTGGGATCAAATATGGGGTACAATGTGGCGGATGAAACTTTAAATAAACCCCACCATAAATTAAAAAAAAAACTGAAACTGAAAATTAGCATTTCTTAAAATGTATTTTAAATGACATCTAATGATTGTATTAAAGCTCTGTTCTGTAAAAAAATAAGTAAAAATAAATACATTTCCCACTTATTTAATTTTTAAATGACATGCAATTATTCTTAGTAAAATATTAAAAGTGTTTTCATTACAAAAAATGCATTTGTTTTTTTTTAGTCTTGCATGACAATTTGCAAATGCACTTCATATTAGCATATGCAAACTAAATTATGCACGAGCATACTTGCTGAAATATTTTAGTGCATGTAAAAAATGTGTTATGTTAAAAAATTTGATTGATTGAGTTACACAATTTGTGTGAAAAAGAGAAAATTACATATAAATCGCCATTGTAAATCAAATATGGGGTAAATTTGACAGTTGGAAGGTTTTTTTTAAAAAAATACAATAAATAAAAACGTAATTTTTTTTCATCTTTATTCAAAAAAATGTCATCTTTAAATGAAAATGAAAATTAACATTTTTTAAAATGTATTTTTAAATGACATCTAATGATTGTATTAAAGTTCTATTCTGTAAAAAAAAACGTAAAAATAAATAAATTTCCCAATTATTTAAAAAAAATGTGTTATGTTAAAAAACATTGAGTTACACAAAAAAAAAGAGAAAATTACATATAAATCGCCAATATAAATATATTGTAGGGTCAAATATGGGGTAAATTTGACAGTTGTTTAAGTTTAAAAATCTAATGGCATCTAATAATTGTATTAAAGCTCTATTCTGTAAAAAAATAAGTAAAAAATAAATACATTTCCCACTTATTTAATTTTTAAATAACATGCAATTATTATTAGTTATATATTAAAAGTGTTTTCATTACAAAAAATGCATTTTTGTTGTTTTTAGTCTTGCATGACAATTTGCCAGTGAACATCATATTAGCATATGCAAACTAAATTATGCATGAGTGTACGTGCCGAAATATTTTAGTGTATGTAAAAAATATGTTATGTTAAAAAATATATATTGATTGAGTTACACAATTTGTGTAAAAAAGAGAAAATTACATATAAATTGCCATTGTAAATATATTGTGGGGTCAAATATGGGGTAAATTTGACAGTTGGAAGTTAAAAAAAAATACAATAAATAAAAAAATTAAAACTGAAACTGAAATTCGCAACTTATTTTATTTCTTAATTTTCAGTGACGTAATAATTGTATTAAAACGCTATTCTGTAAAAAATAAGTGAAAATAAATACATTTGACACTTACTTTTTTATTTTTAATTGACATGTAATGACTGTATTAAAACAGTATTCTGTAAAAAAAAAAAAAAAAAAAAGTAGGACGAAAGGGTTTAATAGTGTTTTTCAATTTCTCATGCTTCAAAATAACAGCGAAGTTTGGTTATCAGGGTGCATTTATTCATTTACCAGGTGCTTTTATCCAAAGTGACTTTTAAATGAGAAAAAGCACAAGCAATTTATCATACGAAAGCCAGTAATATTAACAGTCCAGCAATAATCTTGATTTAATGAAAATGCTAGGTACAATTCCAGTTATTAACTGCTTTCTAGAAATGTCACCATTCCGCCCATGATGGAAGTCAAGTTTAATTTAGCATTAATCTTAATAAAAATCTAAGGCATACTGCAGGTGCACGAGGAGAAGAATGCGATATCAGAAGAGCCGAGTGTGACATTGTATAAATGTCATGTGTTAGTATGCCGTGGAGACGGAAGAGCAGGTGTGAAGTGCTCAGACTCGTTGACATTTAAGCCGACAGATATTTTGAGCATTTCTCCTTGATTGGGGATCACTTCATACCTGGATGAGATTCTAATCAAAATTGCTTTCGGCTGTCAGAAATGTAATTACAAAGGGAGAAAATCAAATTTGATGTGGGTTTTGCATTTAATTATTGTTCAAAGAATCTCGGGCATGTTTGGGGCATTCTTTTAATCTCTCGCAAATAGCCAATTATCACGCAGAGCAATGTTTGCATAGAAACATGAAAGTCACCTCGAAATTCCAATTTCATTTGACATTTGATAAATATTTATTTATTAATTGAGGGTTTTTATAACCCCTGCCATGCTCTGGCAGCAGAACACAGATCAGTGCTTTTCTAATCCATTTGTTCTTTTCATTTTTTCCTTCTTTTTTTATGTGTCATTTTAAAAATGGCACTTTGAACATTTGTTTTGTACTCTAAATAGATTTGTACTTTTCATGAAGAAAATGTGAGGGCTGGGATTTTGTATGGGATTTTTTTCCCCACATTTTATCATCTGCCAGGCAAAAAATTGTCTGATTACTTAATATCAAAGCTCTATTTAATAAGCCGTATGATTTAAGGCATCATTTAGTGTGTATACAAACACCCGTAGTACAAACAGCATGGAATTACACAACAAATGTAATATTTAGCTTGTTTAAAAGTATGAGAGCGGCATTAGCATGCTTCAGTAATAATTACTGTTGTCGCTAATCAAAAGACTTGTACATTTTGTTTTATTAGTCAGATACATCATGGAAATTATTAGCAAGACAGAAGGAATGGGATCAGGCCACATTACATTTAAATTGAGAAACCAAGCAGGATACAGATTTGTAATTAGATTTTTTTAATTAAGTAAGTATTAAAATGAATCAGAATGTAGAGAAATTCATATAACTGTATTTTCTTTTACTAGAATAGCAAAGTTTGTAAAGACAAGTCTTGTTTAAAATGGGTAAAAAATAAGATAAATAGATTAGACGCACTTTAAAATAAGAACTTATTGTTTTGTAAACAATATACTTTTAAACAATATACTTAAGTGTAAACAATTTAAATTAAGTTTAAATTTAAGTTAAAATTTTTAAATAAAATGTATATTAAAGTCACATTATGTTTTAAAATAAAAATAGCTGAACTATTTACATTTAGATTAGTTTTATAAATAAAATGTAAATTAAAATTATATTAGATTTAAAAATTTATAAACATAATAGTTTACAATAAAAGTAGTTAGTGGAACTATTTAAATTTATATTCATTTTTAAATAAAATTTATATTAAAGTTATATTATGTTTTAAAATATATATATAAAAAATATAGTTTAAATTAAAGGTAGTTAGCTAAATTATTATAAAATTAGATTGTTTTAAAAATATCTTTAAAAATTACAAAGATTATATTAAAAGTAGTTAGCTGAACTATGTAAATTTAAAATAATTTTTATATATAATGTATATTAAAATATATTTTAAAAATTAATAGTTTAAAGTAGTTAGCTGAACTGTTTAAATTTAAAATTAATTTTTATAATAAAATGTTAAAAAATTAAACATTTTATATTAAAGGTAGTTAACTGAACTATTTAAATTGAAAAATATCTTTTTAATAAAGTATATTAAAATATTTCTTAAAAATATATATTAAAATTAATAGTTTCAATTAAAAGTAGTTAGCTAAACTATTTAAACTGAAATTAAGTTTTAAAACAAAATGTATATTAAAATTATATTATGTATTAAAGATATAAAAAATAAAGTTTATATTAAAAGTAGTTAGCTGAACTATTTAGTTAAATCATTTTTTACATAAAATTCATATTAAAATTATATTGCTATAAAGATATATAAAAATAATAAAGTTTATATTAAAAGTAGTTTGCTGAAATATTTAAATGTAAATACATTTTTTAAATAAAAGATATATTAAAATTATATTTTGCTTTAAAGATATATAAAAAAAATAACGTCAATTAAAAGTAGTTAACTGATCTATTTAAATGTAAATGATTTTCAAAATAAAACGTATATTAAAATGATATTATGTTTTAAAGTATATTTAAAAAATATATTAAAAGTAGTTAGGTGAACTTTTGACCCACTTGGGTCAAAAGGACTGTTTTGTTTGTAATTTTATTATATTTAAAATATTGTATTTACTGTATTTTGAAATAAAATGGATAACGTGTATTGCAAAATGCATTGACAAGCTTTTATGGTAAACTAAATAATACTTTAACTGCATATCTATGTCAGCATTATATGAAATTGCATATTCCATAATAAAAATAACTAAAAAACATATTTGAGTTTTGATTCATGATATGACCGGCCATAAATGGAAATCTCAAAGACACACTCATAGGCTCTGATGCCAGAAGTTGTGGTCCATCTTGTGTGTGTGTTTTAGAGCAGATATTTACAGGAACCCCCTTGCACAGATACACTCTCCCTCTCCAGACGGTTGCCATGGTTATATCAAAGCTCAGCCTGCAAACTTTGATCAATTATTAACCGTGATAGAGCGAGACCGAGGTAGAGAGAGAGAGAGAGACCGATGCCCTGATGAGACACTTGTGCTTTCCCTGTTTTAATTGGCATCTGTTGTATCCAGATTGTAACGAGAAGGATTTCCATATCCAAATGCATGCTTTATTCATTCTCATCTGGGTTCAGGGATGTAGAATCGCAGCTTAGAAATAACAAACCAACACTTGCAAGTTAATATGAGGCAGAACAGCAGATAAAGGCTCATTCATGGTCTGAGTCACAGGAAGACGTGTCTTGCTTCGTTGGGATGAGACATTTAGCATTTGAATCTCTATAGTAAACAAAGTCAAAGCTACAGATCTGGCTAGCAGCTTGCACTGTATGCGAAAATGTCTTTATTTTTATGCACACTGTGCTTGCATTCGCCAAATATCCTTTTATGACTCAGTCAATCAATGTTCTATTATTAAAGCCATGTATGAATCTCATCAAGTTAGTGTTTTTGAGCGTTTTACATTTATTCCAAAATAATAACTCAGAGCAGTAACAGTTTAAACAATATATTTTTAATTTGTGAACTTATGTTCAGTTTGAATTATTTTTGAATTTGTCGGATCATCAGCAATCAAAGCTTAGCAAATATTGGTCACAGACACGGAGATTTACTTTAAATTTCACCAAGCCGATTACTCACTAAAAACTCCCACAGATCATGTTTTCATGCCATTTTAAATCTTATTTTGACGCAACAAAGAGGTTATATCTAAGTGTGTGAGTTGTTTACGTACTTTCATTAGTCTTCTCATTAAAGGAAAACTCCACTTCCAAAACAACAATTTACAAATAATGTACTCAGCCCCTTGTCATCCAAGATGTTCATGTCTTTCTGTCTTCAGTCGTGAAGAAATTATGTTTTTGAGGAAAACATTGCAGGATTTTTCTTCATATAATGGACTTCAATTGTGCCCCCGATTTTGAATTTTCAAAATGTCGTTTAAATGCAGCTTCAAAAGGCTCTAAACGATCCCAGCTGAGGTGGAAGGGTCTTATCTAGCGAAACGATGACATGATTAGAAAGTTGTTAGCATGTCATTAGCATGTTTGCTAACATGATTAGCAAGTTACTAACATGTTGCTAGCATGATTAACAAGCTGCTAGCATGTTTCTAACATGATTAGCAAGTTGTTAGCAAGTTACTAGCATGATTAGCAAATTACTAGCATGTTACTAGCAAGTTGCTAGCATGTTTCTAACATGATTAGCAAGTTGTTAGCATGTTGCTAGCTTGTTTCTAGCATGATTAGCAAAGTTGCTAGCATGTTTCTAGCATGATTAGCAAATTGTTAGCATGTTGCTAGCATGTTTCTAGCATGATTAGCAAAGTTGCTAACATGTTTCTAGCATGATTAGCAAGTTGCTAACATGTTTCTAGCATGATTAACAAGTTGTTAGCAAGTTGCTAACATGTTTCTAGCATGATTAGCAAAGTTGCTAGCATGTTTCTAACATAATTAACAAGTTGTTAACATGTTGCTAGCATGTTTATGGCATGATTAGAAAGTTGTTAGCATGTCATTAGCAAATTTAGTAACATGATTAGCATGTTGCTAGCATGTTTCTAACATGATTAACAAGTTGTTAACATGTCATTAGCATGTTACTAACATGATTAGCAAGTTACTAGCAAGTTGCTAGCATGTTTCTAACATGATTAGCATGTTGCTAGCTGGTTTCTAGCATGATTAGCAAAGTTGCTAGCATGTTTCTAGCATGATTGGCAAGTTGCTAGCATGTTTCTAGCATGATTAGCAAGTTGTTAGCATGTTGCTAACATGTTTCTAACATGATTAGCATGTTGCTAGCTTGTTTCTAGCATGATTAGCAATGTTGCTAGCATGTTTCCAGCATGATTAACAAGTTGTTAGCATGTTTCCAGCATGATTAACAAGTTGTTAGCATGTTGCTAACATGTTTCTAGCATGATTAGCAAGTTGCTAGCATGTTTTAGCATGATTAACAAGTTGCTAGCATGTTTCTAACATGATTAACAAGTTGTTAGCATGTTGCTAACATGATTGGCAAGTTGCTAGCATGTTTCTAGCATGATTAGCAAGTTGTTAGCATGTTGCTACCATGTTTCTAGCATGATTAGCAAGTTGTTAGCATGTTGCTAGCATGTTTCTAACATGATTAGCAAGTTGTTAGCATGTTGCTAGCATGTTTCTAGCATGATTAACAAGTTGCTAGCATGTTTCTAGCATGATTAGCAAGTTGTTACCATGTTGCTACCATGTTTCTAGCATGATTAGCAAGTTGTTACCATGTTGCTACCATGTTTCTAACATGATTAGCAAGTTGTTAGCATGTTGCTAGCATGTTTCTAGCATGATTAACATGTTGCTAGCATGTTTCTAACATGATTAACAAGTTGTTAGCATGTTGCTAGCATGTTTCTAACATGATTAGCAAGTTGTTAGCATGTTGCTAGCATGTTTCTAACATGATTAGCATGTTGCTAGCATGTTTCTAGCATGATTAACAAGTTGCTAGCATGATGCTGGTTGTTAGCCATACATAGATAGATAGATGAGTTTGAATGAGTTTAAATGGATTAGAAATACAGTACATAGAAGGGAAGTTTGATTGAGTCTCAGAGGATTCTGGGAGTTTTGACAGTTGGAATTATGCAGTGAAAGAATCAAAAATCAAAAGAGTCAAAAATCATGATCTTTCAGAAAAAGCCTCGTCTTGCTGACAAAAAATATGAGTTTACAATTGGGGGAACAATTCTTAATCATGTCACCTGTTATAATTATTTGGGTCTGACAATCTCAGCCTCTGGTCAGTTCAATACTGCAATAAAAGATCTGACAGATAAGGCACGCAGGGTTTTTTACAGTATAAGAAGACCCCTGTTCAAATTCAATCCATCCATTGAACTGTGGCTAAAAATCTTCAATAGCATCATCAAACCCATTCTGCTCTATGGCTCTGAAATCTGGGGCCCCAAATTTAAACTAAACTATGAAACATGGGACAAAAACCCTGTAGAAATATTTCACCTTGAGTTCTGCAAAAACATCTTGGGAATTCACAGAAACGCCCCAAATCTGGGCTGCAGGGCGGAACTGGGCAGATTCCCTCTGCTCTCTGAAATCCAGAAGAGAGCAGTGAAGTTTTGGTTCCATCTTTCAGACACACCGACAGATAGCTACCATCACAGTGCTTTCACTTATCGGCAAAAACACCCAGAGAGTGACCCCTTACACTATTTAGTGGAAAAACATCAACTCAATTCCACAATTCAGTGTAAACAGTCAAAAGTTAAAGAAGCTGAAAAAATAACCCAGGAAGAATACATTCATGATTGGCAGCAAAAAGTAACTCAAGTAAAGAAATTAACTTACTTCCATAATATAAAATCTGATTATAAATTAGCGCCATACCTGAGCCGTATTAAAAACTATGGTCACAGAAAGCTGCTGACGAAATATCGTCTGAGTGAGCACAGTCTGAGTGTAGAGACGGGCCGACACAAACAGAGCTGGAGAGCCAGAGAGCTCCGACTGTGTTCTCACTGCACAGAGAGTCTCATAGAGGACGAGCTGCACTTCCTTACAGAGTGCAGCAAATATAAACACATCAGAGATGCCTATTTCAAACAAATAGCACTAGTGTCACCTGAATTCCAGCAAACAAGCAACACAGAGAAACTCTCGTATATATTGGGAGAGGAAAAATGCATCCACCTGGCAACGCAGTATGTGTACTCCTGCCATCAAATGAGGGAAAAAGACTGATACCCTCTTTACAATAACCATTTACAATAACTCTCTGTATTTTTTTTTTTTTTTTTCTTCTGTCAATCTATTTGTTTGTATAATATACTTATTGCTTTGGCAACATTGTGATATGTTACACAGTCATGCCAATAAAGCTCATTTGAATTGAATTGAATTGAAAGAGCGCACTGTAAGTGCACTCTGTAGGTGTGTTTTGTGTAATAAAGTTACTCCAGGATGTGAAATCGCACATTGTTAAAACAACAATTAAGTTACCTACTTTACATCCCTAGTTTACCTAAAAATGAAAGTTCTGTCATCATTTACTCACCCTTCAATGTTCCAAACCTATATGATTTTCTTTTATCTGTTGGACACAAAAGAAGATCTATTAAATAATGTTGGTAGTAGCTGTTGACTTCTATAGTATGAAAAAAATACAGTATATACTATGGAAGTTAATGGCTACCGTTAGCGCAAACTAAAGTGTGTTAAGAAACATAGTAATAAAAATAAACTCTCTTTAAGTACATGTAAGTGCCCTTTTATTTCATTAATATTATATTATCTGTAAGTACAGTTGTTAAATATACTTTGAAGTTCACTACAAGTGCACATTCAATACAGTTAAGTGCACTTTATTTTCACAAGACTAGATATAGTATAGACACAACAGTTCCTGTCAGGCATAATCTATTTTAAAATTCAAATTAAAAACCCAGTTCTTTAATTCTGGATTTTCTTTTTGCTCCAACCCTGTACTGACCCAACAAAAAAAATGTCTTTTTGTCCAACAACAGTTTGAGAAGGAGCATATCTTGCCCTCTTTTTTGTAGTCTGCGCTCAGTATTCTGGTCCAGAGACCTGCGTAACCTTCAGCCCCAGGGACTTTAACAACACAGATGCCTCCGTCACGTCAAGCGTCTTCAGTTCCTCTCGATGGCTGCTTCTCTGAGGCCGTGCGCTGAATGAAAATGCCTCAGCTCCTTGGAGATGCCAAGAGAGACTGGAGAAACTTACTAGAGTGATGTCTGACAAAAATTTTATTAGCTATTGCTAGTAACTACTGCTACCAAGAGTGGTTGCTTTCAGACTGTCATCATTTTTGAGACCAGCACTGTGTCATTTAGTTCTAAGTTTAACAAAAATAAAAGCATGCATGTCTTTCCTAATTAAGTGTTTGTGCTGATCGTTACCAAGGGCACCATTTGAGTGTGACTGCATCTGCGGCATGCGAGCAGTCACCCCCTCATTTGTGAATCACTTCCTGTTGTATTTGTCACAGTGAACTGCAGCACGAGAGGTCTTTGGTTACAGCATCACTGCAGTCCGGTCGTTTTTCTGGGCCGTGAGATGCTGTGCTGATTCCATTGATCCGTTATTGATTATGACATGCTCAACTGAAGCTTGTACATCCTGTGAGCTACAGTTACTTTTTCAAAGGTTGTAGACTAATTTTGACTGTCTTGATGTTCTTTTTCCCTTTCCTTCAGTGTGATCCTGGAGAGGCCACTAAACTGCTGTATGACTTGCTGTACACAGAGCCCATAAAGATCGTCTTGATGCCGGGCTGCAGCTCCGTGTCTACGCTGGTGGCCGAGGCGGCACGCATGTGGAACCTTATAGTGGTGTGTTTGCTATGTGTACATCTCTGTTCAAAGTCTTTATATCTGTATTGTTGATTACTGGTTTCTCCATTTGCCTGGATTTGACTGTAGGATGCCAAAGAGTTCTGAATTGAAACATAAAAAAGGTAACTGTGACTTTATATCTCACAATTCTGATGTTTTTTCGCAGAATTCAATACAAACTCATGATTGAGAAATACAAGTGCGCAATTCTGAGAAAAGGTCAGAATTGCAAGATATGAATTTACAGTTTTGGGATAAAAAGGTCTTTTGATTTATATACTTGCAATTTTGAGAAGGAAAGTCAGAACTGTGACATGTAAACTCAGAATTGCAGGAAGGTCTTGTCACATAAAAACTCAGAATTGCAAGAAAAAAGGCTAAATTGTTAGATGTAAATTTGCATTTGTGAGAAAAAGTCAGAAATCTGACATAAAAATTTGCAATGTTTTTTATTTTTGAAAAAACAGAATTCAGAGAAAAAAATGTCTGAATTGAGAGATTAAAACTTAAAAAAAAAAAAAAGTAAGAATTGCAAGGTTTATACTCAGAATTGTAAGATGTAAGTCTTGTCACATAAAAACTTAGAATTGCGAGGGAAAAAAAGTCAGAATTGTGAGATACGAAACTCAGAATTCAGAGAAAAAGGTTTAAATTGTGAAACGCAAACTCAGAATTTTGGGAAACAAAGTCTTGTCACATAAATACTTAGAATTGCTAGAAAAAAAGCCTGAAATGTTAGATGTAAATTCGCAATTGTGAGAAAAAAGTCAGAATTGCAACAAAAATGTCTGAATTGTTAGAAGTAACAGAATTGTTAGATGTAAACAGAATTCAGAGAGAAGCATAATCTGGAGAAAAAAATCATAATTGTGAGAGAAACCAAGTCCGAATTGAAAGATAAAAAGTTGCAGTTACCTTTCAGAATTCAGAGGAAAAAGGTCAGAATTGAGAGAGATAAAGTCAGGATTTGAAAGAAAAAAAGTCAGAATTGTGAGGTTTAAACTCTGAATTGTGAGATGTAAACTCAGAATTGTGGGAAACAAAGTCTGAATTGTTAGATGTAAATTTGCAATTGTGAGAAATAAGTCAGAATTGCAAGAAAAAAGTCTGAACTGTTAGATTACGTTTTTATTTTTGAAAAAAAAAACAAAAACAGAATAGCAAGATGCAATTGCGAGATATAAACAGAATTCAGATGAAAAAAGCCTGAATTGAGAGATATAAAGTCAGGATTTGGGAAAAAAAAAAAAAAAGTCGGAATTGTGAGATATAAACTCAGAATTCGGAGAAAAAAAGTCTGAATTGTGAGACATAAACAGAATTCAGAGGAAAAAAGTCTGAATTGTTAGATGTAAATTCGCAATTGTAAGAAAAAGGTCCGAAATGTGAAAAAATGTGCAATTAAATTTTTTATTTTTTGGGGGAAAAAACAGAATAGCAAGACGCAACTGTGAGATGTAAACAATTCAGATGAAAGAAGTCTGAATTGAGTAATGTAAACTCAGAATTCAGAGAAAAAAGTGTGAATTGAGAGAGATTTAAATTTAAGATTTGGAAAAAAAAAATGAAAATTGCGAAGTTTAAACTGAATTTTAAGATGTAAACAGAAACATAGGAAAAAAGGTTGATTTGAGAGATACAAACTCAGAATTGTGAGATGTAAACTCAAAATTGCAGGGAACAAAGTCTTGTCACATAAAAACTCAGAACTGCAAGAAAAAAGTCTGAATTGTTAGATGTAAACTCGCAATTGTGAGAAAAAAGTCAGAATAGTGAGATCTAAATTTGCAATTACATTTTTTTTTAAAACAAAAAAACTGAATAGCAAGATGCAAAAGATGTAAACAGAATTCAGAGAAAAGCAAATTCTGTATTGTGACATGTAAATTCATAATTTGGACGAAAAAATTATAATTGTGAGATGTAAACTCAGAACAGGATTTGGGAAAAAAAAAGTCAAAATTGAGAGATTGAAAGATTGTCAGATGTAAAATCAAATTTGCACATAGTATTGTCACATAAAAACAGTTATTAGATGTTTACTCGAAATTGTGAGAAGAAAGTCAGAAATGTAAGAAAAAAAATAATGCAATTATGCTTTTTATTTTTGGAAACAAAAACCAGAATAGCGAGACATAGTTGCGAGATGTAAACAGAATTCAGAGAAAAAAAGTCTGAATTGAGAGATATAAACTCAGGATTTGGAAGAAAAAAAAAAAGTCAGAATTGTCAGGTTTAAACTCTGAATTGTGAAATGTAAACTCAGCAGAATTGTGGGAAACAGAATTGAGTGTATTGTCACATAAAAACTCAGAATTGCAAGAAAAAAAGTCTGAATTGTTAGATTTAAATTTGCAATTTTGTTTTTGGAAACAAAAAACAATAGTGAGACGCAATTGCGAGATGTAAACAGAATTCAGAGAAAAAAATCTGTATTGTAACATGTAAACTCATAATTTGAAGAAAAAAAAAAATTAAAATTAAATAAAATTAATTAAATAAAAAAAAAATAATAATTGTGAGATGTAAACTTAGTTCGAGAAACAAAGTCTGAATTGTGAGATAAAAAGTCGCAATTACCTTTCTTATTTTTTTACTCCATTACAGAAACAGGCTTCCATACATTCCTGAAACAAAATAGCAAAATGATAAAACAGTTGCTTTTCAGCTTTAACTCCAACTAGATTAGAGATTTCGATGCATAAATGCTACACAAAACAAGCAGCTCTGTGTTGTTTTTGGGTCAAGGAACAAAAAGAATTTGGACTTGTGATCTTTTACTGACTTTGTGTAGTTTGTTGACACTTTTGAAAAAGCTAACAAATTAAAACTGTCAAAAGAGGCTCTCAAGGAAGTCAGAGAACTGAATGAGAACGTGAGAAAGTAAAAACAGAATACACAAGATACCCTTAGCAAATTTGACGAAATAATTAATTTTTCCATTTATTCTCTTTCAATCCTCTGGCATCCGCCGAGGTTTGCAGGAATTTGGAAAGTAATGTTCTCAACCCGACTTTGTTCTCATTAGATGAGTTTACTTATGTGGAAAAAAGTAGAGTTTGCTTCATGTAATTTAGAAGAAGTTGGAAAAGTGAGTTGTAAGTTTACTTTTAACAAACCAGCTCTCCAAGGAAACCTGTAAAACTTCAGTTCATTTTTTTGACAGATGGGTTTGTACTCCAGTAGATTATGACACAGTGCTCATAAAAAAATGAATAACTGTTTATACTTGACAGTGTAGGCAAACCAACTATTGTGAAAAAGAATTACACTTCAGAATACTTTTAAAAATACTTTATTTTTTACAGAAATAGTATACTTTAAAATAATATAATTAAATGTAAACTAAATGTAATGTTCTTGGTCACTTTTAATGCTTTAAGTTAATTGCAATTAGTTTAAATTGTATTAAATGGAATTATCTGAACTTCAGAGTGCATTTTTGATCTTTATATGTAATGCAGTATTTATGTCATTTCTATTTAAAGTTGATAGCATGTGTTTATTTACTGTCTTTTAATACACTCAAGTGTATTTAATACAATTAAAGGGATAATTCACCTAAAAATTAAAATTACCCCAAGATTTAATTAATAGAATCTGAGTTATATTTAAAAAATATCCTATAATGGCAGTGAATAGCTGTTGTGATTTAAAAGTCCAATAAAGTGCATCCATCCATCATAAAAAGTATGGTTTATAAAGTTTTTAAGTATGGATATTTTTCTTGTATACAAACGCATTACTGTGGAGCACTTTTAATGATGGATGGATGCACTTTTTGGGCTTCAAAATCTCAACAGCCATTTACTGCCATTATAAATCTTGGAAAAGCCATGAGATTTTTTAATGTAACTCAATTAAATGAAAATATAGTTTAAATTGTATTAAATGGAATTATCTGAACTTCAGAGTGCATTTTTTGATCTTTATATGTAATGCAGTATTTATGTAATTTCTACTGAGAGTTGATCGCATGTGTTTATTTACTGCCTTTGAATACACTTAAGTGTATTTAATACAACCTAAAGGGATAATACACCCAAAAATGTATATTATCCCAAGATTTACTCACCCTCAAGCCATCCTGGGTGTATATGACTTTTTTCTTTCAGACGAATAGAATCGGAGTTATATTTAAAAAAAAAAAAATCCTATAATGGCAGTGAATGGCTGTTGAGATTTTAAAGTCCAATAAAGTGCATCCATCCATCATAAAAAGTATGGTTTATAAAGTTTTAGGTATGGATATTTTTCTTACATACAAACGCATGATGGATGGATGCACTTTTTTGGGCTTCAAAATCTCAACACCCATTCACTGCCATTATAAAGTTTGGAAAAGCCATGAGATTTTTTTATGTAACTCAATTAAATGAAAATATAGTTTAAATTGTATTAAATGGAATTATCTGAACTTCAGAGTGCATTTTTTGATCTTTATATGTAATGCAATATTTATGTCATTTCTACTGAGAGTTGATAGTATGTGTTTATTTGCTGTCTTTGAATACACTTAAGTGTATTTAATACAACTTAAAGGGATAATACACCCAAAAATGTATATTATTCCAAGATTTACTAACCCTCAAGCCATCCTAGGTGTATATGACTGTCTTCTTTCAGATGAATAGAATCAGAGTTATATTTAAAAAAAAATGTCCTATAATGGCAGTGAATGGCTGTTGAGATTTTAAAGTCCAATAAAGTGCATCCATCCATCATAAAAAGTATGGTTTATAAAGTTTTTATGGTTTATAATAGTATGGATATTTTTCTTATATACAAACACACCAGTGTGGAGCACTTTTAATAAAGGATGGATTCACTTTTTTGGGCTTTAAAATTTCAACACCCATTCACTGCCATTATAAAGTTTGGAAGAGCGAGGACATTTTTTAATATATTCTGATTGAATTCATCTAAAAAAAAGAAAGTCATATATACTTAGAAGCAACCTGGTTCATTGCTTGAAATACGAAGATTTTTTTCTGAAAACTGAGGCAGAAAGTGGTTAGCGTTCCTACATTGTGCCTTTCTAAGTATTGACACGTCAGTATTGGATGTAGAAACAGATTGGCTTATTTATTCTGGTTTCTCTGGGTTGACATTTACCCTTCTTCCAGTGTGTGCAGAAATCTGACTCATATTTTTGCTCTGCTTTTTGCTTTCGTTCTTTTCAGCGGTATCAAATAAGGTCAACCATATAGCTGAGTAAATCTTTCCAGTGTGCTCTCTCTATCCTTCCACCTTTTTAACTACTGTCTCCCTCTCTCTCTGTAGTTTTCATACGGCTCCAGTTCTCCAGCTTTATCCAACCGCCAGCGCTTTCCCACTTTCTTCCGTACGCACCCGTCAGCAACTCTGCATAATCCCACACGTGTGCGGCTCTTCCAGAAGTGGGAATGGACAAAGATTGCCACCATCCAGCAGACCACTGAAGTCTTTACCTCAGTCAGTCCTACATCCAAAACTTTCTTATTTATCATACTCAGTATAGTCATGCTGTGGTTTTCCTATTGCTACCAGGTTCTCAATATTTATGCATTTTTTTATTTCCTGATAATTACTTACTAATATGTCATCCAAGATGTTCGTCTTTCTTTATTCAGTCGAAAATATACTAAAAAAAATAAAAATACACATTTTTATACATATTTTTAACCACAGATGCTTGTCTTGCACTAGCTCTGCGTCCATGACTTCATGCATCACATTGAATGAATGAATGAAAGGTCACACGTAACGTATAGGCGGAAGTACTGAGTGTTTACAAAGCGAACATGCAAAGAAAGTCAGTCGCCCTTTACAAAAAAAGATAAAACACAACGTGGGATGCTTTTGAAGTTGGAGGAGAAAATGAGATGACATTTTTTATCCTACCCTACCTTTTTGAACTGAAGTACACTGTCGAAACACTAACCACGCGTGGCCAAAACAAGCATTTGTGGTTAAAAAATATTGAATGTTTTTTTTTTTTTTTTTTTTTTTTTTTTTTTTTTTTAGAAAGTGATTGATTGTTTCACTAGATACGACCCTTATTCATCGGCTGGGATTGTGTAGAGCTCTTTGAAGCTGCATTGAAACTGCAATTTGGACCTTCAACCCATTGATCTCCTTTGAAGTCCACTATATGGAGAAAAATCTTGAAATGTTTTTTCTTTTTATTCTTCTGAAGAAAGAAAGACATGAAAATCTTGGATTACATGGGGGTGAGTAAATTATCAGGACTTTTGAATTCAGGAGTGAACGAATTCTATAAACATACAGCAAAAAAAAAAAAAAAAAAAAAAAAAAAAACAGCTTAAAAATTCTAAAGGTCACTAGGAGGATGGAAATGGAAAATGGTCATAAAACCTAAATTATGACTGTGTTTGCGCAAAAAACTTTGATGAACGCTGTAAGTGGGCCTCAGGGGGAAATGAAATGTAAAAGAAATTGATATGACCCCTTTAAAGGAAGTAATTTTGCAGAAAAGTGGTTTCCTGTGCATCTTAAAACTGTTAGCGAGCTTAGGCCTTTTACTCTAAGGTTAATGCCTCAGAGTGAATGGCAGAGACCGTGGTTGATTATTCTCTCCTTAAGTGAGGAAAGACTCTTAAAGTCATTTTTCTTCATGTTGGCTGCTAGGAATATTGACCAAGTCATAAATCTCTCGTGCATCGATTCAATATTGAGCTAGTGTAATTCCGCTAGGCTAATGATCCCCCTCCATCTCTTCACCAGCTCATCTCTTTTTCTCATTTACTTTCATCGCAATCCTTCTCTCCTGTTCACATCCTCTTTCTCTCTTCATATTCCTCCATTCATTGATGGCAGATGTCTCATTGGCACCTTTTCAAAAATGCATTGCCTCATTGCCTACACAGGTGACTGCCTTCTGTGGAACTTAATAAGTGATTTGGAACATTCTACTTTGTATTTTTGATATATGTAGTATATAAGTGCATTTTTTAAAATCTTTTTTTCTATCCACCTTTCTTTCTAAACTGTTTTCTTTTTCTGTTTCCTTTACTGTCTTTTTTTTTTTACTTTGGTCTACGCTTTGACCATTCATCTCTTGGCCTCCTTTTGTTCTTCTCTTTCATTCGCTCCTTGATCTTTTCATGTGCGCTCTTCCTGTCTGTCCTCTGCTCTCCACAAACATCACTCCTGTCCTGTCACTCCTGCCGTCTCACCGCTCTCTCTTTTTCTCTCTCTACAGACTTTGGATGATCTGGAGGAGCGTGTGAAGGAGGCCGGCATCGAGATAAGCGTTAGACAGAGCTTCCTCACGGATCCCGCAGTGGCTGTCAAAAACCTGAAGGTGCTTTGATGAAAAATTCACCAGCCGCTCACTTCCTCTCCTCAGCCCGTGTCGGGTAGCTAGCTAGCAGGCAGAGGCGCATGAAAATCTTATGTGAAATAAATCAACACTCTGAAGGATCGGTCCTCTCTGTCAGATCAAGTGACGGTTCGGATACCATCTCGGTCACTACTGACAGTTATTATTGAATAGCTAGACATCGTTTTTTATTGCAAAATTATATTGCATGAAGATCTCACGAGACTGTCTTTTTAAATGCTTGGCTTAAAATATTTTAGGCTTATATAATTCAGCCAATATATAAAATCTTAGATGTTTTTAAAGGTCATGTGTGTAATTCTTTTTTCAGCGCTGCACCCACCTTAATATACAGAGAGAACTGTGAGGAATCCGATTACTCTGAAAAGTGTTTAGGAAAGCTTTTTGAAAACCGTCTTTATTTTCGCAGTTCCATTTGGTTATGCTAATGGTGCAAAAATTACACACTTCACCTTTAAAGCATGTCACAAACTGAGTAAATTAAAGCAGTAAGTCACAAGAAGTGTTCTTATCCATTGCAAAATCACTGTAACCCACATACTCAAGTGGCTTATTGCTTTTATGAAGAAATGTTGAATAGAGAGTCATATTTATAAGAAATAATTATCAGAATAAAAAATGATCCTAGCAAGTAATGTAGTTCATTATCTGTAGGCTGTTTGTGGCTACCGAGCAAGATAGCAGCTCTAACTTTAACTGCGGCTGATCAACCCAGAATGTATATAATTATAATAGAATTTTAATAAATAATACATAATTATTATGCATATACAAATACACACAAATTAATGTATATATCTAAGAGAAATGTTATGTACAAAATATTTTTATTTATATATAATACAAATTATATAAAAATTATAATAAATACATACACTTGTAAATGTTTCTTAAACACATACATTAATGGGTCTGTATTTATATATACATAATAATTACACACAGTACACACACATATATTAGGCAACTCAAACTTTTATTTTGTATGTGGTTAATTGCGATTAATTGTTTGACAGCCCTAATTTAATATAATTTTAGATATTTAGTCTCAACAAAGGCACAGAATGAGTTTCATAATTAGTATAAATTAAAATATGTCAATAAGTCATAGTAAGGAGATTATTAATAATAATTTTTCTATTTGTCACTAGCTATCTACGTTTCCATCTATGCCGCAATTTTAATTTATGCAAATATGTCATGCACGAAACGTGTGTACAAAAACTTTGTTTCTATTTTGTTCAAGAGAACTAAATCATCACTGTATGAAAATGTTGAAAAAAAGAAACTGATAAGTAATTGTTTCTCAAATATCTTTTTTGCCAATTCCATCCAGTGTTTTTATGCACAGTCCTAAAATTAGTATAAAATATGTGAATGCAAATTAGGCTAGTGACACTTTGTGTGATGTTTCTGTGATGTTTCTTGTTTTCTTTTCTCTAATATGTCTCCAGCGTCAAGATGCTAGAATCATAGTCGGCCTGTTTTACGAGACTGAAGCCAGAAAGGTGTTTTGCGAGGCAAGTGTCAATTGCAATTCTTCATACAAGTACATCTGAGCTGTCAATTTATTTTAAGGAGACATATTATGCCCCTTTTTACAATATGTAATATTGTAAATAATAAGTCTCAGGTGTGCCCATAATGTGCCTCTGAAATTTTAGTGCAAAATACCCCACAAATAATTTATTAGATCATTATGAAAATGTCTATTTTGAGTGAAAGCAGAAACATGCTGTTTTCGTGCATGTCTCTTTGAATGCAAATGAGCTGCTGCTCCCCACCCCCTTTTCCAGAATGGGGCTGTGGCATTACAGCTCGTAACTCAGATACTCTGCCAAAAAACATCTGTTTTGTTTTGATTGTCATGTCCATCGCTCTAAAATCATGCGTTTTAGTTTAAGCTTCTGATATACCGTTTTGGGCGCACACATCCGAAGCACATGCTCAGTAAGTGGCTGTCACAGGCATGTGAGTACTAAACTAATTTCTCAAGTTTATGTTAAAAACACATGAGTTACAAAAACAGTTGGTTATGTCTGTGAAGGTAAACAGCTGGGGGAAAAAATCACGTTTATATTAGATCTGTGTGGCAGATCAGTCAGTAAATCCATTGCTTTTTTGTGCCATTGAGGCTGTTACTGTAAATACTGTTCTGTACTTGTTAGTGCAGTCAACGACAGAACAGTTAGCATACTTTGCTCTAACGTTTGCCATAGCGTTAGAACTAGTACACTGTAGTTTTTTGCGAAAATAAAATGGAAGCACCGTGGGTGGTATATTTTAATAAGATCCCCTTCCTACGTCATGGGGAGCAAAATCTGAGCGACTGTTTTTTTGACATGCTTGCAGAGAAAGGCTTACCAGAACAAAGCTACCGGGTTGTCCTTTTTCACATTTTCTAAATTGGTAGATGCAGTGGGGACTCAAGCACGGAAAGGCAGATTTTCATGATATGTCCCCTTTAAATCAGTTCACCACAATTCAGTTTGACTCTTTTACTCATCTTGAGTGAACTCACTGTGGCTTAACTGAGATTAAAATATTGAATGAGATTATTGCTTAAGCACAAACCTTCCAAACATGGTGTCATCTTTGGCAGGTCTTCAAAGAGAAACTCTATGGTAAGAAGTACGTATGGTTCCTCATCGGCTGGTATGCAGACAACTGGTTTAAGATCAAAGATCCGGCCATCAACTGCACAGTGGAGAACATGACGGAAGCCGTGGAAGGGCACGTCACCACTGAAATCGTCATGCTGAACCCGGAGACCGTCCGCGGTGCCTCCAACCTGGTAAGAAAACATTATCTTCTCAGACAAAGCTGTTGACAATAGATGATGGTTATATAAAAAATGTCATGATGGGATCATTAATCCTCCACAGACCTCCCAAGAGTTCCTGGCCCAGCTGATGTCACGTCTCGGGGGGAAGAACCCGGAAGAAACGGGCGGATTTCAGGAAGCTCCGCTCGCATATGATGCCGTATGGGCTCTTGCACTGGCCCTCAATAAAACAGTGGCCCCTCTAAGGGCCAAAGGCTGGGCACTGGAGGACTTCAACTACAACAACAAGGAAATCACTGCCGAGATTTACCGAGCACTCAACACCAGCTCGTTTGAAGGAGTGTCTGTGAGTTGATGAATAGCATTTCTGAAAAACAAAGGAGAAATAGCTGTCAAATAACAATGAGGTAAAATACTCCAGACGATCATTTCTCAGACCTGTCAGAGAGCCTTTTTGAGACACTCATCAGTCTCAGATGATCACGTTTTTATGATAACAATGAATTTGAGTTCAAACTCATTATAGGATGATTCAGCCTTTATTTTCCACAGATTTTTGCCTTTTATAACTCACAAATGAGTCACAAATGTATTTTATAAATGATGATTTTGTATTGATGTAATATTTATTTATATTTATGCATTTGTGTTTAATAGGGTCATGTCGTGTTTGATGCTCAAGGTTCACGTATGGCCTGGACTCTCATTGAGCAACTTCAAGGTACAAACTAAACCAAAAACCCTAAAGCTAATGTAGAATATAATAATAGGCATCAAAAATCCAATTTTTTGACATCTTCGACTCGCGATTAGCGTGCTTCAGTTTTTTATGAAGTTTCAGCATGAAGTTTAAAAACATACATTTTTTTTCAAAGATTTTCCTATTTAAATCAATGTGATAAACAAGTTAGGTCAAAAGGAATTTAAGAGTAATCAAAAAGTAGTAAGATTATATTACCTAAATGTGTAATGTAATAGATTACATTACAGTTTCTGTCATGTAATTTGTAATCCATAACGGATTACAATTTGTAAGTATTGTGCGCTCAGCACTGTGTATACATATTAGGAATTATAAAATAAAAGACTGTCTAAGATTGTTATTGAATGCAAAGTTTAATTTGTGGTGGAAACTGTGATGGTTGAAAAAATGACAAAGTTCTCTTATGAAGTATGAATGTCCACTGTTGGACATTGTTTGTAGACAAATTAAACTATGAAAAGTATGAAAAGTAACTTTATTTTAGAAATAAAATTTCTAAAAGAAACTTTCTAAAAGTCCATTTGGCCTAAACTGCCTGTAGTTAAGAAAAGCCCATTTATCCTACTTCCTCCTTATTACTTCTCTGTGTCTGCAGTCGTATTTTAGTGTTAAAGATTTCTGAATGACCCATATTTCCTTTTTAGTTTCAATGAATGGTCTGGACTTGTGAAAAAGTCTAAGCTTTGTGTTGTGAAAGTTTGTCTACGTAGCGCTTAAAAGTCTTTGATTTCCAAAGAGCGAAGTCTACAATATGTTCTCTTTCAGATTAACTTTGATCAATGCAGTTGGTCTCTTTTTTTTTTTTCCATTTATTTTTTTTAAATCTTCAACCCATTGATGCAGCTCTAAGTCGACTACTTTTTCCAAGTTGTCGAGTCAGGCCTCTTTTGAAGCTTTTATTGCAGTGTTTGGTGCAAGCAAGTTTCTTAATGTGACCTTTAGTTGACACACTGTTAATTAGATGCTATATTTACACAGGAAAACTTTTAATACAAGCCTTTAAAATAACATTACATCTATAGTATGCCCATTTATAATTCATGGACAGATGATGGTCTCTTTGTTTTAAGTCGAGGCTGAAGATGTCAGCATGAGAATTTGTTTCATATACACTTTTCTCTCTGAGTTTTCTTGTCTTTCATTTCACTTTTTACCTTTTTTTCCCTCAGGTGGGAGCTACAAGAAGATTGGGTACTATGACAGCACAAAAGGCAACCTGTCCTGGTACGGAAACGACAAATGGATCGGTAAGAGAAACCTGCCTTTATTTCTGGACGTCGAGACAGCTCTGTCCGTTCCACTCCCGTCACCTTTCACAGCCGTACTTGGCCCATCGAGATTGAGGCTTACCAGTATTGATTTCTGTTAGCTCAACAAAGCCCTGTCGCACTCTTTAATACATCGCTAACAATTAGCTGTCCTTTCTGCTAGAGGAGGCCATACAGGCTCAGGGGAGCGGAGAAGTGGAGCCGCGGCGCCGTTCATGGCTCGCTCTGACCTTTGTGCAGCTCTGTGAATTTTCTTGATTGACAAACCGGTATTGATGAAAGAGATGTAGGGCACACAGCGGATCAAATGAAAATGTGTGATGATGCTCGCCGATAAATGGGAAAGTACAACGTGCAGGAAAGAGTGTGAAATTGAAAAAGTAATTTAATCTTCTTGCGGAAAGGTAAACCAAGGTTTTGTTCAGACAGGCATCAAAAATCCAATTTTTTGACGTCTTCGACTCCAATCCATTAAGTTGTTTGCAGACTGGAGCAAAGGGTCAAGGTTTGACTTGTTAGCATGGTTCAGTTTGGCCCTGCTGGTGGCTAATCTTTTTCTAATGACAGACATTCAAAATAGCTAATATATATATATGTGTGTATATATATATCAGCACTCAGGTTTGAGTTCACTATTGCTCAGGCTTTATTCCAGTTCACCATCATTAAGGTTTGATTCCTGTTCACAATACAGTAGTTCACTGTCACTCAGGTTTAATTATGGTTTACTGTAATTCACAATCACTCAGGTTTGATTCTAGTTCACTATTGCTTAGGTTTGATTCCTGTTCACTATAGTTCACTGTCACTCAGGTTTGACTACTGTTCACTATAAAGCAGTTCACTATTGCTTAGGTTTGATTCTAGTTCACTATAGTTTACTATCACTCAGGTTTGATTCTAGTTCACTGTTGCTTAGACTTGATTCCTGTTCACTATAGTTTACTAACAATCAGGTTTGATTCGAGTTCACTGATGCTCAGACTTGATTCCTGTTCACTAGTTCACCGTCACTCAGGTTTGACTCCTGTTCACTATAGAGCAGTTCACTATTGCTCATGTTTGATTACCGTTCACTATAGTTAAATATCACTTAGGTTTGATTCTAGTTCACTATTGCTCAGACTCGATCCTAGTTCACTATAGTCTACTCTACCTCAGGCTTCACTCTTTCACTATAGTTCACTATTGCTCAGGCTTTATTCCTATTCACTATCACATCAGGTTCACTATCACTTTTCATTTTCATTTAGTTTACATTTATGTTTGATTCCTGTTCACTATAGTTCACCGTCACTCAGGTTTGATTCCTGTTCACTATAGTTCACTATCACTCTGGTTTGATTCCTGTTCACTATAGAGTAGTTCACTATCACTCAGGTTTGATTCCTGTTCACTATAGTTCACTATCACTCTGGTTTGATTCCTGTTCACTATAGTTCACTATCACTCTGGTTTGATTCCTGTTCACTATAGAGCAGTTCACTATCACTCTGGTTTGATTCCTGTTCACTATAGAGCAGTTCACTATTGCTCAAGTTTGATTCTAGTTCGCTATAGTTTACTATCACTCAGGTTTGATTTTAATTCACTATTGCTTAGGTTTGATTCCCTCAGGTTTGATCACTTCTAGTTAAAGTATATATAAAAATGTATTTGAACTAGTATATATTATATAATAAAGTATAATACATTTTTATTTGTATAATAATTATTTTTTATTTCAACTAGTTGCCAAATGTTGGCTAATTGCCAACATTTTTCATTTTCATTTAGTTTACCTTCATGTACTTAAATAACTAAAACTAAAATTAAATAAAAATTAATACAATTATATAATCATATTAAAAATCAATAACTAAAAAAAAGGACCAAAAACAACAAAATTACTAAAAAAACCAAATTCAAAATATTTGTAAAATGTATTGTATTTACCAGTCTCTTGAAATCAACATTTTTCCTTTCTGCTATTTTTAATGTCACAGCTCAGAATAGCTATAAAAATTAAATGAAAATAAATTTAATTTAATTATAAAATATTTTTTTTACTAACCCAATGCCAACCATTTCTAAATGTGGTCTGAAACGTGATTACAATATATTTCAGAAAAATATATTTCAGTCTGAATAATCAGATTAGAAGTCTTTTTTTCTCATTTAGGATGCTGTGTGACTGTAACATCACACAAAGTGCAGTGTCTGTGAATGAATTCACTTATTTACGCTTGCATTGGCTGCATTTAGAGTGTACTGAATGAGCAAACGGGTGAGTGGTTTCACACTCAGCATATGCATGAATGTGTAAATAGTGCCAAAATACCTCTGACGCTTATATTGTGTCATGTGCCTCTTGAAATCATTTCTAGTTTTCCACTGGCCTTTTTGACCAGCCAGTCCTAAAAATGCAGTGTGAATAAAGCAAAAGAAGCATTACTTTTTAAAAGCGTCCTGTCAGGTGTAATGTCACCCTTAGAATAGCTTGGATAAAACATTCACAGCTTGCTCCTTTTTCTGCACGGATGCTGGGATACTATTCTAGTGAATCATTAACAAAAGCACCAATCGGTGCCTTCTCTATTACCCCACAAATTGGTTTTCTGCCAAGAGATGGGAATTGAATTGCCACCACCAAAATCCTGTATTTTCTCACCCCAGAGATACAGAGGCGATTATTTGCTGGATTTGCCCGGTCCTCTTCTGTGAGTCGTTCTTGATTTAGGCTCTAATCAATCCTTCATGCTGTGATCCCATTGAGTGGATTCCACCAGCGTGACGGTAACAAAGCAGCGCTGCCCTACATTAGACGAGTAATGACCTCACACTTCACTAGTGCTTGTTTTTTGAATGGCTACAAGGTGAAGATCAATGCTGCAGGCAGAAGTTTGGGAAAAATGAAAGATTATTATAGATGTCAATGTCAGCTTAGTGACTGAACAGTGCAATTTACTCTATTTGACAGGGTGATTACAGAGTGTATGAAATGCATTCAGATTTGCATGTTTCTGAAGGTTTCGATTATTATTTTAAAAAAAAGCACAGAAGGTTGGGTCCTATGAAGTTAGAGAGATTGTTTAGGAGTTTTGTGGCTTTTAGTCCAATGTCTGTACTCATAAAAGTTCACAAGATTAATGATAATTTGTAACACTTTATAGTAAGGTTACAAGTTATTAGTTACAGTGAATTAGGTATGAATATATATCAGGGGTGTTTCTTCTGAGGAGGCAAGGGAGGCAGTGCCTCCTCAAAAAATTGGATGGGAATATAAAATCATAATACAAAAATAAAACAATGCAAATATTATAAAATATGACATGACAATTTTATAAATCACTTGTTTTACTAAACTGTCCAACAGTGACACCAGCAGGTAAAGTTACAGTGGGAGTCCACGTCTCTTTCGCCTCCCCTGAGCCCATTGAGTTTTTAGCAGACTCCCTAAAGCATGCTGTGAGTTTGGTGGGGGTAATTAAGAATGAATGGGAGGAGGCAATGCCTCCATTGTGATATGATTGGATATTACTGGTTATGATCGTCTGTGATTGGTTAATGTGATAAATCCCTCTTGTGTGCGTGTTCCGTGTTCATGAATCAGTCTGAATGAACAATATAATGCTGTTAATGGGAAGATTCTCTGGAGAGCGAATATCATCAAAAAAAATAGAACTTTCGACTCACCGTGTCCGAAAGGGGCAGGGCCACTTTTAGTAAAATGCCTATAACTCCTGAGCAGAATGAGATATCTTCGCTAAACTCAGAACACTTATGTAGGAGCTCAATCTGAGGTTGCAGGATAAAAATCGCTGAGCTTGGCCACTTGGTGGCGCTGTAAGAGGGAAAACATAAAAATGGCTATACCTACGCAACCATTTGTCCTATCAACATGAAAATTGCCACAAGTGTCTATGAGGACATCTGTGTATATCAAAAAAAAAACATGGCCTGTTAAATGATTGAGAAGATGTAAAAAAAACCCTGCTTTTGCGAACTTGAGGTTCTTCGCTCAGTCTGGAAAAAACACTGCAGTACAATTCTCTGGACTCTCTAGGTCAATAATTATCAAAAAAAGTTTAAATTTACCCTTTGGGAAGCTCTACTGGGGTCGTTTAGAAAAGGGGCCTTTATAGGATTTACCCAAAATCCTATAAAGCCTAAAGAAAAACTCAAAACTTCACAAAACCTGGTGAACACAGGCGACAAGTGATTCTAAACAAGCATGCACCATTTTAAGGAGATCATAAATGTTACAAAACATAATTTTTCTATGGTAAATTACCTGTATTTGCAAAAAAAGGCTTGCTATATAATGTCTTTTTTCGTATGTGCTTAAATGCTTTAAAGAGCTTGAACCCTGGTAATCACTGCGTGCAACTATATTGTGTAAATTGTTACTTCCCTGAGTTATTATTTTGGAATAAATGTAAAATGCTTAAAAACACTAAACTGATCAGATTTATACTTGGTTTTAATAAATAAAATAGCCTAAAATAGCCTACATTGTTAATGTAAAAATACAATATAGAGTAATGAAAGTAATGTTTAATTAACCAATAAAATGTGACTGGGACATGAATTTACATTTAATAATAATAAAAAAAAAACTTACACAGTCTACTGTTTGGGGTCAGTACTTTATTATTATTATTTTTTTAAAGAAATTAATACTTTTATTTCGGAAGGATGCATTAAATTGATCAAAAGTGACAGCTCAAAAGACATTTACACTGTCACAAAAAAATTCGGTTTCAAATATATACTGTTATTTTGAACTTTCTATTCATCAAGAGTTCTGAAAAAAAATGTACCACATTTTCCACAAAAATATTAAGCTGTTTTCAATATTGATAATGACAAAATGTTTCTTGAGCAGCAAATCAACATATTAGAATGATTTCTGAAGGATCATGTGACACTGAAGACTGGAGTAATGATGCTGAAAATTCACAGAAATTGAGAACAGTTATTTTAAATTGTAACAATATTATAGTTTTATAGTTTATTATATTATAGTTTCTGGTAGTTCCAGAAATATTTATCTTACGCAAGCTTGATGTCACAGAAAGATATATACAAAGTGCTTCCTTCATTTAATAACACCTAAACCCTGATTAAAAATAGCAATTAGTAATCCCACTCTTTCACTTCCTCTGCAGTAACATCCTGCCACCAAAAGGGACTGCAAAAGGGCATGAATCCAAAAACCTCCAAAAAGCCATTTGACTTCATTTAAAATCATTTTCTTCCCTCATTTGCAAATGTACATCCTTTTAGCCAATCACAGCTATTTTCAGAAAAACTGAATTCTGAGTTATGACCTATTTAGTCACGTCTTCCTCTTTCCTCCACGGAGAAAAGCGGAGCATTGAGCTGGTGACATTGCTTGCTGTTTTTTTGCCCTTGATAATAGCAGAAGCAGCAGATGTTCTTTCCAAATAGCGCACAAACTCCTCCGGGATCCATTGGGTGAGATTCTCAAGCCTTTATGCAATTTCTAATTTTTATTCAAATAAAAACAGCCTTTGAAACATAAAACACAGGTCAGAACTCAGGACTCGGTTTCTCATGTCTTTTTTAACCATATGGCCGTGCCCGTGCTTTTCCGCAATCTCTCGGTAGCTCCTGACAACCACTTTAGCATGACTTTCTCTTCCAAATTGCTGTGGAAACTGTTGTTAAGCCAGGTCTCCATAGCAACACCCTGTCCTGATTCTTAGATCAAGGACGACGGAAGGTTTACTGTGCGAATGCATCAACTGACAGGACAGGGCTTTCTCACACTCACACACACACATTTATCTCTGCAGCATTGCTGCCACATTGCAGTAGCAAATGTCAGGTGTCACTCTTGACCCGTCAGTGTGCTGACATTCGGAAAATCAACAAACATTGTGTCACTTTTGACGAAGCCGAGGGCCAGCTGTCTACGGACACATGTCCCTCACGGTCAGTTTTCCGTCCCCGGTAATGACACGCTTGCTTCTGACAGAGAAATACTCTAATTTAAACTATCGCTCAGATAGTTAGATTTCTGTCAGTTTGTTTGTCTATTTCAAATAGCTTTATACGCACAAGACAGCCATCATCACTCTAATTATTGTTCCTGCAGGAATCCTGTTTTTGGTTATAATTATAGTGACAGATTGAACAGCGAGAGGCGTAAATTCTTAATTTCTGTCACAGTGCCAATAAGAGCGATAACATTAGTGTGAGGAGTGAGAACATAATGCTTTTACTATGAGTTTACAAGGGTGCTGTGAACTCTGTTAGTCATTTTAGATTGACACAGTGAGCTAGATGATCTGTGAAATTTTAAGTTAGTTTCATTAATTTACCTTGGATCAAATGTGAGGGCTGACAGTTTGATTCACAACATGAAGATTTATTTGAACTTTTAGAGAAAACAAATTATATTATCTTAACTTCTAACTTATATAATTGTCAGTGTTGTACCACATGGGTCATCCATAGACTTATATTTTACACTTCTATTAAAAAAAGTTTGAGGTCAGTATGATTTTTATTATTACTTTTACTCAGCAGGGATGCATTCAAAATCATATTTCTATTTTAAATAAGTGTTGTTCTTTTGAACTTTCTATCATCAAAGAATCTTGTATGGCAGTTTCCATAAAAATATTATGTAGCACAACATTGATTATATTAAGAAAGTGTTTTTTTGTTGTTGTTTGTTGTTTTGTTGTTTTGTTTTTTTGAGCAGCAAATCAGCATATTAGAATGATTTCTGAAGGATCATGTGACACTGAAGACTGAAGTAGTGATGCTAGCTTTGATCACAGGAGAAAACAGATATTTTAAATTGTAATAATATTTCACAATATTACTGTTTTTACTGTATTTTTTATCAAATAAAAGTAGCTTTGGTGAGCTTCTAATAAAAACATTTTTAAAAAATCTTACCGAGCTAAACTTTTGAATGGTAGTATACATAAACTAATAGCAAAATTAAATTTTAAGCATTGAAATAGTGTACATTGAAATAACAAAATTTGTAATTTGTCTAAGACAAGTTTAAATAAAACATAATTACTAACTAATCAATTATTTGTAGCAATTATAATAGACATATTTCGTTCGACTAATTTATGACTTAAATTATGCCATACAACAGTGAAAATGTCTTAACTTACTGTAATTAAAAATAATAGGGCTGGGTTTTGACACGAATTTCACAATTCGATTCTGATTCACAAGCTTGTGATTCGATTAGATTTTGATTAGATTTGATATGGCTAAATGTGGCTAAAGTAAACAGGCTCGTCACTCCACAGAGAGAAGAGAGGGCCGGGGCGAGCAGAGCTCATTAACATTTAAAGCAACCTTAACCAGAACAGGATGAATTTTGCAGAGCTGATTTTGGCAAGGTAAAAAGGGTGTTGTTTTACACTACAATTGAGAAATTTTAACCAAAGTATATTAGGCTTTTCATAAAGACCCTAAAGAATCATATCAACTTGTGGAAAATGGGCATCCGATGACCCATTTAAGGGAAAAAAAATCTCAATGAATGCTGTAAAATATACAAAAGAGTCAGTTGGTACTACATTAGTACAGTATTGAAGGTTAAAATGAACTGATTTGTATACAAACGCTTAAATTACACTCAATTAAGTTTTTATAATTAAAAATATACAATTACGTAATTATATTTCTACTCGTTTGAAATATAAACATTTAAATAGTGGCTTTCATAAAATCTTGACGGATTTATTCAAACATAAATTAAACATTGAAGAACAGTAAAAAATTATAATGAATGTTCTATGGTGCATTTGTTTAGCAAAATGCTCCTCTCTAGAGTTCATTTTTCTAGCTGACTAATGAGTTTGTCTTTTTCTGAGGTAAATGTTATGTGACATATTCTTTACAAGCTGTTATATTTACTTTTTTTCGCGGTTGAAACACTAATTGAACAGTTACATGAGACAGGATATGGATTTCGGTAATTGTACTCTTTATTTTAACATACCTTCAGATGTTCATTCATGTTTATTTCATGCTGAAACTCGTATTAAAGCATAGGAAACAATCAGTTCTGCCACCTCTCTCAAAATAAGGCACTGCAGCGAACTGTCACTCAACATTAAACAGCACCAAAACAGCATTTATTGTTTGAATACTGTAGTAAAATGGACAGAATTTGAAATAGGAGACGTTGTTTCAAATCAAAAGTAACAAAGCACAAAGCTTATTACGATTTATTGGATGGGAGGCGCCGTAAAATGTTCCATCCATTAACTGAAAACAGGCTAGAATTTAGAATCAATATCGTTTCGTAAAAAATCGAGAAAGCCCTAAAAATAACATCAAAATTTGAATCTGTTGATTTTACATTGATGTTTCACTGCAAGAATAGGTCCTGTCAGTATATTTAACCATTGACTTAATCTTCCTGCTCTCTCCCGCATCTTTTGTCATGTAAACCAAATGTCTCATTTACAAGCCATTTACAATGTGTTCATACCAGATGCCATCATTAAAAATCCCCCCAGATATATCAATTTGTTCTCATTTTGCAACATTTTATTGTTGTGAGAGTTTTGAGAGTTTTCCTTGTCCTTTGTATATTTGTTTATTAAATATATTAGTGTATTTGTTTATTCTTTGAGCTATAAATGAAAGAGCAGTACTCTCAGCTCCATTCAACGCATCTTTAAATCTGTTTCACAGAATCCTGCAGATTTTCCTCCAAAACAAGCAGCAAAAGTGTGAAAAGTGTGAAAGAAGTCAGAATCCGTCTGGTCCTGCTAATGTGTGAACATCGCGAGCTTCCTTTTCCCCTGAAATTTTCCAGACACTTTACGTGTCAAACCGGCCCAGTGGCCTTATTTCACAGAAAATTGTCTGTCAAAAAAATCCATTAATATTCCCTCCAAGTCATGTGTTTCTGAAGTCTGACAACGCAGACGTAGCTAATGACTCTCTGAACTAAGCTGGAATATTTCGCCTTTGCTCTTCCAACTGTCAATGAAGTCAGTCTCTTTTTTTTTTTTTTTTTTTTCAGCATCTAGTGACACGCCGTTGTGATCTAGACACTCTTATCTGCCTTTCTGTTCTGTCGGTGCTCATTCGGTTTCTCTGATATTTCCTGACTGGTTTCTCTTTTGACAGGCTCTGGCCCTCCAGCAGACCAGACCAAGGTGATTGTGGAGTTTCGTTTCCTTTCCCAGAAGCTCTTTGTGTCTGTGTCTGTCTTTGCTGGGCTGGGAATCCTTCTGGGCATAGTCTGCCTCTCCTTCAACATATACAACAGTAGCGTCAGGTTAGTATCCTGTGTTCATAAGAAATACACGGGGATGAGGTCTGAAGTGCATTACATTTAAAAGTCATTTTATGTTTATTTTGTGTTGGTCAGTATGTCGGTTCTGTCCAGTTTAATTATTTTTATGGTACTGCACCTCCAAAAAGAGCCATTTTTATAATTTTATATCTTTGTTAACATATTGTTCTTTTAGCTTTGTGGATTGGAACATTTAAAAAGATACTTTATTCAAGAAATATTGCCTAAAAATAAGTCATTAAGTTATCTTACACAATTTTTCTCAATTTTCTAAATTTTTCATAATTTTAAGTAATTTTATCTTATTGATTTTATTGAGTGATTAGGTATTTTTTACTGACAGCGAAATGTAAAGATAATTAAGAAATTGTGTCCAAAGCTGCTTTACATTATGGCTAGTTCATAGAAATGTGGCACACAAACCATTATGACTGAAATGAAATGATGGTGGATAAGGGTTTTAATAAAACCCAGTATGAACTGGAGTGGAAAGTGAACCTTAGAGTAAAGTTATGAAAAAATTTTTCATTTTTCACAATTTTATGACTCCTTTGAATGTTCCCTCGCCTGTTACAAAACAATATTTCAGGCCAGCATAACATGTTTTGGATTTCTCATTTTGAAACAGTGTAATATATCTGTGGACTGAGTTGTAATTTGTTGTAACCCTTCTGACAGATACATTCAGAACTCTCAGCCCTATCTGAACAACATGACGGCGGTGGGTTGCGTGCTGGCATTAGCAGCTGTCTTTCCTCTGGGCATCGATGGCCTTCACGTCCATAAATCACGGTTCCCAGTGGTGTGCCAGGTAGTGTCGTAAATGTTATACTCACTTTTTTATTGCCAGTTCCTCTTATTCAGCCTTGACCTTTGAGCATGGTGAAGATTTTTTTGTAAAAATGAAATGGCTGCTTTGGAGCTGAGCTCCCAAATGAACTATATCTCTCTCATTCTTGTAGTTTCGCCTGTGGCTGCTTGGACTAGGCTTTAGTTTAGCCTATGGCAGCATGTTCACCAAGATCTGGTGGGTTCACACTGTCTTCACCAAGAAAGATGAGAAAAAAGAGAAGAGGAAGGTAAATCGGTTTTGAGTGGGTAAAAAAATTATCTTGCATGTAAAGGAATGGATGTTTTTGCAAATCGGTATAAATTTTCATACAGCTTTATAATATTTGAATTATGTAAAATGATAAAAAAAATTGTAGTATTTTCATTAAATTAAAAAAATATATATAATAATAATAATAATTATATATATATGTGTGTGTGTGTGTGTGTGTGTGTGTACATACAAAGAGTAAATGTCAAAAATAATATATATATAATAAATTATTACTATTAATAATTCTTAATTCAAAAATGACATTGATAAAATTATTTTATTATTTTTTTATATATATATATATATATATATATATATATAATGTGTGTGTATAATGTCTATAATAAATTAATTACCAAATTAATACATTTAGTAAATTTAAAATGAAAGGTATTTATAAATTAATAATTGCAATTATTTAAAAATTAATAATAATAATATAATAATAATTTAGTAATTATTTATTGTAATGATTATTCATATTAATTATATAATAATTTTATATATATATATATATATATATATACATGTATGTATGTATAATATTAATATAATCATATATGTATATATAATTTTAATAATATGAATTCCTGTTTGGTCTCTTTATATAATAATAATAATTTGCTAATTATTTATTGTAATGATTATTAATATTATTTATGTTCCAAAAACTGTCATAAAAATTATATACACACACCTATATACACACAAACACACACAGACAAATTAACAATTAATTAACAAATTAATACGTTTTTAATTAATTAATTATTTTTTAATTAATTAATTTTGGAATATAATTAATTACAATGAATAATTATTATATTATTAATTATTATATTATCAAATGATTATAAATGCCTAGCAGGTAGTCTCACCTGTGCTTATATCCATTTATTTGCAAAAACAGATCTGTGTTAGTTGTTGTGTTAGTTAACTGTATTTTTTTAGTTATTATTATATAATCAGAACAACCCATTTGCAGTTTGATTGATATTTTTTGGAATGCAGTATAAAACATGATTTTTGAACATTTTTGAAGACTGAGTTACCCATTTTTGCAAATGTAATCTTCATATATATATAGAGAGAGAGAGTTTTGAATGACACAAGGATGAATAAATGATGACAGAATTTTCGTTTTTGGGAGAACTGAGTAATGAATTTGAAATAAATTACATTTGGTTTAATTAGAATGATGGCAGGGCTGCAGACTTTGTACAAGACTTTGCATTTTTCAGTAACCCCTTAATTATTTTCAGATAATTTTGCAGAATCTGCAGATGTGACGAGCAGCGCGCCCGCGTTATGCAGTGCTGCCGAATTCACTGTTATCTGCTGCATATTAAAGAATCCCGCACCGCTGACTCCACAGCGTTAGATGAAGTTTTACAGCATGTAATAGAGAAGAACCTCCCCCCTCCTCTCACATACTCTTGCTGCGAGAAGTTCTGTCCATTTCCTCCTTACACAACACAAACACACTATTAGCATCTTGACACGTGTGTTCGCTCTGATCCTGTGTCCTAAAGCAATAAGACACGGCATTAGGGAAACCCTAAGACCTCATCAAACGACAACCAGATTACCCCAACTATGGAATATGTATGAATATGGATGAGCATTAAACTTCTTTTACGGAAATCCGACCTTCGGGGGATTTTATTATTCAAGAGCTCTGCACGACGAATCGAGATGACTTTCAACTCTCCCAATGTCCGTAATAGGGCAATTTGCCTAAGTGGTTCGACAGCACTTGAAGAAAGTTCAGCGCTCAGACAGAATGTGGTAGAAACGGGGGGCTCTCGGGTCATTTGACGCTTTCATGGCGATTAAGGCAGAGAGAGAGGAGAAAGTGTGCAGTAAAGCTCTGTTCTATCCCGTTTTCCCAGTCTGACGGCCTGGAGGGAGCCTGCAGCCACGGATTAATGGATGGAATGGCAACTGAAAATAACTCCACATTTGTAACACATGACTTTCGTCATGTTTGCTGATGATTGGCATTCCGCTTTCCTGTTACCCACCATGCACCGGAGTAAACACAATTGTTATAGTGTCAGAGCAATTCCGTCATTTACCTTGACAGGAAAATAAACGTGTTATTCAGAACAGCACTCACACTCGTTTCGTTCCAAATCCATATACTTTAACTTTTTTTCCTGGGGAATGTAAAAGTGGAACTTTTTAAAGAAACATCATAAAGCTCTTGTCATGCAATGACTTCCAAACTCCAAAAACAACAAATAAATCACGAATAAAGTAGTTCATATGTTTTTTTTTTCAATGGTATTTTTTTATGGTATTTTTCAACTCATTTTGGGCGATAGCCAATGCTGATACCAATATATGCACACAAAGTTATGCTTTTATGGTGTTTTTGTTGTTTTCTTTGGCTTTTTTACTGTGCTGCTTCATCTTTTCCACTAATGCCTCCAAAAGGAATCATGTTTACCAAATTGCCAATGTAGGTTTGAGGTCTGAATTGGATATGACATAGTAAAGACTAAAAATAAGACAAGAAAACATGTCTTTCTATTGAATTATTCTTGTAAGTTGTATGCAAAAAACATACAACACGAGAAGTGTAGTTCGATTCAATAGCAAATGACTTTTTAACCTGTTCTTTTAAAGCAAACTCCAGGTATTGAGACTTGTATAGCTTAAGTATAACCTTAATGATGTCTCTTACTGAAATATGTAGTAGAAAATCCATTAAAGATTTACGTTATTTTTAAAAAATCCATATCGTTTTATGCATATATTGGACTGTGGAGGCCATGATTATTTTGATGATGTGAAATGGTTGCACTCAGTGAAGCTACTGGTGCTGCCTGTTGGTATTTTACCGTATCACAATTCGGAAAATAAAATACTTTTCTTAAAACAAATGCCGTACCATAGATTTTTCCCCACAAGGAGTCTAAACGCACCCAGATATCGAGTGAAATCAGCGCTGAGAAACTCCTTCAGTGGCTGTGGCGTCATGACAAGCGTCGACACATTTGCATCCTGCCAGGATGGCATCTAGCATTTCTTGTCTCCGCCATTTGTAAGCCCTTTCAGTAGCTGTGGTCTACTAAAAGCCTCAAAGGCATCACGGCTAAAGTGGAGAGAACAAAGACGCAGGTCTTTGGGAATTTTTTTTAGTCTACAGGCATCTTCCCATTCTTTTCTCCTCTTGCTATCACTAGGAAAGCAGTGAAGACTTACATCGCTTCTCTTTTTGCCCTTCGATTGAAAATTACAACCAAAAGCCACTAATTGTGGCATTGTATCAATATTTTACTTTCCGAGTTGTGTTGCGGTAAAAGTAGCAAAAAGTAGCAACAGTAGCTCGCCAAGTGCAACCATTTTATAATTGTCAAAATAATGGTAAAACAGTGCAAAATATCTGTAAAACAATAAAAACAATAAAACACATACAGGTTCTTCAAAACTTGATCCATTTGTGTTCCACAGGAAATATTACAGTACACAGAGTCTCCAATAATGTCTACAACTGCTGTGACCGTGCATAAATGTAACTTTTATTCCCCCCTTTACACTGTAGCAGTTTCTAGTTATTGTCTTGATATTTTGCAACTGTGTGTCATTGACTAACGATTATGATCTTGTTATCCCTCCGCAGCATTTGGAGCCGTGGAAGCTGTATGCGACCGTTGCAGTTCTGCTGGCTATTGATGTTCTCTCTCTGCTTATCTGGCAGATCGTGGACCCTCTGCACAGAACGGTGGAGGTGTGGTGACACTTTATTTTTTTTCTTGTTGTTACTGTGATTTTTATGATGTGTTTCCTCTGAGGTGCCTTGGAAATTTCTGCCGAGCAAGCTCATGGAAGTAGGTGTTAATGGTGAAGGATTGTAGTGCGGTGCTCTGCTGCATTGACCTCAATCTCTGTCCTTTAAAGTGCTCTCGCTCACTCTCTTGTTTTCTCTCTCTAAGCAGAAGTTCACTAAAGAGGCTCCTAAAGAAGATCTAGATGTGTTGATTCAGCCTCTTCTCGAGCACTGCAGTTCAGAGAAGATGAACACGTGGCTTGGTATGTATCCAGCACTCACTCACCTTGTCCAGTATTTTTAATTTAAAACCCTATTCCTAAATATTAAACTTTGTTGTGAAACTCAGTAATATGAATATATCAAAATGATAATAAACAAACATGTTTTTTTTTTGGTGTAATTATCTGTGTTTGACATCCTGGGTCTGTATTAATTTTATTTATTTATATATCTAGGAGTTTAATTATCTATACGATTGCATCTTGCTCTACACTTCAGTGATACAGTCTGTCTCAGAATTTTAAATGAATGATTTGTTCTATGCTCAAGAGTTTTTATTTCAGATCATTTTGAATTCCTCTCACCGTTTCACAACTCATTCTTTCCCTCTCTCGCTCTTTTTCTCTCTCTCTCACTATCTCTGTCTCACACTTTTCCTCTTGCTCTGACTTCCTATCAGAGCGCCGCAGTGTAAAATTAAATTTTGTGGGTCAGTGCCCAGGTCTGGATCTCATAGCCTGACTCTCTCACGCTGTACAGGAAGATAATATTACAGAGAAAAAAACCTTCCCTGAACTCAAAATGAGATTAAACTCTAATGTGACCTCTCTTCTCTCTCACTTCCTTTTCTAGCCATCCTTTTTTTATTTTTTATTTTTGTATTTTAATTTAATTAGTATTTTAATAGATATAGGCATATAGGCCGGACAGAGAGAATATGCCTGGGTCATATTTAACTTTCTTAGGACCAGAAAGATTTTTTTATGACAGTTTAGCACATTTTAACTAGCTTTCATTACTGTAATGTGGAAAAAAATATTCACTTGTGCTGATTTAAATTTTTAATTTAAAAAGCCAGATAGACCCAACTGAGACTCATCAATTTATGATATCACTCAAAAGTATTGCAAATTATAAAATACCCTTTTTATATATTTATACATCTCTGTCTATGTTTTCATTAGTTTTATATACTACCATTCAAAGCTATGGGGGTTGGTAAGATTTATTTAATGTGTTTAAACAAAGTCTCTCACCAAGGCTGTATCTATTGGACCAAAAATACAGTTAAAACATTAATATTGTGAAAAAATATTACAGTTTAAAATAACTGGTTTCCATTTTGCTGTGTTTTAAAATTTATTCCTGTGATGCAAAGCTGAATATTCAGCATCATTACTCCAGTCTTCACTGTCACATGATCTTTCAGAAATCATTCTAATATGCTGATTTGCTGCTTAAGAAATTTGTAAATGTCTTTAATGTCACTTTTATTGCATCTTTACTGAAAAAGAGTATTCATTTCTTTAAAAAAATCTTGCTGACCCCAATTATCAGAATGGTAGCATAGATGGTCTTGAATATGGTAAATGATTTTAACAAATCATCCACCTCACTGTTTCACTCCCAAAACTCTCAAGTGATTTTTAAATGTGCATCAGTTTAATAGAATCATTCCAAAAACTGGTTAAAACAAACGATTGGTTCAAAATATTTTGTGTTATTCTGCCTACGTTCTTTCTATGTACATGATTGGACTCAAGACCATCACATACATCACATATAAGTATCACGGAAATAGAAAGCATAATGTTTCCATACAAGACATTGCCTCAGAGCTTTAAGAGCACTCACTATACTGTAAGTAATGCATTCTTCCCTACAGGTGTGGTGTACGGCTACAAGGGGCTTCTGCTGCTGCTGGGAATCTTTCTGGCCTACGAGACCAAGTCCATTTCCACAGAGAAGATTAATGACCATAGAGCGGTCGGCATGGCCATCTACAATGTAGCTGTAAGTCTGACTGCTGGCTATTTCTATATGCACAGCACATAATGTCCTTATAGTGTTGCTGTAGCTGACAGCTGAGAGAAACACATTTGACTGTTTCATCTCACATATATAACTATATATCATATGATTATTAGGAATACTGTGCCCAGCCAAACCTATATGGCTATTAAATCTTCCCCAGGTGTTTACCATCCACAGTAGTGACTCTTGTATAAATATATGACAAAAGTCAGAGTTAATTGTGAAACTGCTTGTAAGCATTGGTGGAAACTTGCATAAGCAGTTTACACTGTCGCCTGGGGCTGTAGCAGTTTCTGGGTTGGTATTGTGTTGCTCGTCCGTCTCCTTAAAAATGAATTGTGGCTCAGCAGGTGACTTTTTCCAAGCAGCTCCTAGTGTTTTACTTGTCGCCCCCTCTCACTTCAAATGTTGTCTGCACTGTAGAAGCAGGATAAGCAGTTTGCTCATGAAAAATGACAAAAGAAGACAAAAATGAAATCACAAAGTTAATTAACTCATGAAATGATTTTAAGAGATGAATACATCACCAAGGATGCATTAAATTGAGCAAAAATAGCAGTAAAGACATTTATGATTCTATTTCAAATAAATGCTGTTCGTTTGAACTTACATACAGTACATCAAAGTACAACAGTTTCCATAAAAATATTAAGCATCTCAGCAGTTGTCAACATTGATAGTAATTTTTGTAATATTTCTTGAGCAGCAATTCAACATATTACAATGATTTCTGAAGGATCATGTGACATGGAAGACTGGAGTAAATTCAGCTTTGCATCACAGGAATAAATTACATTTTAAGACATAATAGGACACATTTATTTGAAATTTTAATAATATTTTACAATATTGCTATTTTTCCTGCATTTTAGGCAAAGTTCCTAACAGAGTTAAAGCTGAACTCAATATGGTAGTTTTTCAGGAGCATGTTGGAAACCCCAGTTAAAGACATTTGTGCATTCACAATTTTACTAAAAACCTAAACTGGCTGATGTCCAAAAGGGCTAAGATAGGAAAATTAGATGCTGTTCGATTCAGCATGCTATTTCAAACCTAACAAGACCAATTTTATGGCTAAATTTATCACCAACTTGGTTAGAAGTTATGATCATAAATGTCAACATTTTATATCTTTTGACCAGTAGTTGGTGCTGTGCCAAAACTATTTATGTGCCCTCAGGTCATGCTTGTTATAAAACATAACAAGTTTGGACAGAATCCACTAAAGCGTTGCAGAGATACAGCCTCATGTTCTTTTTTGAACAAATTTCATCACATTTGTTAGCGTGCTTTACAAAAATTGTTTGGTATATTAAAAAGCTTTTGATAACTTCATGCCAGAATGCTCTGAAGATGATCTGAGCCAATTTTGGTGAAATTTAGACAAACTGTCTAGGACGAGTTTAGAATACCTGACTAAAATATCTTGATACTACTACTGAACCGATACTACAAGAAAACAGAACAATAGTAAAAGTAACTGAACATAGATGATCCAAATGGAGATCATAGTTATTTAATCTATTAAAGCAAAGCATTTCATCCCCCTTTAAAAAAAAAAAAAATAATAATAATAATAATAATAATAATAAAATAATAATAATCACATGGAAGTGGCACAGGATTATGGTGAACAACTACTGATCCTACAGGTATGTAGAGATCTTTGCTATATTGGTAAGTTAGTTTAAAGGATAAAGCCAAATCTTATTTCATGATATAGTAATTTTATTCCACAACAATTTATATCATGACATAGTCATTTTTTGTTATTCTTTGTTATTAATAATAAGAACCTAGATGCAAGTAACAAACTAAAGGACAACTACAATAAAACAAAGACAATCAAACAAACAAATGAAATAAAGAGGGTCCTATAAAATCTGTTTTATTTTATTTTTTACATTTTTCTGGACTATTTTAATGGGTATATTAAAAGAAACATTAATAAAAAAAAAAACATAATTAATTGAAATCATGAAATTTGCAGAATTTAACAGCAATTTATTAAAAGTTTAACAAAAATTACATGTTTTTAAGGCCCTGTGAAATACATTTGATTATTTTTCCCAAATTCAGTTTTGTTTGTTAATCTGTTTTCCATTAATTTTCTAAATTCTATTTTAATCGTTTCATTACATTTTAATAATCAAGAGGATCTCTAATGAATTTATAAAAGATAATTAGATTTGATAAAGAATTAATTTATTATAGGCTATTTGTTTCTTTTTTTTTTCAGAAGTACTGCATTGTGTATTTACAATTTTCTGGTAAATAAATTCTGGTAAATATTTTTTTTCTGGTAAATATTCCTTAAACATTGTTTTAATAATATTTTTATTAGTAGTAGTAGTACTATCTTTACATTAAGTAATATATTAATATATTTCTGATTGTCAGGTTAAACCGAACTTTTATTTTGACGGGTTGCTGTGAAGACCTTTAGAGTCTTTATTATATGACAGTCGTTTTCCGCATTAGAAACGGAAAAATGCCCATGAAGTGACTCTCAGAGCAGTTCAAGAGATTATGTTCATGCGTTCATGTACTCGTATATTAAGGCGGCAGAGGCTGAAAACACAGCGAGCATCACGCGTATGTGTGTAGTAAACAAAACTGTGCGTCTGCTCTTTTCACTAACACGTAGAAATACGGCTCTTATTAAAATGCATTCTTAAAGTACTGGTACTAGTAAAATGCGGAATCGTACCGGTATCGCGATATTTTTTAAGTACCGGTATATTGTGCAACACTAGTGCAAATGAAGTGCTTGGCCCCTAATTATATACTGTAATATATATATATATATACAAAATCTAGAAAACAAAGACTCAGCTGTCAAAACAAAGTAATAGATATTGACGTAATGCATATTTTAAGTATATTTATTTTTGTCAACAACAACAACATGTTCGCCTTGTTTGGGCCTTTTTTAGCACAGTTTTTGAATGAGGTGTTGATTACTGGCGTTTTGTGCTTCTCTCTGAATTGCTGAACTGCTTGCAAACAGTTTGATTCCGGCAATAACTCCAAGTGCTTCGCAGGATGATTTGCATAATTGCACCCATTTGCTCAAACTCAGACTAAAACATCCTAATGAGGAAACAAGTAACACTTCACTGGTAACGCAAACGCTTGACGTCAGTCCTACAACTATTTTACATAAGATCAGATTAAGTCTTTGAACGCCACCATGTTTCTGCCATGGGTCACGAATAACATGCCTGCTTTGATGCTACTTGAGGGTTGTTGGTTTGATCAGAAACGAAGGATTTACTGTCTGTTTTTACAGTGATGCAAGATTCAGAAACGAGTTGGTAAAAACGTCACACAGGGAAAGTTCAAACCTGATCTACGTACAGCAGAAAAAAATCTATTTTTGTTAAGCTCTCAGACAGATGCTTTCCATCAGCTGATGTTTCGTGACTGGTAGAATAGCACAGAATAGCTCATATCACTTCATCGCTGTCGAGGTCAGAGAGGAAATAGACTTGTGGTGCTCTAAATGTTGTTTTGACTCTGGACAGTCGTGACAGTCGGTTCATTGCTCAGAGTTATCATCCCTCTGTAGAGTCATTCTCGGCTGTTGAAGGTAAATATCAGTTATTTTTCCACACTGTTCGGCAGATATGACATCTCCACTCACAGTAGAAGATCTTCATCTTTCTGCTGCCTGCTGCAAGTGTTTCAACAAAATCAGCTCTCTTTTTCATCAACAGCTCTCGCTCTCATTTTCGTTTCTCTTATGCTTCTTTCCTTTTCTTTTCACATTTTTATCTCATCGGTTTCTCAGTTCTCATGTGGCCATGTTTCTGCTTTTCAATTAATTTTTTTCTTAGTTAATTTACGCCATCTAGTGGTAATGATAGCTTGGTACACAAAGGCCTTGTTTAGACAGTTTTTTAAAAATAATTTCTTCTCATACATGTGACACCGAACTACAAAACAAGTCATAAGTCACACGGGTATATTTGTAGCAGCAGCCAAAAATACATTGTATGGGTCAAAATTGATTTTTCTTTTATGCTAAAATCATTAGGATATTGGTTAAAGACATTTTATAAATTTCCTATCATAAATATATCAAAACTTAATTTTTGATTAGTAATATGCATTGCTAAGAACTTCATTTGGACAACTTTAAAGGCGTTTTTATCAATTTTTTTTTTTTTTTTACACCCTCAGATTGTAGATTTTCAAATAGTTGTATCTCAGACAAATATTATCCTATGCTAACAAACCATACATCAATGGAAAGCTTATTTATTCAGACCCTTATGGCTGGTTTTGTGGTCCAGGGTTACATATCTGACTCAAATGCATTTTTTTTTTATCTAAAAAGCAAAGCAAATATGAAATCTGATTTTACAGACTAGATCAAAACCACATTCATGTTTAATTTAAATGCAAAATGACAGACAGTGAGTCTTAATGATCTAATTTATGTTAAATCTTCACAGTTATGTATTAACATTATTCTTTCTTTTTTTCAATTCTGTTTCTAGGTGCTGTGCATGATTACTGCTCCGGTGACCATGATCCTTTCCTCTCAACAGGATGCTTCATTTGCATTCGCCTCTCTGGCTATCATCTTCTCCGTCTACATCACCCTCGTGGTGCTCTTTGTACCCAAGGTACAAGCACTTCAAGTCAGTGTAAAGGCAATTCAGAGAATTGTTTCTAAACACACTATAAATGTTAGAAATGAAATGTGGAGCTTAGACCATTAAAGGAGAAGTCCACTTCCAAAACAGAGATTTACATATAATGTACTCACCCCCTTGTCATCCAAGATGTTCATGCCTTTCTTTCTTCGGTCGTAAAGAAATGATGTTTTTTGAGGAAAACATTTTTCCCCTTATAATGGACTGCGATGGTGCCCCAATTTTGAACTTCCAAAATGCAGTTTAAATGCACGATCACAAATGTGATTGTAAATGATCCCAGTCGAAAAAGAAGGGTCGTATCTAGCAAAACAATCGGTTATTTTAATAAAAATAATACAATTGATATACTTTTTAATGTCAGACGCTCATCTTGTCTTGCTCTGCCTGAACTCTGTTTTGTTCCGGTTCATGACAGTTAGGGTATGTCGAAAAACTCCCATCTCATGTTCTCCCTCCACTTCAAAATCATCCTGTATCGCTGTTTTACCTTTTTTGTTAAGGGTGTTTGATCTTCTTTTCTTGTTCACTGTGCAAAGACTGGGTCGGTACTGTTACGGAGTGAGTGAGACGAGAGGCGAGCGGATCCACTTGCGAGCTTTTATTCATGGGACGAGACAGATACATGGTCGAAAACAGGCAGGGTCAAAACAGCAGCAAACAGGAATGTCAGAGGCGAGACGAGAGAATAATCCTTGAAAAACGCACTAGAGTCCAGTAGGCAGGCGGCAAATAGTCGAAAACGGGGGAGCCAAGGGGAGGGAACTAAACACAGGGAACTAGGAACTCGGGAACAAGGAAACTAGGGAACGCTAACAATAATAATAACACAACAACACAATACTCCGTGCCTTGCATGGGGAGAGACCGGGACTTTTATAGGGCGCCTGATTGGTCACAGGTGTTGACGCAATCAGCGTGATGGGTGATGGGAATAGTAGTCCGGGGTGTAGTACAACAGTCAACGTGTAATGATAGGGTGAGAGTGACATCTGGTGGTGAGCGGACCGCAGGTCACCGACCAGATTCGTAACAGGTACTTCTGCAGTGATGTAGGATGATTTTAAAATGATTTTTGAAGTTGAGGGAGAAAATACGATTGGAGTTTTTCGACATACCCTAACTGTCTTGAGTCAGAATACACAGAGTTCAAGGAGTGCGAGACAAGATGAGCGTTTGAGATTAAATTGTATTTTTTAAATGAAAATAACCAATCGTTTTGATAGATAAGACCCTTCTTCCTCGGCTGGGATCGTTTGAAGCCACATTTGAACTGCATTTTGGGGCACCATAGCAGTCCATTATATGGAGAAAAATGCTGAAATGTTTTCCTCAAAAAACATAATTTCTTTACGATTGAGCAAAGAAAGACATGAACATCTTGGATGACAAAGGGGTGAGTATGTTATATGTGAATCTTTGTTTGGAAGTGGACTTCTCCTTTAAATAGTTTTTCACCATGTTTGTGTTCAGGATGTATTGAACAGGCCTGAAATCATGTCTCGATGACACACTGGAGCCGCTTGGGCCCTTCTCTAACACTATAATAACTATAAAGTGCATTAGCATAAGTGGTTCGCCCGGTCAATGGCGAGTTACTGTCATTACTGTTAGTTACTACGGCCAACAGTTTGCTAGCTAGCTATGCCTTTGTCACGTAAACGTCGCTCGGTCTTCTTATTTGAATCAAGCTTCTTGAGGGAGCATCCATTCAGGTTGCATCAGTATTTCACATTTGAGAAAATCAGCAGTTTTTTTGCAAGTGGGTGTGGTTTCAGTTCTGACAGCAGACACGCCCCCAGTGTTTGAGAACAGAAAATACTTCTTATTTTTTAAAGCATTTACTTTAATTTATTTACTTGGTGATTTTTTTTTTATCATTAAAATTTGTGTGGGTGTGAACAATTTTCATTTTTTTTCATTTTTTCATGAACATTTTTCTGTGGTGTGATGAACTCAGAACACACACTTAATTTTGCTTTAAACTGACTTTAAATAATTCCCAGCCTTATATCACTTCCACATTCACGCTGGTTTGACTTTGTGGTAGACACCGATTTCCCATTTTGTCTGATTTCGGTTTTTTCCCTTTGCACAGTTTCGTTTTTTTGTCTCTGCATGAGTGCATTGGGTTTACGTTTCGATCTCAGCAAGAAATAGTGTTTCCTCAGAGTAGTAAAGTGACCTTTATTTTAGAGAACCATTTTTTTTTTTACACAGTGTTGGCAGATTCTGATTCTTGATTCTGACTGATCAATCAAATTTTCTTTGGATACAATTTGTTTATATAATAGCTGTTGAACTGTAAATATGAAGAGAACCAGAATATTATACATTGAATATTGAATATATATAATATTGAATATTGAATTAGCATTTTTAGATTTACAGTTTACACTTTTTAGTTTATATTATTATTTAGTTGTAATTTAGTTTTATGTCATTTTTATTTCAGTTGCAGTTTTTATTTATTTACAGTACAGTTAATTATTTTCTGGTCAATCACAGTATTATCCTGTCAAATTTTCTTTATATAAATTTTATGTGTATAATGCTTGTTGAACTCTAAATATCACTTGAAACAGAATATTATCAATATATAAAAATATTGAATATTGAATTAGCAATTACTTTTTTTTTTTTTTTTTTTTTTTTTTTTTTTTTTACAATTTACAGTTTCCACGTTTCATTTAGTTTATTGTGTAGTCAATTTATTGTTTCATATTTTCCAAGTTTATAATTTTAACTTTTGTTAATTTTTAAAATAATTTAGTTATGTGCTTTTGTCCTTTTTATTATTATTGTTTTAATATTATGGTCATTTAGGTGTAATTTAGTTTTGTCATTTTTATTTCAGTTGCAGTTTTTATTTATTTACAGTTAATTATTTTCTGGTCAATCACAGTATTATGCTGTCAAATTTTCTTTATATAATTTTTGTTTATATAACTTTATATAACAAATATCATGTGAAACAGAATATTATAATTATACAAAATTTGAATATTGAAATAGTTGTTTTTTATTTTTTAATTTTCAGTTTCCACATTTAATTCTAGTTTATTTTGTAGTAATTTTATTATCTTATATTTTCCCAGTTTTTAATTTCAGTTTTTTTTAATGATTTAATTATATCCTTTTTTCCATTGTTAGAATTGTATTATTATTATTAATATTTAGATGTAATTTAGTTTTGTCAGTTTTTATTAATTTCCAGGTAATTATTTTCTGGTCTATGACAGTATTATGCTGTCAGATTTTCTTTATATTAATTTTGTTTATATTTAGTACTTTATTATTATTATTATTATTATTATTATTATTATTTAATATTATTATTAACCAGGTGTAATTTTTTTTTGTCATATTCATTTCAGTTGCAGTTTTTATTTATTTCCAGTTAATAATTTTAGTGCTTCAAATTAGTTACGTTAGTAGCCAAGCAATATTTCAAATTTTTAATAGAAGTTTTTCATGTACAATTTATATTTTATTTTATTTTGACTTTATTTTCCAATTATTACTTTTTTTTTTTTTTTTTTTTTTTTTTTTTAGTTTTAGGTTTGTTAATGGTAATAACACTGCTTCTGGTCTTTTCTCCCACATGTTAAACTTAAATCATATATAATTTAAATGATTATAAATGATTAATTTCTAGGTAAGTAGCTGTGTAATAGCCCTGATAATGTAAGAAAGCAGATCTTTATTGCAGAATAAACCCTTCAGGTTGATTTATTTTGCGACTGACTGGCTGTAAATGATCCCTTACTTATTACCCGTCCTCTCCTGCACAGCATCACCCATATGAACTATTGATTTCACTGACATTTCATAAATTCAGTGAACGTTCCCTGCGGCGTCTCATAGATTTCAACTGTGGTTTCTGCAGATACGGCGTTTGATCACTCGTGGCGAGTGGCAGTCAGAGCAGCAGGACACGCTGAAAACCGGCTCGTCTACCAACAACAACGACGAGGAGAAGTCAAGACAGCTGGAGCGTGAAAACAGGGAACTCCAGAAGATCATTCAAGAGGCACGTGCTCCTTTTCTCTCCCTCCATCCGTCACTTCCTCTTCTCCTCATGTGCACACAGCTTCCGTCTTAATTAACACCATAATGGATTAACATATTAACGGATCCCAAAAGGGTAGAAAGAATTATTGAAATGATATCGTACTCGTCCTCATCTTTGACCTTCTGAGTTGTATATATGTTATATATAAGTACAGTACCAGTCAAAAGTTTTTGAACAGTAGGATTTTTAATGTAGTCTTCTGCTCACTAAGCCTGCATTTATTTGATCAAAAGTACAGCAAAAACAGTAACATTTTGAAATATTTTTACTATACTAAAATAACTGTTTTCTATTTGAATATATTTTAAAATGTAATTTATTCCTGTGGTCAAAGCTAAATTTTCAGCATCATTACTCCAGTCTTCAGTGTCACATGATGCTTCAGAAATCATTCTTATGTATTCTGATTTGCTGTTCAAGAAACATTTATTATTATTATTATTATTATTATTAATATCAATATTTAAAACCAGTTGAGTATTTTTTTTCAGGAGTAATTATAGAAATTAATACTTTTATTTAGCAAGTGTGCTTTAAATTGATTAAAAGTGATGATAAAGACATTTACAGTGTTACATAATAATAATAATAATAATAATAAATGTTTTTGAGCAGCAAATCAGAATATTAGAATGATGTGACTGGAGTAATGATGCTAAAAATTCAGCTTTGAAATCACAGGAATAAATTACATCTTAAAATATATATTTAAATAGAAAACAGTTATTTTTAATAGTAAAAAATATTTTAATAAATTACTGTTTTTGCTGCACTTTGGATCAAATACATGCAGGCTTGCTGAGCAGAAGAGACTTCTTTAAAAAACATTAAAAATAACACTGTTCAAAAACTTCTGACTGGTAGTGTTTACATATTAAAGGAAATGTGGAAAGAATAGTTCACCCAAAAATGGAAAATCATGTACTCACCCTCATGTGATTCCAAAATGTGTGACTTTCTTTCTTCTGTGGAACCAAAATGGAGAAGTTTGCAGAATTGAAAATATAAATACTAATAATATTTTTATTTTTGTGCAGAAGGAAGAAAGAGTGACAGAACTGCGAAATCAGCTTGCAGAACGTCAGGCCTTGCGTTCTCGCAGACGCCCGTCCGTCCAGAATCAGAACCAGAACCACAGCGTCCCGTCGTCTCACGCTGAACCCCCCAGCTACTCCCCCACAACGGACAAACAGTCCCTTCCTCCGTCCTTCTCCAATTCTTCCAACCTGTACCAGGGCGAGGGGAAACTGAGCCGAAACAACTGCCACAACAGCCGTCTGCCCCTTCTGTATAAATGAGTCTGGGATGGTGGAATCTCAAGAAGGCAATGTAAAGTAGTTTATGTACTTTATTTTAAAGTCTCCTGACATTCCTTACCCCGTTCACTTTTGATAACTTCCTATCTTAGTTATAAAAACACATTCTTTTTAAATGTATTTATATGAAACCACTTTCTGCTCCAACTACACTACCATTCAAAGGTTTGGGGTCAGTATAATTTTTTAAAAATGTATTTCAAAGACATCCCTCACCAAGGCTGCATTTTTTTGATCAAAAATACAGTAAAAACAGTAATAATGTAAAATATTATTACAATTTAAAATAACTGTTTTCTATTTTGATATATTTTAAAACATAATTTATTTCTGTGATCCAAAGCGTATTTTTCACCATCATTACTAGAGTCTTTAGTGTCACATGATCTTTCAGAAATCAATCTAATATGCTGATTTGCTGTTTAGGAAATATTTATTATTATCATTGGTGAAAATTTTGTGGAAACCAGGACACATTGCAAATCTTTCGTAACATTATAAACATCTTTGCTGTCACTTTTAATCAATTTAATGCATCCTTGTTGAATAAATATTCATTTCTTTCCCCAAACAATCATACACAACCAAAACTTTTGAACATTAGTGTATAAGGAAATGAAAATTCTGTTGGACAGCCATAGAGTGTGGTGCTTTCACACAATAAAAACCAATGATGTCAGAAAATATTACATACTTGTGCATTAATCAAACCTTCTGAATAGCACAAATAATAATTTCATCTTGACTTGTTCCTCGTTTTCTTAAAATGAAAGGGTTATGTTGAGGCAGTTACAATGGAATGAGGATTTAAAAGCAAAAACACAAAGCTTGTAACTTCAAAAAAAGCCACAAAGTTGATAAAATAGTCATTTTTACAGTTGTTTTAGGGTTTATTTGGTGTTTCTTTGTTGTAGGTAAACCCATATGGCAAAAACATATATTTTTGTGGCTAAAATGTGAAATACATGCTGAATATATGTTGCAAATGGTGAAGCTCAATTAAATATATTTTTGAAATAGAAAATATATTTAATTTCAACTTTCATACACCAAAATATATTTCTAAATGTATTTCAGGAGCAAGACAATACATTTTAGTAGGATACATTTAGAGTAAATACAAATGCGGATGTCCTTCAAGAGATTTATAATGTTTTATTAATATTTTCTATTTTTATAAATTGAAATATTGATGTTTATTTAAATATATTAAGTTTTTCTTTAAATGTGACACGATGTGAATGCATTTTCTTGGATTGAAAAATATATATTTAAATGCTTTTTTAAAAATATACATTTAAATATATATTTTAATAAACACAAAAAATGGCCAAAAATATATTGGTAGAAAATATATTCAAGTAAATATTTTTTAAACATATTTTAGCAAATATATATTTTGGGCCTTTTTTGTAGATTTTTAAATCTATTTATAATATACACTATCAGTCAAAAGTCTCTTCTGCTCACCCAGCCGGGATTTATTTGATCCAGAGAACAGCAAATATAGTACAATTTGGAAATATTTTTATTTAAAATAACTATTTTCTATTTGATTATATTTTAAAATGTAATTTATTCATGTGATCAAAGCTACATTTTCAGCATCATTACTCCAGTCTTCAGTGTCACATGATCCTTCAGAAATTATTATTATCATCATCAATGTTTAAAACAGTTGAGTACATTTTTTCCCCAGGATTTTTTGATAAATAGAAAAATCCAAAGATCAGCATTTATCTAAAATAAAAAGTATATTTAATAAATGTATAAATATTTAATAATAAATGTTTTTTGAGCAGCAAATCAGAATATTAGAATGATTTTTGAAGGATCATATGACTAAAGTAATGATGCTAAAAATTCAGCTTTGAAATCACCAGAATAAATTAAATTTTAAAATATATTCAAATAGAAAAACCAGCTATTTTCAGTAGTAAAAATATTTTTAAAAATTACAGTTTTTGCTGTACTTTGGATCAAATAAATGCAGGCTTAGTGAGCAGAAAAGACTTCTTTAAAAACAATAAAAATCTTACTGTTCAAACACTTTTAACTGGTAGTGTATATTTTTTTTTTTTTTTTTTTTTTGCTGTATGGGAAGTCATGTAAACATGGATATCATGCAAACATTAATTTGAAACAATGAGAATTTAATATCAGCATCTGTGTTCTAAATGCAAGTTATAGAACACATATTATGAACAATTCGTCCATTTAAAAATTTACCTTGTAATGTTTCATCAAAATGTCAACTAAATGTCAACTTCAACAACCGATTCTTCAAACTAAGTTTCGCCCTACATTTTTTCATTTTCGATAATATAGAGAAAAATGATCTGACGCACTCTAGTTTCATTGCAACTCCATCCACTTCTGTTGTAAATGCCTCACTAGCCAAGTCTTTCCTTTTTGAAAGTAAAAGAGGGACAAATGGGGATCAATTTTGCTAATGAATATTGTCAGTTGAGCTAAACTTGTATTGAACCTGTAATACTCCTTCAGGAGCTAGACAGAGTTAAAGGCCAGACTGAGTGAGAGGGAGAGTGGCTTAAATCAGGTTTGCGCTCTGTCATTATTGTGCCCTTGACCGTAGCACTTAAATCGGAGTTCTTCAAGGGGAACTGACTGTTTTCACAATTGGCCCTGCGTAAATCCCTTCGGATAAAGCGTCTTTTAAACACTAGGACAGGGGTGTTTAGGAAGGATTGTGTGGGTGCTGGAGCCAGACCCGGTCAAACCTTTCTTTGAATTATTTTGTTGAGTGACAGCGAAGGAAGAAGAGCGTGTCTCCGTGCTTCACTTAGCATTTGACGAGACCGTCACTTTAATGAGACAGACCTTGCATTGCGCCAACAGACGGAATCAGATGAATTGCTCGCTCTCTCTCTCTCTCTCTCTCTCTCTCATCCAGCTCACAAAGGAAATGAGACAAGGTTTTAGCCCAACCTGTGATTTACTTACTCCTAAAGGTATTTGACCCGAGTCTGGTCGATACTCTATTTTCCTCGTGTGCTTTTTCTCCTTTAATCCCTACGGCCGTGTGCCAGGGTGCTTTATTGGCTTCTCTGTCCTTGTCTCACCCTCTCCAAACTCCCGTTTTTTTATAACCGTAGTAGTAGAAGTGAACTGGAGTGAAGTGGAAAAGAATGAAAGAAGAGTTTGTTTTGCTCTGGACTGTACAAAACAAGCATATTAGCATACAGACGTGATGCAAGATGCTTCTGATGAGATCATCACTAAAAGCTTATTTGTTTGTCAAATCATCTGTGATGCTTGTGATTTGTGTGTTACATCACAGTTCATGTGAAAAACAAGCACAGGCCTCTAAACAGCTTCTGTAGCTTTTGCACTTTCAGGCCAAATTGATCCAACAGACACGTCTCACATCACACAACACTGTAGGGTCATTAAAAAAATAACTTTTTATTTATTTATTTATTTATTTATTTATTTAATAAATGTAGTTATTTATTTATTTGTATTTTTTTTTATATGTATGTATGTATGTATGTTTTGGAGGTGAGCACTTTTCTTTGCCAAATTCAAGGCCATTAATTAGTCTGTCTATCTATCTATCTATCTATCTATCTATCTATCTATCTATAATCTCTCTCTCTCTCTCTCTCTCTCTCTGTATATATTATAATAATTAATGTTATGTATTTATTTATCTTGGGTGAGCCCTCTTTCCAAATTATATATATATATAATATATGAATTATTAATATATATTAATTGTAATAATTTATTATTTATTTTTTATTTATAAATAAGGTATAACATTTATTTTTGTTTATTTATTTATATATTTATTTAGGGTCAGCCCTCTTTCCATATATATATATATATATATATGTATAATTTAAAATTAAATTTTATTTTTTATGTATAAATAAGGTATTATATATATATATATATATATATATAAACTCGAGACCAATGTATAATTGTGTGTGTGTGTGTGTGCAGAAGTAAATTATTTATTTATTTATTTATCTGAGATCATTTATTATTAAAATATTTCTTAATTTAATAGTTTAATTTCATTTTTCTTTCACATATTGATTTTTTTTTTTCAAAGTTTGCCTCTTATGAGTGACATTTGACACATGAGTGCTCTTCACAATTATCTTTCTCCAGATTATAAATCTCTTCCCCCAAATTCAAGACCATTACTTGGTCTGTGCAATATTTATTTATTTACTTAGTGTTTTCAAATTAATTTTATTGTTTCCTTTTTTATGGGTAACAAATTTGTTGTGCCTCTTTCGAATAACAGTAAACGAATGAGTGCTGTTCACAATTGTTTGTATGCGTTGTAAGGATGATATCACTTTTTTTGTAAATTTTAAATGATATTTATGACCATTCTGTAACATTTAAACTGAAGTGTTATGCTTAGAGACTTTCCCAGTTATTTATCACCTCATAAACACTGTCATAGTGGCAGAAATCATAGAAACTACAACCATAACTAGATCTATAAAATTGAATTGACTCTCTCTTCTTGTACTTTTTTTTTTTTTTTTTGAATTATTATAACAAGTAGAGTCAATGCTTAAACTTTTGTACCTGTGGACAATCTCTGTGTATATTTAGAATTATTGCAATATTACAGTGATATAATCTTTATTTCTGATGGTAAGACAATCACGTAATACTTGTTTACACAATAATACAATATTTGGGTATTTTAATTTAAGTTGTGCATTGCTGCATGTTGCATTATTCTTATATGATAAGTACTCATGTATAAACAAACTAACATATAACAAGCAATGATTCACAGCTGGTGACTGGACAGCTAGGCATTGTACAGCACATTGTTTTCCCTCTATATATCAACATTCTAGTAATGTAGCTCAGGGTGTGTGACTAACACTTGACACACGGTAAAGGTACAATCTGTAATTCGTGAAACAGTGCCTTTTGAATGGATGGGAGGGATTCTTTGTAAACATCTGTGTGGAGTCAGCGCTGACGTACATGGGAGGGTTCTTCTTATTCTGAGGCATTTCTTTCTCTAAAGGCTGTGCGGTTGCAGCAGTTATGGATTTTCCTTCAACTGTTCAATTGTCAGGTGTGTGCACTGTACCACAAGGATTTTTTTTGATACTTCCAAGAGTCTAAAAACAATGTAATTAATTCCCTTGTAATTTTTCAACTGACAAAAACTGTATGTATGTTAAGCTGTAGAAAGTTTCTCTAAATATGCAAACTTTCTGGATGTCAACATTCAATAAACTCATCATTTTGCACTGAGAGTGCAGCCGGGATTCTTCATGATGGAGCAACGGTCTAATGATCTGATGCAAGACACGTAAAACCCTGGACTTCAACCACACAAAATACAAGATCATGAAGTCTTTGAAAGTACTTGTACTGGTTTAAGTAAAGAGCATGAAGTACATGAAGTACATGAAGTAAAAGTACAAAACATATTGTGTATACACACGTAAAACAAATATATACAAAACAAATAAAAGATTTTGCTCTATCTATAGATAAATATGTATTGTACTTGTATACCTATATAATTCTAAGTACAATATATACACACACACACACACACACACACACACACACATATATATATATATATATTAGTACAATAATAACTTGCATTATATATATACACAGTACTTACAATTTTACACACACATATAGTAAAAAATAACTTGCACTGTGTGTGTGTGTATATATATATATATATATATATATACACTGACCAAAATTATAAACGCAGGTGTGGCATATCAAGATTATTGATATTGCACAGGTGTGCCTTAGGCTGGCCACAATAAAAGGCCACTCTAAAATGTGCATGCTGACTGCAGGAATGTCCACCAGAACTGTTGCCCGTGAATTGAATGTTCATTTCTCTACCATAAGCCGTCTTAAAAGCCGTTTCAGAGAATCTGGCAGTACATCCAACCGAGACTGAGATCAGCCACCCGGACAGCTGCTGCAACAATTGGTTTGCATAACCAAAGAATTTCTGCACAAATTGTCAGAAATTACCTCAGGGAAGCTCATCTGCATGCTCGTTGTCCTCATGAGGGTCTCGACCTGACTGCAGTTCATTACCATAACCGACTTGAGTGGGCAAATACTCGCATTTGATGGCGTCTCGCACTTTGGGGAGGTGTTCTCTTCACGTATGAATCCCGGTTTTCACTGTACAGGGCAGATGGCAGACAGCATGTATGGCGTCGTGTGGGTGAGCGGTTTGCTGATGTCAACGTTGTGGATCGAGTGGCCCATGGTGGCAGTGGGGTTATGGTATGGACAGACGTATGTTATGGACAACAAACACAGGTGCATTTTATTGATGGCATTTTGAATGCACAGAGATACCATGACGTGATCCTGAGGCCCACTGTTGTGCCATTCATCCACGACCATCACCTCATGTTGCAGCATGATAATGCATGGCCCCATGTTGCAAGGATCTGTACACAATTCCTGGAAGCTGAAAACTTTGCAGTTCTTGCATGGCCAGCATACTCACCGAACATGTCACTCATTGAGCGCTATTTGGATGCTTTGGATTGGCATATACGACAGCGTGTTCCAGTTCCTGCCAGTATCCAGCAAATTTGCAATAAATATGTATACAGTACAATATATATTTACAAAACGTTTTTGTATTTATTCAGCATATCTTACAAAATTTTTCTGAATATGTATTGTACTTATATACATCTATAATTCTAAGTACTATATATGTATATATATTAAAAATAACTTATATATACACACAGTACTTACAATTATATACGTATATAAGTGTGTAAGATATATATTACAATAAAATATTTTGTAAATATTTGTAGTACTTATTTTTTATTTATTGTTTTTTTTTATTTTTTTGTTTATATTATAGATACAAAACATAAATTGGTTGGGGGTTGTGGGATTGCATATATCTGTGGGATAACAGAATTGCATACGAATAAGCTCATAAACATGGGACACCTCATTTAAATGCAGCTTTCTTGCACTGTTGGCTTTTCAGGATTTTTGATATGCAAAGGAATATTATTAGGATAAGGAAATCTAACCTGTTTAATTTGTATTTTTAAAAAATAGTTTGTGGCATTTTGAACAAAAATGTCAAAATGTGTCCAGCAGGGGGCCTTTTACATCAAAGCACCCCCTGAAATTCACAGTTACATTGTTGCAATAAACCATGCAGTCTCCACCCTTCACAAGTGTGACTAGGAGTGATGCAATCCTGTTAATTCAGAGCCCGCTTTTCTCGACTCACACCTGAGAGAAAGCAGCGTGCGTCTTGAGGGAAACAAGCAGTGACCTCATTTCTAACAAATAAAAGGAAGTCAGACTTTAGGAAGATAAAGAACCACGAGTCACGTACTGGAATGCAAAAATCCCCTAGTGTTCATATGACCCGTCACAAGCTGCTTCTCCTTTTTGTCAGGAATGAGACTAGTGCAGTACAGTAATACTTCTTGTTTATTCACCATTAAAATGTCAGTGTCAAAAACAGTCAATTTTTTCAATACATTCATTTTTTTAAATAGCATATGCAATCATTAATAAATAGATAAATAGGACATTATTAAATAAAAATACATTAAATACGCTCAAAAGTTATAAATAAACCATTACTACAACTTACTATTTCTACAACGAAATATGTAAGGCAATAAACATCATACTAGCTTAAAATAACAATACGAGTTGTAGTGCCCTTGGTATAGTGCTCATGACTGAGTACACAGTATTCAGCACACGGCTCTCGCTGCATCAGATGTGTTTTAGCAAATAAAAACATTATGTCACGATGCAATAAGGACTCAGCATTAGTTAAACTACTTAAAAGCAAATGCCCTGAGAACATACTTTGGGAGTTTTAACGTAAAACACTTGTCTTCATACTGTGCCACACAACTCATGTGGCGAATAATTTACAAGGCGAACACTCCAAAGAACGTTTTGGCGTAGTTTTCCTCAACCTCGGCCGCGTGGCTGGTTTTGGTCGACAGCTTATCGCCCTGCATTAGCTTGAAGACAGCGCCCAGGTAGATGGTGCTGTAGGTGGTCTTCCCATCCTCTTGGGACTGGCATACGGAGTGGGCTGAATTCTGCAGAGGCTTCCAATCTGTCACCGCATCAGTGTAGCGCCAGATGCTGTGGCTCAGGAACTTCTGAGTTAGTTCATCTTCATCCGGATTGCACTGTATGGAATAGGACACTTGGCTGTACACGAAGTACAGGCCGTCGGCGGGAATGAGAATCTTGTTATCGTCCAGCTTGAGGCCGCCCTGTTCGAAGGACTGATCCACGCCGCTGACCCACTTCAGGGAGTCGTTTGGCAGGCTGCTGCTATGCTCACCTATGAACAGAGAAGATAAATGTGTGAGACCACAGGTTTATATATAAACTTAGAATTTGAGATCATGAACTAGAAAGAGGCCTGCTTCCGGTTTGGGTTAATGATCATGGTTTTTATCTTTAGTAGAGCGTGTGATAAAGTAATCAGAAAGTTTACTGGAGTCTCCCCACCTCGTGCCACCCACCGAGAGCTAAATATATTACCATATTTGAATTATGTCCTACTACACTAGGAAATCTACATTAGCTAATGTTTAATCAGTCACTCAGGTTTGTTGCAAACAGCAGGCCATTGAGCCGCTCTGCGGCAACAAACGTCTTTTTATAAATCTTAGGTTTTTAAGAATCTAATAAGACGAACTTGGCTACGGATACTAAACTCAGTCTCTTGAAATGAGATAACCTGTGACGTATAGGAACCCGGTGCACAGAGGGAAGTCAAAGACACTTACCATGTAAATGAATGGCTGCTTTTGTTCTCTCAGCGATCTGCTTTAGCATTTTGCCTTGCTGTGTGGGAAGAGCTTTGGAAAGAGGATTGGAGTCAGTTTCACGGTTCGCTTACATCAGATTAATGTGTAAAATATGTTTTAGAATCTAGAAAAGCAAGTATTCAATTTAAGAACACTGAGTTTGATTTAAAAAGCTAACAATCTTATGAGAATTTGTAACTGTTCTGGTGAAAATGTGGCTAATTTGTATAAATTGGTACAATGATCTGAGGTTTTTGGGTTAGGAGTAGAAATTCTGCTTTTTTTCCCCCAAAATATCTTACATTTTACACAGAAATCACATTGTGTGAATTCATACACTATTCGAAAAAAATTTTTACTCAGAAATTACTCAGATCAGTTCAGAACATTAACTTTTGACTTTTGAAATAAATATACTCGAATAATCTTCAAAAATCATTGACCACTTCGTAACAGTTACATTTTCTCATGCAATTGGGTTGAAAAACTAAAATTTAGCTTTGTAAACTGCCAATGAGATGGAATGCTTAGAATGCTTTTTACCTGTTGTTGTGCTGATTTGTTTCTCAGAATAGCTGGGAAGCTCTGTTTGGTTCTGTTTCTGTAAAAAAAACACATTGCATGTGTTATTTATCAATGGCTTATTTTAATTTAGGTCACATTGTTATAGACTTGAATCATTCTTATCATCCCACACTGAAGTTTCGGTCTTACCGTCACATGCCAGGCGAAGAAAACAGCTGCCACGGCGCAAAGGGCGATAAAAGCGATTGCTGCGAGTGTCTTCCATATCCAGCTTCTGGAGGACTTGACTGGTACAGGTGCCACGGTTGTCTGATAAACTCCCCCTGCGCTGGCTTCCAGATCCACTATGGTCGTTTCGTATTTCACCATGCTGTTAGTTCTCTGAGATGTGTTCCTTTGTAAGTGAGCTTTGGAACTGAAGTTGTCTACTCGCCATACAGCTAGTGTGAGTATATATACACTAAAGATAGGGGAAAATCCAGTGATGTCAGTGTGCAACCAGCTTGAGGAACAGAGGTTGGTTTGAAAAGGGAAAGAACGCCCTCAGCTCTCATACACCAACTTTCCACCCACACACTACACATACTAACCTCCAGACACAGTGCTCACACACACACCCTCACACTTTGACTCCTCACACTTGTCACATTAAAAATTATGGTTTTGTTTAATGCCTGGGTTAAATTAATTAAGTCAAATTCATCTTATATTGCATTTATATTGTGCTCAATAGATCATTAGTTAACTTAATGCACTTTTAAATTAGAACTGACGTTATGCTTTTTATTCATGTATTCATAATTCTCATGATCTGTTAAGCAATATATGCCTTTCCTCCATGGCTTTTTATAGAATGTTTAGCATTCGTAATCCTTTTTAAAAAAAAATTAATGAAACTGCATGATTTGATTAGTAATTTAGCAATTTCATAATCTCCTCTGATTTCACAATAAAAGCTGATAAACCAGCTCCATGTGGTTAATGTTAATACGCCGCAGGCACTTTCAGTTTCAGGCTGGTGATGTAATAGCAGCCTATCCAACTTGTCTAACAGCACACAGCTGACATACTTCCTACTGGGAGATTCCACGCCCTGAAATTCTTTTGGCCTCTTCGCTATTGTTTTTGTTTTCTCTCTCATTTTCACTCTCTCTCTCTCTAGTGCTCTCTCTAACATGATCTCATGCTCACTTTTTATGTCAAAAGCTACTACAGGTTTGTTATTGAAGTGGAAGCGTATGAATTTCTTTTTTCATTCAGCTGTTATAAACATCTGATGCAAACAGATAAGACATTTTGCAATACATAATAATTAGAAATTCGCTTGTGGTTTCTTAAAAATCCCATGAAATGTGATGTGAGATTGTTTTTATTCTTTTTATAGCATGCTACAACATTCCCTACACGAAAAAAGGGGAACGCAGCACAAATAAAAAAATGCCAAGTAAAGTACTTGAATTAAATGAAGTTCATTTAAGTACTCCTAAGTAAAAAATCCTGATCATTTGTGTTTATTTGGGATTTCTGGTTCAGCAAGAAAGAAATTTGTATGTAACAATGGGTAAATAAAACCTAAAGTGGAATCAGAAATGTTGTAATAATGAGTTCCCGTGCATGCGTGACCAGGCAAAGTTGTTTTTTCAAGTGGGAAACTAAGAATTCCATATGATAAATGAGTTTTCTGAGTTGTGACGTTGGAAGCTGTGTGTCGGTTTGAAACAATGAATATCCACCTTTTTCTTCCTATAAAAGCGGGCACGGCCATGGGTTTGGCTTCCGGTCTCATCTACGTCCAGCTATTTTTAGCTGTACAAAACTGTACAACAGCTTGTTTTGCTGCTTGATATTGCAGATTGGTGTGTTATACTATATTATTTGAATGTATTATCTTAATTATGAACACACTGGTTTGTAGTGCAAACAGTTTTAACATTTACTACATGTTCTTGTTATTTCCCTATCGTGGCTAAAAATCTGGAAATCTCACCCATAGATTTACTTGGATGTTAAAGGAAAAGGTGGATAGTTGAAATATTTTATCTATAATAATCTGTATACAGCCTAGGTCAGTAAGCTGAAAGCTAGTCTGTGTAAGCCGAACAGTTTGCTTATACAAAAACTTGTGTTTTGTAATAATACCATGTGTAAATAAGTAATAGAAATGAATATTTTCATCATTTTGAATTCAGAGTCAATTATTTGGGTCTGTTGTTCACAATGTAATTGTTTTGTTTAGGCTACATCCATGTTATCCATGCTACATCCATCTTTCCTCAGGTAGGCTACATTTAATGTTTAGGATTGACAACCATATTTTCTATGACAATAATTTGTACTCCTTAACTGTTCACACACAGCTTTCAATATTTGAGTTGCTGCTGTATAAACGAGTATTCGTCATCAGTCACCGTTTCTCTTCCCGCGCTAGCTTGAAAACACTGGAAATTCTCGCAGTTGATGCAATAGGAACACAATCGTGAGTGTAGAATTCGGCTATTTACAAGACGTCACTTAGTAAGGTAACCATATTAACCCTGTAAAGTCCACACCCACCTTTTTCCTCCATAAGAGTGGGCATTGCTATTTGTGCATTTTATGGGTCTGTCTTCCAGTCTCATCCACTATTTTTTTAGCCGTACGAAACAGCTTGTTTTGCTGGTTGATATTGCAAACTGGTGTCTTGCCATATTATTTTAATGTATTATTTACTTAATTATGAACACACTGGTTTTTAGTGCAAACTGTTCTACCGTTTACTGCATGTTGTTATTCATCTCATTATTTTTTCCCTATAGAGGGTTGCGCGGCCGGATGCGCGGCCATTTTGGTGATACTCATATGTAAACAGAAGCATTAATTGCACGGTTAGTGTACCACTGAAGACGTTGTTCTACTAATTTACGCCGTCTAAACGACGGAAAATGCGTGGAAGCTGCTAAATCATATAGAGAAGGACTTAGCAGGAAAGGTCAATTTATTTTGACAAACTGAAGTTAATACAGGGCTCAACGCTAAGCAGCGATAGTGTTTTCTTGGTTACTGCTGTACACAAAGCTCCGCTACGCTGCTTTATAATGCGTTATACAGATGCTAGATGAAAAGAAAAAGCCATGTAAGCTTTTCTGAAAACAGACAGTTCCCCTCAGAGACACATTCATATAAACTCCTACCCCCAGTTCATTATTAGGGGTTTCTTCCAATATTTTATGCATCGTGAACAGTGAGATTGATCTGCCTGCTACAGTATTTTCTCCTTTTTATTTCAGTCTTCAGCTGGTAACGGCCTTTAAAAAGACTAAATATAATAACAACGTAATATTTCCACACAAATGACATTTTGGAACACGAATGCAATGCCGTGAATGTACGACTTGCACGGGTAAACATCCATATGATCTGCCTCCGTTGTCACGGACTGATGACCCAACAGTTTTTCCTTCTATTTCTAATTTTGACATAGTGAATTACTTTCGTTTTTCGCCAAACCTATACGCAAGTTCCATTCAGTTCAATGGCATCGTTTACACTCAATGCCGCCGCAATGGCCGACTTCCGGATTGATGATGTAACGTGAAAACACTCTATAGCACATAATGAAACGGAAGTTTCACCAGAGATTTTCTTACTTTTGGGAGATGAGAGAGTCTGTATTACTTATTATTGGAGAAAGCATAACGGTCAACTTGGATCATGTGTGCCTTGATAACCAGTCACATTATAGCCTTGACGGGAAGCGCCGTGCTGAATCCCATCATTTGCAAAAAGTCTGTGACTTCTCTTATAAAACGGCTTTTTCGTTGTAAACTAAAAATAGTTCAATCCGAAAGTATTGTTTAGTATAAAACATGTTGAAAATTAGCTGATTCATTAAATGATGAGCTGTTTCCTCTAAAAAGTGGTTTATTCAGCATAGTGAAGCCTCTTCTCCATTGACATCCATTCAAAGAAAATGGCCTCTGGTCTCCTTTCCCAAACCGGAAGCGTTAGCATTAGCCATTGTGCTTTTTTGGCTGAAGGTTGCAGGTTTGTCTTCTACTGGTTTTGGTCACAACCATAGGCTTATTTCCGTGTTGAGAAAAAGGTGGATAAAATAATAGTCCGAAAAATCACATTTTTAAAAATTTTATATTTTATCGAACCTTCAGACAAAATATGAAATAAAAAACAAGTTGCATATATGGTACAGGCTAAGTTTTATCATATTTGGTAAATTCAACTTTTATCAGCCACATACTATAGTATGATATGATATGAGAATGTGAAAACTCGTTAGCCTACTTGAGAATGAAAGAAAAGCATGAACTTTATTCAGAGACCCAAACTAAGCAAAAATATGCAATTTGGTTCAGATGTTATTTCTTTTGATCATTCAGAGGCCTTAAGGAATTCATCAAACTGTATTCTGCTTCCGTGTAAATGTGGCACAGGCAACTGTAATATTTTGAAATAAAAAGTTGAAAATATGACCTTTAGACAAACTTAATCAACATTTTTTTTAATAATTCATTTTCTGTTAAACCAGATACAATGCCAGTGCTAGTTCCAAACACTGCTCTCTATATGGCTGTCTATTAATGCTTTATTATTCTATAATTATACAGGGTGTTATTGTGGTTTATGCTGTCCTGCTGTCTTTAATTGTCTGTGCTGCAATGCCACTATAAGCTTATCTCATTTCCGTCTTCTCTAATGGCTGAGAAAGGAAGTGAAGTATGAGGCCACAGTAGCCTGCTATCATTCCATCACGCTTTCTTCTTCCGCACAAACTTCAGCCAAACCCTAAAGAAAGTGTGTTAACTCATTCCTGTCTTACTCATAGTATCTTATTTATTTGTTCAGAGTGAGTCACAGCATTCATGCTGCTTTTTGCCATGTTTTGAAATGATTACTACAATAATAGCAGGTATATACACATACAGCTTGGGAGGATTGCTCAGAGGATTGCACCATGGGGCTCACCCACTCTTCCATGCAGCAATTCCTCATTCTCTAGTTGCCTAATAAAGGAAACGCAATGGAAACTGTTTGCTCATTATGTCTTCCTCGATTTCGTTGAGGATCTGACTCCTCAGGCCTTGTTTGTGGTTTCTGATGTCATGATGCATCGTGTGTCAACATGAAGTGATATTTATCAGGTCCTGTTCTGTAGTTGTGGGGCGACCTGACATTTATGTGCGGTGATTTGGGTCTACATGTAGGCAATGAAAGACTGTCCCTGCATAAACGTAAAATACCGTTGACATTATCATTAGCATGCATGTTTAGCGATAGCAACAAGCAACACTTCTGGGGTTTTCTGCTATAAACTAGGTGTTACTGTGTAAATTACATAAGGGAGTGGAGAACTGACCACTAGATAATGTCAGATAACAGTGTACTTGAAAAGCGGACCATAAAAGGAGATGGCAGGATGAGTTGATACTTCACTGAATAATATTGAGCTCAGAAAATGACTAAAAACACCATAAAAGGTATTATAAAAGCAGTCCATATGACTTGTGTGCTGTATTTTAAGTTATGTGAAGCTGTAATGTAACTAAAAAAGAAAATTGTAATGTTTACCCACCCTCATGTCTCTGAAGAGCCCTGTTTGGTTTTTAAGGTGCGTTCACACTTGTCATGTTTGGTTAGTTTAAAATGAACTCTTGTGCGATTGCTCTGTTAGTGTGGTTCATTTGAGTGTTTTGAGTCATTTGTTCATTTTGAGTATTCACACCTGTCTTGTTTGGTTTGACTGAATCGAACTTTTGGCAGGTGTGAATACAGCAATCGCACTCTGGTGCGGACCAAACAACCATACCAAGACACAGGTGAAGAGGTGGCCTTGGTCCAGTTCCAAAAGAACTCTGGTACACCCTAAGTGTAACTCTGCTACACACCAAACCAGCGGGCCGAGACTGCTAAAATGGGTCTCGGGCCGCTTTCAACAAACTCTGTATCCAAAACAAAATGAACTGAGAGCAAATGGAGCAACGAGCGGTAAAGTTCCTTTTATGAGCTCCTTGTGAGTTCGCGGTTGGTGAAAATAAAATCTTATACATGCAACAATGAGTGCGCTTAGTCCAGCAAATGGCATTAGGTGTATTCGACTTAAAACGGCGCTGAGCAGACCGATCAGTGAACGGATACTTTGATGTCATACACTTGCTGTGGCAATTTAAGTTGAACGCACCTTTTCCTTTTGTTTGGAGTGTTCGATGAGTTCCGTCACGAAATATACCTTATTCAACCCGACCAATCAGGTTGTGAACGTATCGCTATGCCTTTTAGGTTTGGTATATTTAGGTTCACTGTTAAAAATGGCAGTGTGAACACTAAGCGGACCAGGACCAAATGTATACGTTTTCTTTTTGGTCCGGATTACATGAACCAAACGAACCAAACTACAAGTGTGAACACACCCTAAGTCTTGTGAAGCTGTAATGTAACTACTAAAGAAATTTGTAAGGTTACCCACCCTCGTGTCTTTTCAAGCAGTTTAATCTAAATTTTCTGAAGTGACCCAATTGTTTTTTAGGATGTTTTTACAGTCGTCATGCTTGGTTTGCTCTGTTAGTGCGGATCATTTGAGTAAGTGTGAATGCTGCCATCCGAATCCTGATGCGCACCAAACAAGCGGGCCGAGACCGCTAAAAGATGGGTCTCGCTCAATCCGACCAATCGGGTTGCGAACATATCACTATGCCTTTAGGTTCGGTATCTTTAGTTTCGCTGTCAAAAATGCCAGTGTAAACGCTAAGCGGACCAGGATCAAATGTATCATTTTCCTTTTTGGTCTGGACCAAATGAACCAAATGAACTGAACTAGAACTGTGAACACACCCTTAATGTAAATCCTAATCTTTAAATCTCAAATTTTATTTTTCACATATTCCAACTTGAATTATAACTGATTTTTAAAACCAATGGCATGTGGCGTTATTGGCATGAAACTTGGTGTAAATTTGCATCGTGTCATATTTGAATATATGCGAAAGGGAATGCGATTAGACGGCTGTGGAAAAGAAATTGTCAGTAAAAAGTATTGGAGAGTAACTAATTACATGTAACAGTACTCTGTTACAATTACTGAGCAAAAATGTGTAAATAAAATCTTAACAATAACCCCCCAAAGGTTATATTTTAATATTTTCAGCCACTGATTTGATTGATTTCTTTTCCAAATTGCACCAAATGCTCTGAAATATGAAACACCAGTGATTCAGGAGTTTAGGACACGGAATAGGTGTTTCCTGATATATTTGCTATGCAAAAATATGATTTCTAAAACAGTGTCATAGCTATTAAACTATTAAACTATTAAACTATTATCTTGTTATGATTTTAAGCCTGTATTTCACCTCAGAACAATCTCAAAGTAAAAAGAGGTGCTAAAGTCTGATTTTGTGGTGGCTGTGCTTTAAAATTAAAAGTTATTATAATCTTATTTCAAGTTATTAAGGATTTTGAAAGTCTGACAGTAATCAGTGTTGAGTAACCCTGTCTGCTTTTAATGTTTAAAATTTAAATTTAGAAAAGTAATCAAAAAGTAATCAAATGTAATCTGTTACATTACTTTAATAAAGTAACTGAAATAGTTACACTACTTATTATATTTTAAATACGGTAACGTAAGATGTAACCGATTATTTAGAGTAACCTTGCCAACACTGTCAAAAACTAACTTTTTTGTCATTTTGGAACTCACTGCTATCCACTTACATTGTATTCTGGCTAACATTTAACAATAGACAGATAAAAACTGGAAAACACATTTAAAAGACTGTCCATTTTATTTTATAGGCACTGGCAGAAATATTCATCCTCAAAAATCCTAAAGCACACATAAGTTGACAAGCCATTTAAGTTTTTGTTTCACTTTGATTTCTCGTGTATCATGTACTAACATTTTGTTTCACATCTGTTTACCAAAAAAAAAGTTGTCTGAATTTTCTTTAAAATTCTCATAGTCATCAAAATATGCTCACATGCACTACAAATCTGTGACAATAGCAGGTGCTGTCAGTAGAAACCTAAGAGCACCTGTGATGTAACATCAAAGGGCAGACCTTTGAGAGGGGGAAGTGTGGGAAAGCCCCCATGTTTTAGGTCACATTAATGTGGTTATTCAGTGGTATGACTGGGTTCATAATTCTGTAAGGATTCCCTCCATGCTTTCCACACTTCTGACCCTTCTCTCCATTTTCCTTTAACCTGTATCCCCCTAATGCTCCACGTAGGACGGGATACGTGACGTAGAGCACGGTTAGTTTCATAGCTCGTCTCTGCATCTGGGTTAGCACTTTTACCACAAAGGAGAAAAAAAAGCACCTGTTCTCTTTTCGCCTATCGGAGGATGATGCACAGAGGAGCAGGAGTTTCTAACTAATAACTCTCCATTGCACCTCATGCAGTTATCACTTGGCACCTTGTTTGTGTTGCCATGTCACATATAAACTTAAAGGACATGACTGGGAGGAAAAGTTCATAGCGGATTTGCCAATGTGTGTTATGAGTCCACCAGCTTAGCAACTCTATCTCAGTAACAGTGAGGTTTTGAGTCAAAAGTCCAGTTACACAAATGTGTTTTCTGTCAGTGGTTTTGAGTGACGCTTTGAAATATCTAGTGTAAAGTCCTTGATTTTGCTAGATTCATCCTTATAGTAAAATCCCAAAAAGAGCAGTATGGGGCAAGTTGTCACTTTTTTTTTTATGTTAGAAATTATTAATAGGATGATTTACTTGCCAAAACAAATATTTAATATTTTTATGTTATCTTAAAAAGTATTTTTTCCCATCAGAGATGTAGATAAGTTGTTTCTTCATCAGAACAGATTCGGATCTTTTACAGTGAATGGGTGCTGTCAGATTGAGAGTCTGATAAAAAAAAAACATAAAACCACAAGTAATTCACACAGCTTCCATCGAACAATTAACATTGCTTGAAGCGGAAAGCTGCGTGTTTGTAAGAAACAAATCCATCATAAAAGAATTTTATCTTTAAATGTCACTTCTGGCTAAAATATAATTCCATAATGCATAACAACACTTCCTCCCGTGTCCATCTCTTGTTGTCCTCTCACATCAAAATTCCCCAAAATATTTGCTTTGGACAATATGTAAATGCACTGGAGTCGTGTGGATTACTTGTGGATTATTGTAATATTTTTATCAGATGTTTGGACTCATTCTGACGGCACCCATTCACCACAAAGGGTCCACTAATGAGCAAGTGATGCAATGCTAAATTCTAACACATTTTATTGTCTACACGCATTTGGGCATTAATGTTTTCTTGAGTTTATACTGAAATTGACTTTCAAATATGAACCCACTAAAATATTCACTAGTGTATGACAATGTATACATACTCCTGTATATTGCTCAATGCATGAGTCTATGCATGAGTGCAAAAAACCACAAGCTAACAGGAAATGGTTGACAGTGCACAAACAGATATTCACAAATAAAGGTTAAGTTCAATTGCTTTGCATATCTCCACAGAATTGTGCTGACAAACAGTTCTTCTAGTTCTACATGCTAAAGCAAATTTTTGCTTAAAGGTAAAGGTTGCGTTTTTACTTTTTCTGTTTATTTTGAAGGTTTTAAGAACACAAAGACAGCCATAAACACAGTTTTTTGCAAGGGGCTGGTTCATCTCAGGACACGAGGAAAGTGTTTCTGAAAACACGAATGTGAAAAAAAATCACATTGTGCTTTAAATGATACTGATGACACTGTGGAGGTAAGTCTCGTGAAAGAAGAACAGAAAAAGCAACCTGAAAATATCATGTTTGTTAAAAAATGGCATGATTTGCTTCCTCAAATGATTTTCCGCACCGTTCAACAACTTCTAGAAAGAGAGGAAGTAAATGAACTAAGCTTCAAATTGTCAGATGTAGCACTGTGGTTAACACGACTAGAGCCAAGACAAGGTAAACATTAAAAAAATCTTGTTTAAATGCTGCATTTGCTGTATTAATAGCGAAACTATTCGATGAATTTTAAGGTTTGAATAATTTTTTAAAATTATTCTTATTTTGCATTTTTAGGCATGTTGCATGAATTATTTTCCCTCAATAACATCCCAATGTGAAGCGCTGTTGTCACATGACCTTTGTACATTATGCAACTCCTGTAACATCCCTAGCTGACTGCAGTTTGTCAACCACAATATGACATTATTTGAGATGCGAAGGTGAGTTGACTTTTCAGCGTGGGCAGAGGAATAAACTAAAAAAGAGGATTTATAAACACGGGGAATTCAGAATTGTGACTCATAGGACGCGAAATTAGCTGTCGGTGTCTCTTGTGGTTAGTTTGTTGGCAAGGGTTGGTTTTTGGAATAAATTCAACATTGTACAGTATGCCCCATCAAGACTCGATACTTTAAATGTCAACATTGTTGACTAGACTGTGTACTATATATTGACCTTGACACATTGTTCTCTCTAACCTTAAATTGATTAGTCCTGCAATGCCGTGAAGCTTCCTTTTGCCTTTGGCCTTATAGATTTGATAAGCGCGTACGCAATCGAAACAATGTTTGTTTCTGTGGCTAAAGTGGGTTTAAGTTTCAGTGGTTTGCTTTCTGAGGGCCAACAGGAAGGCCACGTTTAGCATGCGTTCTTGTGATGACTGGCTCCCTCATGTGGCTGTTATAGTAAATGGAAACTGGGTTACATGCAAAGTGAGTCAGAGGTTAATTGAATTAAATACAAGGTGAATTGCAGCGAACTGACTTTTATTTTTATGTAGCTTACAGATAGAACAACAGTAGTTTACAAATAAATTACTTTTTTTAAAAAAAATTACTTAATTTCAAATGATTGTCAACAACTCTTCATCACTGAACATTTTGAAGAACATTAACAGCACTTAAAAAAGAAATTAAATACAATAAAATAATATACACATATAACCAATAAACCATTTAAATTGAAATGTCTTTAAAATATTTTAATATAATAAATCTTAAAAAATCTCTAAATGTGTCATAAAATGAAACTCTTTAAACGTTCCAACACATAAAAAAATATGAAAATATTCCCTTTGAAAGCCATAATGGGTTTGAGAACTAACCATACAAACATCTTTTACCACTTACTTTAGTAAATATAAATATAGACCGTTTTAATCCTTTAGGAGAATCACTTGACAGATTTGACACTGCAATGTGAATCTTTGAGGAATAACGAACTGTTAATTTAAACCTAAAAATCAAGGTTTGCACTTTACATCCCCGCAGAAGAATCTGAAATATTTAGACTTGTTATTTGTTTTTAAGCAAGATAATATCCCAGTAAGTATCATAATATTCTCCTGATAAAAAGGTGATAGGCTCTATATTCAGACTGATGCTGATTTTGTCTACCACCTGGATCAGACAGCTCATTGTCAACGATCCTGGTCCATTGCGCCTGACCACACTTAGTCTTTTCTCTTGTATCCCAGGTCCTTCTTTCCTGAGCAAAGTAACATTCGCCAGTTGCTTATGATCAGTGCTTTTGAAGTAGACCTGGGCATAAATGTAGTACAGGCCGCTGACTGTTAGTTCAACAGTGGCATTCTTCAAGGACAAGGAGCTGTTCGTACATGGTTCACTGCATATCCAGGTTTTTTCCCTGTCTGGAAGAGAATGGAAATATTAGTGTGAACATTTCCCAAATTCTAACACTTTATTCTGTGCTTTTAAGCAGGAACAGAGTGCCTAAATTCATATAAAGAAAAAGTTGACATATGGAGGATTTGCAGTTACGTCATGGTTTGGTCAGTTACCCATCATGGATTGCATGGTTAATGTACTACTAAATATGTTGTTCTGCTAATTTATGCTGTCTAAACTATGGGGAAAAAATGTGTGGAAGCTGCTAAATCGTATAGAGATGGACTTAATAAGAAGGAAAGGCCGCAATATTTTGACAAACTAAATTTAATAGGTGGTAAAGATACGTATGAGGAGTATTAATTAAGATATTAGCCTAATATTTCACCTACCTGACCGGAAATGATAAGAACAAACATGAATGTTGTCAAGATTTTTGCCTTAGAAATTGAGTTCAGTTTGGCCAAATTTGGCATTTTGTTCCTCAGTTTTTTGCTTCTCCTTGATTTGTTATAACTTTTGATAGTCTATTGTACTCCAAATGTTTTTTCGATTAGCGCAGCCCAAAACATGACAATAAATGACCATTTTCAGCAGCAATAATCAGGAAAATATGCGAGTTTCATTCAGTTCAGTGGCATCATTTACATTCAGTGCTGCCAATATGGCCGATTGATGACGGATTATGCTGCTCTCAAAAAAATGTAGTATGCTATTCCAAATTCAGCCTTAATTTGTGTTACAGTTAAGAATAGGGCTGTCACAATTCTTTGATTCAATTTGAGTACTCAATTTAAAAAAAAATCCTTAACTGCAATTTGCCTGTGTAGTGTCCACTGTTGATTAACCAGCAAAATACCGGAAGTGGCGCCTTCCACGAACCAGAACGCATTAGTAGACAGTTTTTCAAGGCTGAATGATGTATTAAAACAATTTTGAAAACACATTAAAACATAATGCCATTGTGAGTGCACAAACGCATCGATTCAATTAAATAAATGTATGTGTTTTAATTATTTACATCCTTGTAGGTTGGGTGTCAGAGCAGGTACTGTTATCATTTACATTCGTGGAGCGTCCCAAACTCCATCTCTGCATATTGCTGTGAGTTTGGGTTTATTATGACATTCATCTGGGAACGTGAAGTGCACTATTTTATCAGATTTGTAAGGTAAATCATTTATAAATCTATGCAAACACAGAAAACGTACTAACTGTTTATCGCTATTTCAAACTATAGGCTCAAACCCTCGCTCTGAGTTTACACGTTTTGATGGCCACATATTTAAGAAATTGTGTCTGTAGCATTTCTGTCATAAAGAAATGGCCAAATATTAAAGGTTAAGTGGACATCTGAATTAACTGTTGTTTAGTAAATATTAAACAAGGATTAGATCGCACTATAAGATGTAAAACAATTGTCAGGCCATTAGCACCCTCCGGAGTCATTTGTTATAATGCGTGATGCACATTAGCTCTATTGTTCATAATACATAGTATTTTAACAGTTTTGTTCAATAAAACCATATGATTATTACCTTATTGCTGTTATATATGTATTTTAAGTCATTTTAAAGGCTAGCTGATTTTTTGTGGTAATAAAAATAGACCTAAGCAAACAAGGTCTGTTTTTATTACCACAAAAAAATAATTATAATTATCTGATCACTTGATTAATAGTCAGAATAATCAACTGATTACCAAAATAAGCCTTAGTGATGGCCCTAGACAGGAACAATTATTTGAAATAGTCTTTTGTAACATTATCAATGTTTTTGGGCTCATTTTTTTATCAATTTAATGAAAAAAGTGCAAATATTTGAAAAGAAATTAAAACCGATAAACCTGCTATTAAAAAAAATGTAAAATAAGAGTATTTATTTAATATATAAATACATTTAAGAAGTTTAAACGCCTTTAATCGCTCTTTTCATTTTCTTTCATATTGTTCCATGTGTGGGGGGTCGAAGCTGCCACTCATCCCACATATATATGAAATGCACTTCGCACAGGACGTGAAGTGAGGTCAGGGAAGGAGAGATTTTTAAAGGAACGTTTCCACCTCCTTCCTCATACATGAGCCGTGTACATTTAGATTAGTTATATTTCCACTGATTCACAACGCCTCTGCGATAAACATTAAGCGTCACTTCAAAAGTGTCATTGTGGTCACTGAATCTGGTTCATCTCACGAGTGAGCGCTGGCAACACGAATGAGACGAAAGTGCTTTGAAAAAAATAGATACGACCTCCTACTTGAACAGAGTGAAGGTGAGCTGGCAGATAACCACTGGTTACATCACAGAAAATGACTAGGCCGAGCTTATTAACAGATGTCCATATTTCGACGTGGTAGATTAACTTAAGTCACTTTTAGGCCACAAAAGATTCTTTAAAAGCAGAGAACCGCATGCTGACTTCCTCAATGCAGCAGAGAAACCAACTGACAACCAAAAGTCCCGCTATCTCTTGTTTTCATTTAATACAGAGAAGTGAGAAATACAGAAAAAGTGTAAAAGGGAAAGTGCAAAAGAGAATGGGGGGGAAACAGCAAGGAGGAAAAGTGAGAGATGTCCACTGGGGAAAAAAATATTTCTCACCTCTGATGAGATGGATATAGTCGTTGAAGGATTGATCACGCCAGGTATCTAAAAGTGCAAACAAATTATTTTCACTTTTCAAATAAAAACTATTGTTCAAAAAGATTCCCCCAAATAGGAATATTTCCCAGAATGGAAGAATTTCACTTTCACTTTTAAAATTAAATTAAATAAATTATTCTCACCTATTTGTTTGTCAGTTTTGCCACTGCTTGCTGTAAAAGAGTATTTAATTGTTATATTCATGACACAATTTTCCATTAAATTTGACTTAAAATAGGGGGTTAAAAGATTAAAAGCAAACCTGGTGAATTTGACTTTCCAGGGCTTCCAGACTAAAGAAGAAATAAAAAAAATGTAAAAATTAAAATTGAACAAACCACTTAGAAATATCAGGTACTACTGCAGTAAAACTGTGTGCAAGTGTGCAATGTTACAAATACTTCTATCCCAACTTAATATGCAGAGGCAACTAAACATCTTCAGCAGACATGATCTAGGACCCTTATACTGTGTGTGCTTTTCTAAAGACTGCAAATCTGTCCCATACAGCCTTGTTTTCTTGTATGAAATTCAATTAATGTCTATAGTTTGGCATACCAATGGCAGACGGGCGAGAATATGCTTGAAAACTGGCTACACTAAAGTATTTCTATATGATACGCTATGCAATCTGGTTGGGCGCAATCGCAGGTCACTTTACCTTATTGTGTGAATTGCTGTGGTTTATTGCAAGATATACCATCATTACCAAAAGAGCTGAGCTCATCATGCAGCACCAGCCAATCAGGAGGCGGAACCTGGTGTGATTTGAGCCGGTCATCTTCGTGACTATCGGAGACAGACAAAAAGGAAACAAATTCATCGTGAAACCAAAGATACAGTATGTTTACAGCGAAACATGGATAAAACCAGCATACCAGCCTACTGACCTAAATGCATTGACTTGATCTAGATGCAGGCACAATATCACACATGTATAACCACAATTGGTGAATGAAGAAAAACTAGTGAGATGAGCAAATCTATTTTTATCATGAATGAACCCTGGTAAATATTTGCACATGAACCTCTGTGTTTTTACTTACAGGCCCCAGACTCATCTATTCTCTGTCCACATCAGTTTCTAGATGCATGCGTGTATGGCTAAAAAAAGCAGGGGTATGTTTGCCTCTTACCTAAGTGAGGTAAATTCCCATGTTGCCCACAGAAATACATCCAGGTGGGTAGAATGTACCCTGAGTGTTCGGTTTTTTGAAGATGGACATTTTTCTCTGAACTGCTAACAAGTTATCTTCCAAAGGAAGTATTTTGGTTTGTTTAATTTACCACTGATCTGACATTTTGATTTGGTGAAGAAATCGATTAGCTCTTGAAAAGAGATCAACTGTGTGTTTGCTGCATGTCAACAGACAAGCATGTGTGGAATTCTAAAAAGAATCCTTCTGAGCATCCTTCTGAGAACCAAACTGCACTACAAAATGAACCTGCATCCACCAGATTACCAACTAATCAGTCTGAAGTTTAAAAATAGTGTCAAGCTATAGAATAATTCTAGTCTAAATAGGAGGCTCATTGAAACCTAGTTGGCATGTGTTAGAATTGGTGGATGTAAAAAATGAAATTTCAGAACTGGTTATTGAAAATTGCATATTGATCATCTTCTAATCTGAATATTAAAAGTGACACATCCTCCCATGGTGGTCCTGAGTGTGTACATGTACACTTGTCACAGATCTATGGCTAAATGTAATTAGAATTCTAAAATCATTCAATTAAGCGTTCATTTAGCATATTCTATAAGGAACATAAAGAATGAGAATGACATGACATGACAATATAATATGACCTGATCTCATCAATACTGAGTATTAGATTATGAGAGAGATTGCTTTACTCACCTTAGTGTGTGCTGTAGTGTGAAATGTGGCTGAGGGACTGAATGAGCATGTAGACATGGTCTCTCCCACAGGGTTTCCCCTTTTCAAGCTCTCATTTTCTAACCCTGGACCTTTCTCTCTCTCTCTCTCTCTCTCTCTCTCTCTCTCACCCTTCCTCTCTCTCTCTCTCTCTGTGTGTGTATGTATGTGTGTTTTTCTCTGTCTTCCTCTGTTTCTTTCGGTGGTAGCAGCTGTGGTTGGAAACATAAGAGAAGGTGGATGGCCAGAACATCATCGTTCTTGACAGAAATGAGGTTTGAAGTTTGAAGAGATTGGACTTGAATCTATAGAATACCCTTTTGCCTGTTTAGTGTAACAGATACAGAGATTTCAGAGGCAATATAACAAATATGAAATGAAGATAAAAGATCATTGCTATGCAGCTTCTGTTTAAGCACGCGTCAGTCCTAAAGCAGCCACTTTCTCTTCAGTTTCTGAAAAAGAGGAAAAGGTGGTTTGCCCAAGGAGATATTAGGGGTTATGATGTGTGTGCGTGATGTGGTTTTCATTTAGGAGAGGAGGTAGTAGCTACGTGTTTATACTGATAAGCAGGCAAGTTGTTGTTTTTTTTCACGCCCATCCACTGCGTTTCTTCTTTTCTTCTCTTGGATGTGTTAAACCCTTTGGGACATCCCCATTCAGTCGCTTGTACTTTCCTATGAAGACATGCATACCACATACTCCTACACATAAACCCACACAAAGACAAACATGCTTGTACTGTCCCTGTCTCTTGAGTGATGGTGATTGGTGAAGAGAATAACCATGAGGTTATCAACATATAAACAAAACACATTCCCAGAATATATATGGAGGAATCCTTCAGATGACTGTCTCTGTTAGGATGTTTGAATGGTCGTTCACACTGAGGATGATAAGCATAACAATACAATTTTAACAATCACTCTAATTCTATAAGAACAGTGAAGTCCACGCCACAGCTATGACAATGATGACACAGAGGAATAATATAGTTTGAATCACTTTTAGAAACTCATGAGAATCCACCTAATTTTAAAAAGTTTGAACATTAGAACTTAACTAAACAAGTCTGTGAGGGATAGCTTTACAATCATTACACAGTCACAACTTTCAAAACTGTTTTATTGACTTAGACATTTTGTGAGCTTTACAATCGGTATGTTGTTAAACTACAATCCATTCATCACACTACCTTTGTCTCTCACAGCCTCAATTTTCATTCCTGTCAAAATTAAACACAGCTTCCTCTACTTAGGTCTTCAAAACAGCAGATGTTGTGCTTATGGTGAACACAATGTTATCAGTAGTTGGTGTGGACGCTAATATGTGACCCTGGACCACAAAACCAGTCATAAGGGTCTTTTTTTAATTACGATTCACACATCATTTGAAAGCTGAATAAATAAGCTTGCTATTGATGTATGGTTTGTTAGGATAGGAACAAATCAAAATACTAAGAAAATCGCCTTTAATGTTGTCCAAATGTTCTTAGCGATGTCCCTTTAAGGCGAGTCATTTCACTCGGCGGCCATCTTTGAAACGCCTGGGGCGCATGAACGGGGAAACATAAAATTTTCCAAAACTGTTCACCAAGCTTACGATTAAATTTCATATTTGAAATCACCTGCCTCATAAATATCATTCATTATGCTCCAATAGCATTAAAAAAAGCTTATTTTTCAGGCTAGATCAGCCAGTGCGCATGCGCAGTATTGAGCGCACGTCTCAGAACGCTGACTGTTTCTATAGCAACCGGGACTTCTAACGGCAGTTGCAGACAGTGACAGGCTGACTTTACTAATCAACGATTGGCTCTTTCATTAAGAAGGTGGGGCTTCGCGGCCATAATGAGCATTGCATCTTTCCTCATTCAAAACTAGTGTAGTGTCAGGTCTGGGGTATTCTATAGTCTTTGGTATTAGCAAACAAAAATTAAGTTTTGATATATTTACAGTAGGAAATTTGCAAAATATCTTAATGGAACATGATCTGTACTTAATACCCTTAGGGTGTACTCACACTAGGCAGTTGACCACCAAAGCACGGTTCGTGCTCCTGGCCCGCTTGGAAGAAGTGTGCCAGAGCACGGTTCAGTTGGACTCGGGCGCGGTTCGCATGTAGTGTGAGCGCTAACAGGACCCGTGACGTCACGTTTTTTTTCCGATGTACGGGAACTGTAGTCGGTAATCAAAGCTGCAGAGTCCTTGCTGCACTTCAGCTGGTACCTTGCAAGCCTCCTCATACGAGCAGCATGATTGCGTGAAAATTTCCGTGCCACAAAAGCGATAGACCTGTTTAGCAACAGGCTGTGAGAGGGCTGTGGACAACTGCGGACCAAACGACTCAAAATTACTATCCACAAAGTAACCAGAGCGATGGACTCCATTGCGTTCAGCGAGAGCGCCGCTCTTCCTGTTTATCCTGAAACCGCCGTACCATAATGACGTAAGCGTGCTCCGGCACGAATGCTGAAACCCTATGTGAGTGCAGGCCAGAGGGGGAATGGGGAGGGGGGAATGGGGAGGGGGAGGGGGAGGGGGAGGGGGAGGGGGACGGGGAGGGGGGACAATCGTACTCGGGCCCGGTTTACGGCAACCATGCCTAGTGTGAGTACACCCTTACATTATGTTAATATGGACTAATCATATCTTACTTTTTCTGTGTTTAAGTGCGAGTCCCCAGTGCAACTCACAACTTTCGAAACTGTTTTTTAACTTTTCGACATTTTGTCACCTTAACATTAGGAATGTTGCTGAACTACAATTCAGTGAACATACTTCTATTGTCTTCTGTATTTTATTCCTGTCAAAATTGAATAAGACACTTCCTCTACTAAGGACTTTTAAAGCGGCAGATGTTGTAACTGCAGTGTGCTTATGGTAAACACAATGTTATCATCCGTTGACGTGGACGCTAATATAGTTGTCGTTACAGTTATCACTGTTGGTGTGAATGGGTCTTTATTGTTATATTTATGGTGTGGACACTATTCAAATAGAATTTGAGTAATTATTAAAACTTGATAATTCTAGTTCAATATCTTAATTATATACTAAAAACATTTGTTGGCTTTTTGATGCATCAATTTGTTCCTCTTGTGTAAGCCACTTTGGATGAAAGCATCCGCTAAATGCATGGATGTAAATGTACAACCCAGGAACTGTGTTTTGGTAAGCCTTTTTCTGCAAGCATGTGAAAAAACAAGCACGTCAGATTTTGCTATCCTGGTGACGTGGTAAGGGGATCTTATAATGTTATACGTAATATTTACCGCCCCTTAATCTGCATGTTTCCACACATGGCACCGTCATTTTGTTTCCGCAAGTGACAACGATGTACCAGTCCTAACGCCACACTGTAAAAAAGAAATAGTTGATAAAACTTAAAAAAGTAAGGCAACTTGACACAGTGAGCTTTTTGAGTTTTCTCAACAATAGCTTTTAGTTTTTCTCAGTAAAGATACTTTGTTTAGCCAACATAAATTTGTTTGTTCATGCAATGCTGATTGTCATATTTTGGTAATAGAAAAAGTCTTATCACAGCGACTGAAACAACAATTACTGTCATTGAGGTAATTTCTTTTTTGGTGTGTCATTTTTTGTTTATTTATAAATGACAAATAGTGAATTGTTATAAAAACCTTAATGGATAACTTAGTCTAATATTTAGACAACATTGTCTTTGTTTGTAAAACATCTTACAAGACTAAGATGTCCAACAAACAGATATTAGTGGTTGAACATAAGACCACAAAACTAGACACACAAACCTCAAGAACGGTTGCAGTCAATAAATGTTAAAAAGAGCTCATTACATCACAGTGCAACAAATGACTAACAATAATGACAAAAAACAACAAAAAGTTTAAATTAAGTCAGCAAACAGCAAAACAATAATCCTATAACCGTAACTGCATAATTTATTCATGCTGCAATGCATGCTGGAAACTCACAAAGCCTTTAATTTAATATGAAATTCTTTGTTCAGACAACTGTGTTTGACTAATTGGGGCAATTTTGTTGGTCTGACAAGGGTTTTTATGTTGTTTCAAGAAAAGAGCATTTTTTAGTATTTGAGACTCAAAATGTTTTGTAAACTGGAAAATATGCATTTGCATTTTTCACAGTGCATGGCAAAAGTTTGAACAAAGCATGCTAACTGTTCTGTCATTGGCTGCACAGACGAGCACAGAGCACTATTCAGAGTCCCAGCCTCAGAGAAGACAAGAGAGCTGTGGATTTATTGATTTATTTACTGTATTTTATGCTGCTGCCACACAGATCTAATATAACATGTTTACCTGTTTTTGTAACTCCTGTTTGTTTTTAACATAAACCTGTGTATATTTGACAGTTTAAGCGCAATACGACTTGAAAGAATTACTCACATGCCGTGAGACAGCCGCTTTCTGTGCGGCTTTTTGACAGCCTTTTCTTTTACTTTCTAAAAACTCCATATCAGAGTTTAAACTAATATGCTTTAAAACACATGGTTTTAGTGCAACATGTTAATCAAAACCAAACATATATTTATCATTTGCGACACTTGAAGCAGGAAAACGAATAAGAAAAAGTCCAACTTGAACCTGGCATGAGGGGTTAAAGGCAAAAAATGAAATTTAAAATATGCAACCCTGGACCACAGAACCTTAAGTAGCATGAGTATATTTGTAGCAATATCCAAAAAAAAATTATTTTATGCCAAAAATCATTAGGATATAAAGTAAAGATCATGTTCGATGAAGATATTTTGTACATTTCCTACCGTACATATATCAAAACGTAAGTTTTGATTAGTAATATGCGTTGCTAAGAACTTCATTTGGACAACTTTAAGGGCAATTTTCTCAGTATTTTTTTTTTTTTTTTGCACCCTCAGATTCCAGATTATTAAATAGTTTTATCTCGGCTTTTTCAAAAAAGTGACCATTATGACTGGTACTGTGGTCCACGGTGGCATTCATGGCATTAAATCTAAAAATATCATAAGGGAAATTACTAGGAAAAGACCACCATCCAAATATCACTCATCTCACTTCGTCCAAGTGCGACAGTGCTTTTTTGAAATGACTGATGTGGTACTGAATGATTACCATATTTATTTACCATGGTTGTTTAATGTATTTAAAAAAAAATATGAGGTATTACTTAAATACTTTGTAGATTACATGTAAATACAAAAGCTATGGGACATTTGTTATTATTAGAAGCATTTTTTTTAAACCACACCACAATACCAACTATACATAGATCCACTCTATTTAGCACAAATACAAAAGAGAAACATTTTGTTTTTACCAGGATTCCTTTTCTAATTAATGAAGGTGGGGACGCTCATCTTAATGAGAGGGAAACTCAAGCAGATGTTTGCTGGTGATAAGATCAGATATGGAGATATGAATAGAAGGTCAATAAGCTATTGTAGGTGGAGTTTCATTGGTGGGAAACTCTCACACTTGCTTTGGTACTTTTTCAGGTCAGTTCTTCTAGCATGACTTGTGAAAGTCTCTCTGTTTTCATTTGTAGAGGAGGGGGAAAAGACCGCTGTGTATTTAGATTCGCGTTTTACAACAGGTGAAGGAGTTGGAAAGAAAGAGGGAAAGAGACTGAGGGAAAGACTGAAATCATACTTTGGGAGCATCGTATTCTCTCCAGCATTCCATCTGTGGAAGAAAAGCCGGTGAGGTGACATTTTGTATGAGGTTAGCCACAGTGATTATGAAATGCCCTGTGCTTTCCCCACCGTTTTGTTAAGCACCTGGTATAAACAGATCACTATCAGTCTAAACCCAGATAAAACTCTTTATATGAAAGTAAAACTGTCCAATTGACATTAGTAAACATCTGTCGCCTATTACATCGGAAGCTACCTTCCGTCCGCTGAAATGGAGCCCCAAAAGTGACTGATTTGTTGCTCTCCACATGCAATTTTAAAATGATAGTTTACTCAAAAGTAAAAATTCTGTCATTCATTTCTCAACCTCATGTCGTTCCAAACCTGTAAGACCTTCATTCATCTTCAGAACAAAAATATTAAGATTTTTTTGATTAAATCCGTGAGCTTTCTGACGTTGCACAGCAACACAACTACCATGTTCAAAGCCCAAAAAGGTAGTAAGGACATCATTAAAATAGTCCATGTGACATCAGTGGATCAATATTCATTTTATAAAGCTACAAAAATACTTTTTCTGTGCAAAGAAAACAAAAATAACAACTTTAATCAACAATTTCTTCTCTTCCGTGTCAGTGTTCTGAAGAAGAACGAAAGTCTTATGGGTTGGGAATGACATGAGGGTGCGTAATTAATGACAATTTTCATTTTTGGGTGAACTATCCCTTTAAATATAAAAGTTCTTTATTAAACTATATGGTTCCATGAAGAACCTATAACATCATTGAAACCTTTCCATTGCACAAAAACATCTTTATAGTGGAAAAACTATTTAGATTAGATGAAATGTTCTTCACACTAAGAAAGAAATGGTTCTTTAAAAACTGTAAATGAAAGGACCCCAAAATGGTGTTTCTGTGGCAGGGGTGTCAAACTCAGTTCATGGAGGGCTACAGCCCTGCACAGTTTAGAAGATTCAACCCAAATTAAACACACCTAATCCAACTAATGAAGTCATTTAGGCTTATTTGCAAACTTAACAGTATGTGTGTTGGAGCAGGAGTGGAACTAAACTCTACAGAGCTGTGCCCCTCCAGGAGCTTGGTTTGACATCTGTGTTCTATCACTGTGAAATCCCCATTTGGAATCTTTATTTTCAAAAGTGTAGACTCACAATGAAACACATCTTTTTCTCTCCATTTTAGCCTTCCGTCCACATTGAGATGGCGTTTTTGTCGACAATCTACAAAGTGAATAAATTTAAAAACACCGTTTTAGAGAAAACAGAGGCTTGAAAACAGTGATGCATATTTAGTCATCCCAGATAACACATGTACATCTGCAAGATGTCTGTTAAGGACCTCTTGATCTGGAAAGCATCTGCTGTGTACATATGTCTGACAGACGTCTTTCTGATGTCAGTTTTACATACATTCTAAATCATAAACATCTTAAAAACTTCTAATACACGTCTATTTGACATCTGGTAGGAAACGTCCTATAGATGTATTGCAGATGAGCAAACACTCTAAAAAAGACGTGTTGCAGATGTAAATGCAGACGTCAAATAGACGTCTCCATGATGTATGTATGCTATCAGGGATGTGACACCAGTAGATGTCTATGTTTATATACCTGTATTGTGCCTGCCTGTTATGTGCTATTCACTTTCACACTATTGCTACAGATGTGTTACTTTGTACACTCTTTATTTCACAGTCCTGCAAAGATCACAGAAAATGTCCTCACGATTGCTGTTTGTGGCAAAACATGATAGCGGTTGCATTTTAGATCCAACTAACAATTGAGATATCTTCCTAAATAAAACAATCCTGCCAGAAGAATTGCATAAAACATATCAAGTCTGTTCCGTATCATCTAAGTGAGCTGTTTTGAGGCTGTACACATGCGCAGTAAAGTGAAATCAAAGTTTTCTGAGGTTTTAGTTTGGAAAAGAAACTTTTGGAAAACGCTTGGAAATCCTAGTGTGGACAGAGAGCGTTTTAAAATGAAAACGGCATTTTCAAATGTATCCGTATCTGATCCAGCTGAATGGCCCAATGTAAAATACCCTGACATCTACAACTATTTGTGTCCTTAAACACTCGTTTTTTCGGGTCGACAGCTTATAAACACGTAGTGCTGTTTTTTTTAGCTTGTTTACTGTATACTTTGTCACACAGCAGCTTTTAGGCATTGTTTTGTTTTTTGTTACAAGTCAAAAATGACAAGGAGGCAGCTTCTCACAATACAAAGTCAGTGGAGAGGGTTGGATTGGTCTCTATTAACCTTTCTAAACATGTGTGAAACTTGCATAACATGGAATAAGAAGTCATGGAAAACCTATAAATATGAAGGAATTTCACAATGCCCCAAGCCAGGAAAGGCTTTTCTGTGACAGGTGTTCTAAAAAAAATTCCAAAATTCATGGAAAAAGGCTATATGTTTGTATGTCAACATACATCTGTGTGATTTATTCTTGTTTACAGTAAAACGTGCCTTAATGATGCCTGGTTTGTAAGTAGATAATTGTTTTGAGTCACCTCTTTGTTGCTTTTTAAAAAAAAAAAAAAAATTTAAATATATTAAATAACTTGGATGACCCCAATATTAAATATGTTAAATGAATGAAATTTTAATGAAATTAATTACATTTTTAGTTTACTCACCAGACTAATATTAAATATCTGATATAATATTATAATTATAATTAGCATTCAACTTTAGCCATTAGAACTTTAGTAATTAGAATAACCATGAATGCATGTTTGTCATGTTGACTGAACTGAGGACTGGTGGTGATATTGTTTGTAATTTAGTGTTTCTATGAACGTCTTGTTACTACCACGAATTCTACTATTAATAACAATATTAAACACACTAAGGTTTAATGAGCTGTTGGGTTCATGAATATTAATCACGTTGTCTGCGTTCGCTCGAACTGATTTGCTGTAATCAAAACAGGGACGATAATAGGTGAGTGCCAGCCAATGAGATTGCTGTTTGCACATTAGTTCCGCCTACTACCAGAGAAACCAGCAGTTCTTAAAAGCTGAAGTATTCGAAAGGAGCTCCGTTGTTTTGAGAGGAAAATGCAACAAAGAATATCGTTTACACATAGCGCATCAATTCTGCATGGTATAAGACTCTGTCGCTCTGTATCTTTCTTTGCGTGTGTGTGAGACAAAGTAACGGCTAGTCGTGTGCCTTTACACTAGAGTTTACAGCTCGTCAAATACAGGTACGCTGTATTTGAAAAATAAAATTATAATAATATTATAATAAATGATAGTAACGCCGTATTTTATCGGCAGTAATGGTAACGGCGTTGTAACGTAGGAAACAGTAATTCGTTTGATTACTCGTTACTGAAAAAATAACGCCGTTTATTTATAACGCCGTTATTCCCATCACTGTTCATAAGCAAATCAATATGTTTTTAAAGTATCTGACACAGTAGTCAAAAATAGCTGGAAGGGTCATGGAAGTGTGAGTCAAAATATATGGGAACAATTGGAGTGACTACTGGAATTATTTGCATACTGTTTACACTTCTACCATATATTCAGACTTAAAGGCACAATATGTTTGTTTGTTTGTGGACTTACTCATTTACATTTTTAGGGTAAAAGTTTAATGGAATAAACAGACACTTATGTCACTATTTTTTTCCAGCATCCATCTTCCACTGTCGGATCCTATTCCTGGTGACACTATTTAAACATGTTCTACAATAATATATGTAGTAAATATTAGTATATAATTAATGTTAGTACCACAATTATAAGAATTCATTCACAATGTATTTTGTTCTATTACAGTAGCAATTTAAAAAAATGCAGTCTGTCCAATGATAAGATCAATGTGCTACAAGCAGAAATCTTATCTGTGTATTTTTATGAAATTTGTCACAGATTTCTGCATATGCTGGTGATCTGTGGGAGTAAGAAATTGCTTCATATCTCACTGCGATTTTCTCTAGAAATAGAAAGCTGCATGTTTCCATGTACAGTATCTCTGCATTTAAGCAATTTAATGGAATTGACTCATCTTAAAACCATGCTTAATATGTTAATAAATAATATACTGGATTTGAATAAAGGTTTTTCCAGAGGTGCTAAAATGATTAATAGGTAAACGCTCTAGGTTCATAACTTACTTATATGAAATTCATACACTCTTAAATATAAATGTATTAGCATTTATTGTATGGTTCCAAGAAGAACATCCACAGAACCTTTTGATTCCACAAAAAGGTACTTTACCGTGGAAAATGTTCTTTAGAATTTTCTAAAATTCTGAAACAGTAAGAAATTACACTTTTCTTTTTTTTTTTTGACATCATTGCAAACATCTTTGGGAACCTTTAATTTTAAGTGTGTTTTTACATGCACTCTAAAAAATGCTGGGTTAAAAACAACCTAACTTGGATTATTTTGACCCAGCTGGTTTGGTTAATTGTTTTTACCAAACATGCTGGGTTATTTTATTTAAGTCATCTATTGTTTAAAAATTATTATATTGCTGGTTTAAAATGGACCGGAACTTATAAAACACACACAGAATTACTAGAGGCAACAGCAATAAGCAAAAAATGAACATTTATTATTAAAGGGGTCATTGGATGCAAAGTTCACTTTTACATGTTGTTTGAACATTAATGTGTGTTGGCAGTTTATGTACAAATCTACCCTATAATTATAAAAATCCATGCAGTGATTTTTACTGCATTTTTAAGTAATATCCCCTTTTTCAAATCGAGCCATTTTCAGATGCCTGTCGATGTGACGCTCCCACCATAGTTGGTTGACATGAGTGTCTTACCTCAAACCTGCCTTAAATCAACTGTAACAGTCTGACCTCCATTGTTTCGATGCTAGAGCAGGGATGTAAGTTAGACAAGAATATCTCTGATTGAGCGATTGAGGTGTTGTGTTGCTGGATGTAATAACGAACATAGTGGTCGTCATTTACTCCCAACATCTGAGCCACTGAAGATGCAGTGAATTACGTTTGTTTGTGAATGGAATGCACCTCCCGATTTACATATATCCGTCTATGTTCGCATAAATCATTCGTGATCCAGCTTCACTTACAGCAGAGGCGAGTGTAAGGGTTTTTAATAAATTTTTGCGATCGATTTTCCTAATAACGTGCTAGTTAAGTTTAGCGGATAAAGTAAACAGGCTTATCACTCCACAGAGAGAAGAGAGGGGCGGGACGAGCAGAACTCATTAACATTTAAAGCAACCTCGACCAGAACAGGATGATTTTTGCAGAGCTGATTTTGGCAAGGTAAAAAGGGTGTTGTTTTACACTACCATCAAGAATTTTTAACCAAAGTATAAAATAGACTGTTCATTAAAACCCTGAAGAATCATATCAACTTGTGGAAAATGGGCATCCGATGACCCCTTTAAGCAAGAACACATGGACAAAGTACAAGACAAACTGAATTTATTTGGGCGAATACAGCATAGTTTACAATATTACATTTCAACTTGTTTAACAAGTGTTTTAGACATTAAAAATGTAACATTTAAAAGTACAATGTTAATTTTAGTGTATTCATCCGTTCTCTGTAATCACTTTTTACCGAAATAACGCTAATTCTCATGTCGGTGTGTCGCCGGGTTAACTGCAAACACCAGACCGTGGCCTTACGTTTCACTCGTAGCTGAAAGATGCCATGACTGACTCCAAAAACTGCCCATAAACAAACAGTACTGACATTAGAGAACATATTTTAAGATTAAACTCAGTACAATAACGAATAAAAACGATTTAATTTATGCAAGGCAAAAAGTTGCAAAACAACCGTTGCTGATGCAGCTCCCTGGTGAAAAAACCAGCATGTGCTGGTAGCTATGTTTTGATGCTGGGATGCTGGTTAGGTATGTTTTGATGCTGGTTTAAGCTGGTTCTTTGCTGGTCCTTTGCTGGTTTATGCTGGTCCTTGACCAGCAACATGACCAGCATGAACCAGCAAAGGACCAGCATAAACCAGCAAAGGACCAGCATATCAGGGGACTGATATCTCGTCCTTATGTTGCGTTGCGTAAAATAATTTAATTTACAGCACAGTAAAGACTTTATAAATGAAATAAAATGTATACAAACCTTTACTTCAATGAAGAAGTAAAACTCGGCGGCGCTGAGAACCGATCTCTCCTTGAGGACTCAAAAAGCCCGTACTCTGAAGCCGGGCTCACACTACAGGATTTTTAGCCAGATTTTCGGAGCAAAAATCTTGTCGCGCACCTCGATCGATCCGGATGTTCGGCACGGATTATCTGGTAATGTGAGACGTTCACAGACCGAATCTTGCATGTCCCGATCTGCTCTTACAGAAATGATATCAAACATGTTTGATATTCAGGATTTTAAATCGAGATGATCACTGCTATGATTACATCAGTACTTTCACAACAGCCAATGCGCGACCACAAAACAGCTGCTGTACGGTCCATTGCATAGTGGAGATGGACGAAACTGCATCTTATGTTTTTGTAGTAACACCAGTGTTTCCCCTGCTATTATATTAGGGGGCGGCCCGCCCTGCTCCCCTTAAAGGTCAAATAAACTTTACTTACTATATAGCGCAGGATCACAACAGAAGTCATTTAAGGTTACCTTATGCTATAGAACAGGTCTATACCTTGTTCTTTTATTAAACAAACTGAATTTACACAACGGCATGTCATTTCTGTCTCTACGTGGACGCGCGTCTACAATTTGTCCGCGAATACGATGAGAGTCACTTCATGTGAATTTTACCGTTTCATTTGAGAAAATGAGCATCATATCATAGTGTATACACGAAAAATAAAAGTACGGTTTAACATGTAACAGAAACGTATTAGTCCTGTATTACTTTAGTACAGTATAATGTAGGTGTTTATATATTCCTATTTCTGGCAAATAAAAAAAATAAATGCTAAAAAAAATAAATATTACAACAAGATTAACCACCTAATTTTAGTTAAAAAATTCTACAATTAATATTACATTTTTTTAAACAGAAAATTCACACAATTTTTCTTCCATGTATTAATTTTAACAGATACACCTTTGGCAACAAATAAAAGGGTTTAATTTTCATGTAATTCAAAATAAATACATGTTTAATGCCTTTATTTAATTATCAGAAAAAATAAAACACACAAGAATTTCTGAAAAAAGAAAAGAAAACGATTGTAGGGCCCTATTGTTCAAAATGTTGAAACTGAGATTTTGGACCCTTTTTTTCACTGAAATAAATGTACAGAGAGTAAAGAGTAAAGTAGCTGTTACTGAAAAAAGTCACCACCCCCGGAATCCTAGGGGAAACACTGAACACTATCTGTATAATATGTTGAAAACATAGTGAGTGCATAAAGCTGCTAGCACGCTAACTAACAGCTGTAAACATTAGTTGCTGAAATGACAGTATGTTGCGTAAGATCACATGAGGCACTCCCTCATAATGATAATCTTAATCTTGTAGTGAGTGATGCGCCAGAGTTTTCAAATCTTGTAGTGTGTGCATGTTTAAGATTCCAGGGAAGATAATCTGCAAAGATTCTCCTTATGTGTGCGCTGCAACCAGATGTCATAATCGGTTACGATTTTAAAAATCCTGTAGTGTGAGCCCGACTTGACTGTAACTCAGCAGCAGGGTTGTTTCATCAGATATAGGCTCAGCCCAGCGGTTGGATAGGAAAAAATAACACAGCGTTAAAAATTACCCAGAAACTTAGTTACAGATAAACTACCCAGCGTCTGGGTAAAAAATCTTAAAAATAACCCAATAAAATGAAGCAAGTTGAACCCAGCATTTGGGAGTAGGAAACTTTCACTAAGCAGTGCCATATCAGATGCCAGTCCCGGATGGCATTAATCACACTATATGTATGGTAAGGTTTTTTTTTTTGTTTGTTTTCTGCATACCATACATTGATGTATATCACACTTGAGCGAATCTTCTCATCAGCTGACGCCTCTGCACTGTTCCACAGGGCCACTTCCCCTTCTCATGCTCCCAATTTGGCCCACCATCGTTCATTTTTTTCCACTTTCCATTGCCCCCTCACTGCACTTAGCCTATATGTCAATAGTTAATATGCTGCATCACTGTTTTTTTCTTTGCTTAGCAGTGTTATTTACAAGTAAAAAAATTAGTGGAAGTTCATTTGTAAGTCTGTTTACAAACAGAGCCACTTCATGTAAAGATCACAAAAAAATCAACCTGTAATCTAAACTATCAGAACTACTATAAAATTAAAATTACTATTATAAAAATAAAAACATATTTGTTACCTTTCCTCTATCATCTGTGTTGATCTCAGTGTTGACATTACAGTTCTAACCAAACGATGACCACTTATTTATCTCAAACGCATGTACGGGTTTTGTTATATAGGTATAAGAGAACTACCCTGTTAAAAAAACAGCATATGCTGGTTAGGTATGAGCTGGTAAATTGCTTTAAGATGGTCCTAAGCAAGTAGCTCCCGCTTAGGACCAGCTTATGACCAGCTGCCATGCTTCAAAATATACCTAACCAGCATATGCTGGTTTACTCAACAGGGTATTAACTACTGAGAGCAGAAAAATTATTATGACTGTCTTTTTCCAACCCAGAAATAAATACATAACATAAACGGAAATTGTGGTCTTTACTGTTCCACAGACCACTGTGTATCAAGCGTATCATTAAATAGCACGCGAACAGGCAACACATTTACTGTATTTATATGCGTAGTAGTCTGTGGATGTTAATTAACACCGAAGGTGAAGTGTTTATGTGTAACCAAAGGCAAATTGAACAAATAAGAAATGTGAAATCTGTTTTATGTTTTGTGTTTTATTAGCTAAATCTCAAGATAGCACAGTCTTGCTCTAGGCCTTCGGTGTATGTAAACAATGAGTGTAAAAATGCTTTTTTATTTTTCCACTAAAATTTATTAGGCTATTATAACTTTTAATTTTGACTTAATGCATGCCAAACAGCTAATTTATTAATTTCAAACTTGCAGTTCTTTATTTCTTTATTGTTCCTTTTTTTTTTTTTTTTTTTTTTTAAAATGCTTTATTAATTCAATGCCACAAGAACAAGAGGTATTTCATATTAATTAAATTAACATTAGCTGCAGGAGAAAAAAGAAAAAAGAAGCAAAGAGAAAAAAGAAAGGAAGAAAATGACATAAATTTCAATGCTTTCCAAGAACAACACATTTTAGTGCTTTTTTATTGTTTGTATAATTTAATATAATTTAAAACTTGCAGTTCTTTACTTTGGAGTTTATGAGAACGTCGTGACGTCATCGCACACTTCCTTGAGCTTGTCGCGCAACACCGGCTAGCATGATAGCGCGATGCTGTTAGCTTCGCTAAACCAATGTATTAACTAGTCGGTTTTATACAAACAAGCACAAATTACAGCCATACTGCTAGTAAACTCCGAAAGTATAGTGTATACGCAAAACAACGAATTTCAACCAAGAGTAACCGCGTCTCGAGGTAGGACAAACAGGAGAGCTAACATGTTCGCACAGCTTCAGCGCACTTAAATTAGTCTGTTTATTACTAGTTGTTGGTTAGTTTATCAGTGACAGTCAGGCGAAATGAGTGAATAAGTAATGTATTTTTAATAAACGGACATAAGCTATGTTAAAAACGCTACACAAACGCTTGTTTGAAGGTTGTTTAGCAGCAAGTGACTGTTAGCAGGTTGTTTGTAGCAGGTGTTTTGATACATTTCAGTAACGTTAGACTGTATTTACAGTTATTAGTTTAATAGCTTTTAATGTCTTAAAGCATATGTTTTTAGAATATTATTTCTAGAAACTTCTAGAAAGGTGGGGTGTGCATGACAGCTGGGTATCATTTGTGGCCTGTGTGTAACATAACACTGTTTTCCTTCAGTGTGACGTAGTTTATTAACCTATAGGCTTTTGGTAGGCAGCAGGTTATTTTTTAAAGTTTCTACCTGGTCTTTTTTGTTTTCTAGCGTAATACAGACAGTATGGAAGAACAACAACAAAATAATAACATAGAGGTGACTGTGAAAACCCTGGACTCCCAGAGCAGGAGTTACAGAGTTCAGGCACAGGTAAGCTGGATTTTTCTTATTGTGCACATTGTTGCATGTCTTTTATAATGATGACTCAGCAAATTCTGCATTTGACCACAATTTAAGGTGCAGGACAAGTCATGTGACTGCAGATAAAGACAGAAGTCCTCTTGTCCTTTTCGTTTTGCTTTGTAGATGACCGTCAAAGACTTCAAAGAACACATATCACCCTCTGTTGGAATTCCTGTTGACAAACAAAGACTCATTTACCAGGGGAGAGTACTTCAGGATGAGAAAACCCTAACTGAGTACAGTGAGTTGATTTGCATAAAAACAGCAGTTTCCAAATCTGAAGAGGGAATTCTATTTTTGACAGCTTGTATTTTTGCTTTCCACAGAAAGCAAATTTAGTTGAATTACAAAGCAAAACTACGTCTTTTTTTAACCCATCTCAGCATGTGCTTTTGAATAATATCCCCTTTGCAGTCTTGTGACTTTTCTGTACTTGTCCCTGTTCATCCATCTCTGTCTAGACGTGGACGGAAAAGTAATCCACCTGGTAGAGCGGGCCCCACCGCAGACTACCCAACAGGGCTCTGGCTCAGGTGGTGTACCGGGGGCCTCTGGGGTGACACAGGGAGGAAATCAGAACCCAAACTCAACCAGTAGCTCTCAAGGGAACCCTCTTGGGCCTACGCATGACCGCAATGCTAACAGCTATGTTATGCTGGGTACTTTTAATGTTCCTGTTAACATTATGGACCCTCAGCAAATTCAGGTAGAGATTTTATTTAATACTCAGTATTACTTGATTATTGTACTTTTAGTTAAATGTAATGTTTTTCTTCAGATGTCCATTCAGCAGATGATGTCAGGCCTGGGAGACAATGCAAGAAATCCACGTGTCAGTACCAGCACGGGGGTGAGGACCATTGTGAACTAAAGAGAGCCCTTTTGTACTGATGGAAATTGCATGCAAAAATAAATAAATTCATACTTTTCTCATACTCTCTGTCTATCCATCTATCTATCTATCTATCTATCTATCTATCTATCTATCTATATAGCAGAATAATGACATATAACTCTTTCTTCCAGACCAATGGCTCTGTGAATGTTCAGATAGATTTGGACCAGTCATTGCAAAGTGAGCCCAGACTGCGGCTGCTATTGGCTGAGAACTTGCTGAGAGACACCAATGCTGTGATACAGAGACTGGAGGTAAGCAATATTGCTTAGACTTAGCTTGCTTGGCTAATTGCATACCGTGGTATCAGGAAGAAACAAATGTGTATGCACATTGCTTATTGATTGTTTGAATATTCCCTCGTCTCTGCCTTCTTTTGTAGGGGCAGCCTGAGGATGGCTCAGCATCCCAGGAAGACTCTGCACCTCCACCCACCTCCTCCACTTCCACTCCATCTCCTACTGTACAGCCCATGGACACTTCTCCTCCTCCATCCAGTACCCCACCATCCTCTTCCTCCTCCACCCAAACTGAGGGTGCTCCACCCCCTTCAGCAGGCCTCAGGTAGGATCAGTTGTCTTATTATATTGAGTTATTTGCTTAATATAATAAACCCTAATGTTAATGGTTTTTAATTTTCCCAATGTAGTTTTTAGTGTTTATATCTTGCAATTCTGACTTTTTAGCTCACAGTTGTGAGTTTATATCTCACAGTTGTGAGAAAAAGTCAGAATTGTGAGTAGTGTTGTCATGGTACCAAAATTTCAGTATTCGGTACCAATACAAGTGAAAATCCACGGTTCTCGGTACCAATTTCGGTACCAAATCAAAACACAAAAACATGAATTGAACAACACACTATTTTTATTAATAACGAACAAAAATAAAACAAAGTTTCGGCTTGGAAGCTGGTATTTTGGGTTGAGGTGATGAAGCATTTGCTGGAATCCACATTTTTCACTGTATAAACTGGCACTTGATCCATACATGTGAATTCAGCAACAGCTCGGTTCAGTTTTCTTGCCTCATGTGAGTTTTTGTCATACTTCTGCTGCTGAAAAGCACCGTTGTCTGCTTAGGAGTTTGCTTTGGTGGTTCGTGGTCTTCTTCAGCCTGCAGCTGTAAAAGGAAAATATAATAAACTTCAGTAAAACAATGGGCTGAGTCTGACCAAATGCAACATTAGATTGACACCAGCTAAACAGAACTTTATATATAATATAACTTTTCAGTAAATAACAAACCTCAGCCTTTATAATAAATTTAGATAAGATTACTTATATTAAGTGTATGATATCAATGTTACACAGATGGAAACTGTCCTATTAAAAACACTTTACAAAAAGATTCCATTTAACGTGACTTAATAAACAAGTGTTACATAGCAATTATTCATCTTAATTTCAAAATGTATTGTTTTTTTTTTAATTAAAAGTTGTATCTGTTGACATTATTTAACGCACAATGAACAAACATGAACGATCAAGTGTTTGTATAAAATAACATTCGCACACATTAATTAATGTTCACTCAATGTAACTTGATGTTAGATAATATAGTAAGTCATGTTAATGAATGGTATCTTTTACCAAACTATACAGGACTGTATTTGACTGTTCTTTTATTTAATCAAACTGCGCAAACTATATTTCATAGGCTAGAACTGCTTTTCTGATGGACCGATTTTAAGGACATAAACATTACCAAATGTACCATACATTTGTAAAATTGTTCTCTAACACACATATTTTAACTACACAGGTCATTTAAAAGCCTCTGGTGTGTAAAAATAGTACACTATCATGTCCTTTTTTTTTTAAATAAATGCTATAGGAGCATTAAACACTTAATAAAGAAGTTTATTCTAATACTCGCGTTAGCATTAGCGCGCTTATGCTAACGATTAACTAAGCAAATGGCGACGTTTATTTAGGGTATCATTTTTATAACAAAAACTCTAAATATAAAATTCAATAAAAACTTATCTGCTTGAACTCTTTCATTAAATCTGGGTGTTGGTCTTTGAGGTGTTTTTTTTAGGTTCGATGTATTTCCTCCTTTTGAGAATAAACTTTGATTACACCGTTTGCAAATGGGTTTCTGATGATCTATGATGTTGCCCTTATATATTTCCACACGTGGCTCTTTCCTCCTTTCTTTTCGACAAGCGGATTCAGAGCAGCTGCATCAGCAGCACCGCCGGTCGCCATGTCTCTGTGCTTTTATGAAGAAGACGCAACTGCGCAGTGCGCACCTTTCGGGTAGCGCAGCAAGAACTGGGTTGACTACCGGTACTTAAGAAAACCTGGTACCGTAACATTTACATTTTTTAGTACCGACTTGATACCGAAGTACCGGGTCTTTTGACAACACTAATTGTGAGTTTGAACATTTGAACATTTTTGTTTTGCTAAGCCTTTTTACTCCTATTGAGCAATGCTTTAAATTAAATTAAAGTTAATGGATGTCACATCCAATGTCACAATTGCAGTATAAACTCTCAATTTTGAGAAATAAAAAGTCTGAATTGTTTATATCTCACAATTTTGAGAAAAAGTCGAACTGCAAGTTTATAACTCGCAATTCTGACTTTTTAATTTGCAATTGCGAGTTTGTATCTCACAGTTGTGAGAAAGTTTGTATTACGAAATTTGGAGAAAAATGTCAGAATTGAGGGATGTAAACTCGCAATTGCAAGGAAAAAGGCAGTGTTGTGAGAGAAAATGTCAATTACCTTTTTTAAAAAATGTATTCAGTGGCGTAAAAGTGGCTTTCATATTAAACTGTGTTTTGGGTGAACTGTTCCTTAAACACTTTTGTTTTGCTAAGCCTTTTTTTGCTCCTATCGAACAATGCTTTAAATTAAAGTTAAAGGACGTTATGAGTCAAAATGTAGGTAGGAAGTTGAACTAAAGATTAATCATTTCACAAACAGCAGTTATAATGTCACTGTCGCTATTGTAGTCATCATTTATTGTCTATTCTATTTAAGCACATTGGGGCATTTTAGAGGTGTGTTTTAATAGGGCCAGGAATGTCCACTTGAACGTTTAAGTGTTGATTTACTCTAAATCTGGTAAAGGTTCTTTCTCTGACCCTGTTAAGGCTTATATCTCACAGTTGGAGAAACTGTGATATAAAAAGTCACAATTACCTTTTTCATTTTTTTTATTCAGTGGCAGGTTTTCATATTAAACAGTGTTTTGGATGAATTGCTCCTTGAACGTTTTTGTTTTGCTAAGCCTTTTTTACTCCTATCGAGCAATGCTTTAAATTTAATTAAAGTTAATGGATGTTATGAGTCAAAATTCTGCAGTTCCTTTTTCTTGCAATTGCAAGTTTATATCGCCCAATACAGGCTTTTTTCTCGCTATTTCAATTTTTTTTTCTGAATTATGAGATATATTAACTCGCAATTGCGAGTTATAAAGTCTAATTCTGACTAAATATCTTGCAATTGCGTGTTATAAAGTCAGAATTGCAAGATATAATACTGAGAAAAAAAGTCACAATTGCAGTATAAACTCACAATTTTGAGAAATAAAAAGTCAGAATTGTTTATATCTCGCAATTATGAGAAAAAGTCAAAGTCCAAGTTTATAACTCGCAATTCTGACTTTTTAATTTGCAATTGCGAGTTTATATCTCACAGTTATGAGAAAAAGTTTGTATCACGAAATTTGGAGAAGAATGTCAGAATTGAGGGACGTAAACTCGCAATTGCGAGAAAAAAGTTAGAGTTGTGAGAGAATGTCAATTACCTTGTTTTAAACAAATTTATTCAGTAGCATAAAAGTGGCTTTCATATTAAACAGTGTTTTGGGTGAACTGTTACTTAAACATTTTTGTTTTGCTAAGTCTTTTTTTTGCTCCTAACGAACAATGCTTTAAATTAAAGTTAAGGGACGTTATGAGTCAAAAATGTAGGTAGGAAGTTGAACTAAAGATTAATCATTTCGCAAACAGCAGTTATAATGGCACTCTGTCACTATTGTAGTCATTTATTCTGTCTATTCTATTTAAACACATTGGGGCATTTTAGAGGTGTGTTTTAATAGGACCAGGAATGTCCGCTTAAATGGTTTAGTGTTGATTTACTCTAAATCTGGTAAAGGTTCTTTCTCTTACCCTGTTAAGGCTTTGGTATTGTGAGTAAAAAATCTGGTGATTACAGCCTGCTAATTATGATACATGTGACAATATTTATCTGGTCTTACACCTATGATAACTGAATAAGAAAAATCCAGACAAAAAATGAAATTCTATTTTTGATGAAATCTTTAATGAGTCTCAAGCTATGGCTGTGTACTAAATGTCCCTATTCCATGTAAATCACCAGTTAAATGCCACATGAAAGATAGATTCTGTTTCTTTTTATAGAATGACTAACAAATTGGAAAAGAAATGTGAGTTTCTGTCTTTAAGTTTCATAAACACCTAACAATAGTGTTCCTTTTGTCGCATTTTACCTTTTGGTTTGGCCCAAAAATGAAATTTGTGGGAAATGTGCAGACATTTTAAAATCATCCGCCTACAACGTGAGATGAAACAGAGGGAGTTATTTAAACCTGGAGTTTGAGTTTCACTATTGAAGGAGTAGGCATGATTTCAGTTCAGTTTACCTTAGACATTGTTGACATTTGACATCAGGTTAGGAAAAGTGGGTTTGCGCCTTTGTTTGAACTCACTGTTAGGAAACTAACATTTTGCTCTGTATGACTATATAATTGTGTTTAGGAAGTGTATTTTTTAAACAATTATATCTACAAAACAATACAAAAGTTTGGGGTCACTAAGAGTTTTTTGAAAGTGAAATGGTTTTGTAAAAAGTCTCTTATGTGCACAAAGGCTGCATTTATTTAAACTGAAATACAGTGAAAATAGTAATACTGTGAAATATTATTGCAATTTAAAAATAATTTTTCTATTTGAATACATTTTGAAATGCAATTTATTCCTGTGATGCAAAGCAGCCATTACTTCAGTCTTCAGTGTCACATGATCCTTCAGAAATCATTCTATTTATTCTAATATGCTGATTTGCTCCTTAGAACAGTTTTAGGTTTCTTTTATGAATGGAATATTCAAAAGAACCACATTTATTTGAAATAGAATTTTTTTGTTACAAAATGACAAGGCTGAGTAAAAGTGTTAATTAAAAAAAATTGTACTGTCGCCAGCTTTAGGTGCTATATACTATTATAAGTTAGCTATCAAACTTTTAAATAACTGTGTAATTTCATTGTTTTTTAAGAAACATAAATTCCATAAAAGTCTCTTGTTTATCGGTTGAGTTTTATCTCTAATGGTAATTTTATGTATTACCTAGTTCTTTAATGTTCCTGTTTCCTACTTAGGTAAAGCAATGATTGTATTGCCCATTTGAGACAATGACTCCAAAGCATGTGATCGACGTGGTTTTACCAAAAACCAGAGCAGATGATATAATACAATGCTTAAAATTCATTTGCTGTGTGGAGAAAAAAAAAAAAAAAAAGGGAAGGTCCTGTGTGACTGATACGTCTGTTGTAGATTTCAGATGCACTAAGCACAATTCAAATTAATTTTAAGTATTACCTTTTTTACTCTTTTTGGAAGAATTCATGACTTGAAATCACATGTGAATTAAAAAAAAGTGTGGGATCCATGATTTTTTTTGTTGTTGTTGATATAATACAGTATATGCAATAACACTCCACACAGATGATGAGTCACAGTTTCTTGGTTTCATGTGCTGTTAATCAGCGCAGATGCATAAAACCATCTGTGGGAGTTTAGCTAAAATAGGATGTCTTCGCTTAGCCACTGAAAAGCAAAGCTCCCACTGCTCCTGTATCCTACTCAGCTTTAAAAGTCAGACAAACCACCAATCTTACCACAAGTAATTTGCTTTTCAAGTGTCAAACTAAAGGTTATGTGTAGTGTAAGCCATCTTGTTTTGTTGACTAAGCAGTGTCTTTTTGGTTTCTTTTTTTTTTCCCACTATATACTTACTGCTGTATATACTTACAGTACACAGTGTCTAAAAACCGAGTAGCAGTTTGTGTAAGACTGTGTTTTTGTCCACTGTCACTGAGTGTATTAAAGTGATGCCCTGATGGTCATTGTTTAATGCAAATTGCATTTATAAACACTGATTTATGATAATTTATGATAATTTTGCTCTCTTCCCATCAGCCACCCAAGTCCAGCTGAGATGGTGGAGATGTTAACAGAGCTGAGGAGAGTGGAGGAGAGACTCCAGCCCTTCATTCAGAGAGCTCACCTCATTCTAGAGGCGGCTACAACTGCAGACTACAACAACAATGTAAGAATCCCACTTGTCATAAATGTTGTCCTCTTTGTAGAGCTCAGGTGCCATAATTCCTTAAATGCAAGTGAATTTGGAAGTGAGGTCATAAGTCGTCATTCAGCCAGCATAATAGAACAATACATCATCTCACATATCAGTATTTAGTTTTTTTTTTTTGTTTCACATGATACTGCGTTAACAGTTTAGATTCAAGGGCGCATTAAAATGATCGAAAGTGACAGTGATGACATTTTTAATGTTAAAAAAATATATTGTTTTTCAATATTTTAATTCATTAAAGAATCCTGAAAAAATATGTAGGGACCAATGAAATCAGTTTTATTTTTTCCTAAATTCTGTTTGTTTGTTTGTTTGTTTTTTCCCCCAAATTCCATTTTTTCGGGTTGACTCTGTTTTAATGGTTAAATTTAAAAATATTAATCAAAAAGCGTGTCTAATTATTGGAAATAAAGAAACGTACACAATTTACCACCAATTTATTAAAGGTTTAACAAAAATTACCATTTTAAAATTTTAAATTAAATTAAATTAAATTTAATTTAATTTTAAATTAATTAAAATTAAAGAACTTACATTTTTATGGCCCTAATGTTTTTTTTCTTGTTAAGTTCAGTTTTTTTTTTTAACCAAATTCTGTGTTTTCCATTAATTTTCTGGTTTCTGGATTTTAGTGGTTTCAAAAGCATACTTTGATTAATTGATTATATATAAAAATGTTTTTATTATTTTATATAATTTTTTTTTCAGAAATACTGTTGTTTATTTACATTTTTTCTGGTAAATAAATTCTGGTAAATATTAAAAATAATGTTTTAATAATAATTTTATTAGTAGCAGTACAATCATTACATTAAGTAACATATTTCTGTCACAGTTTCTTTAGGTTAAACCAAACTTTTATTTTGACGGGTTGCTGTAAAGACCTTTAAGTTTGTTTGTATATGATATTTTTGATTGTTATATCAAAAATAGTGTTGAAATAATAAAATAGTTGTGAAAAATGATAGTTTTTCTCAAAATGCTCATGCAGTGACTCTCAGAGCAGTTCTAGAGATTGTGTTTATGTCCTCATATATTGAGACGGCAGAAACTGAAAGCACTGTAAGTGTTACATACGCTTCAGTATGTGTGCAGTAAACGAAACCGTGCGTCTATTAAATACCTAATATTCAGAGGCACTAGTCTATATCAAGTTTTGATTTAAGTGTAGTGACCTACTTTTGATTGATTCATTCCAAAATGTAGCAAATTCCGTGACATTGCGCATTGTACAGTAAATTCCATTTTTATGACTGGATTCCATGATTCCGTCTGTGTTTCCGCCCTAAATATGTAACAGAACCCCTAAATGTGTAACAACTGTCAAGTTCAAAAGCTGTCAAGTAGAAATATTACAGTAGGTTGATCAATTGGCATTTATGCGTCATTTCATTAAATAGGTTAAATAGTTGTATCTGTTTTTTTTCAAGACCCAAGAGAGGGATGAGGACCAACGCATTCTCAACCTCGTGGGGGAGGCCCTCCGTCTGTTGGGAAACGCTCTGGTCGCCCTGAGCGACTTACGGTGTAACCTCCTGAGCAACCCTCCTCGACATCTGCATGTTATCCGCCCCATGTCCCACTACACCTCCTCTGTGCTGACTCCAGCAGGCGTGCATCACCTTCCAGTGCAGGTAAGGATGTGGTCTGTGAAACTCGTGCAGTGGGAAACATGTACTGCATAACCCTGAAAGTGAAAGTTATGTAGATTACTTCATAGATGAGTACTGAGGTGTTTTTGGTAGAAGTAAATTTTCCAGTTGCCGGAAATACCGAGATGACAGGCTCAATAATGGTAAGTTGTTCAAGTAGGCCTAATTAAAATAAGTTAATTGACTTTTAACATTCTGCAGTTGAATCTTGGAACTGCTGTGGCTATGTCAGCCAATGGCAGACCAGCAGCTGATGGTCAACCTCAGTCTACTGGCCAATCAGATCAGCAAGGCCAAGGACCAACGTCTGCCAGTCAACCTGGTCCAGCCAATCAGCAGACCGGACAACCAGGGCCCAGAGTCATCCGGATCAGTCATCAAACCATGGAGCCTGTTGTGATGATGCAGATGAACATTGATGGTGGGTTTCATTTGTATGTGTGTCTAAGGGGTTTAACCTTTTTTACTATCTGAATTTAAATTATTTATTTAATATGTTACAGACTCTGGCAATGCTGCACAGGCAAATGGACAACAGAATGCTGCTGGCACTGGACAAGCTGGTTAGACGTTAAGTTGTCTTTTAAAATAATACAGTTATAAATATGATAGTAACGTTTAAATGAACACGTGTTGGTATTTTGCACCTGTTTGCATGTTGCAGGTGCCCCCCCTACTGTTCAGATTCCAGGTCTACCTCCAGAATTCATGCAAGCCATTGTGCATCAAGTCACTCAGCAAGCCATGGCCATGGCAAACGCTGCCTCTACTGGACAGCAGGGCCAACAGACCACCCCACCTGCAGCAAACGTTGGTTCTGGCTCCACTCCAGCCCCCATGCCCCCATACCCACCTCAGGCCAGAGTGGTTTTCACCAGACCATCCTTTACTCATCGGATGGCCAGCCCCGCTTTCACCACGAGGGGAGCCACTATCAACCTCAGAGCAGCTGTTCCACCAATGATGGGTCAACAGCCCGGACAGGTGAATGAAATTACCGTGATATTCCTTCGATATAGAGGTGTAAATTCCAGCAGGAATGAAGGTGTTCCACCACGTAAATATATGTATTATGAATTGTGTTTTGATGATTTTTTAATGCCAATCCTACATATTTCTGCTAAAATCTCTATTAAAAGACAAACTGTGGTAGTGGTATCACGTTTAATTTTATTATATACCAGTCAAAAGTTTTTGAACGGTATGATTTTTGTTTTTTTTAAAGAAGTCTCTTCTGCTCACCAAGCCTGCAAAAACAGTAAAATGTTTATATATTTTTAGTATTTAAAATATGTTTTCTCTTTGAATTTATTTTTAATAGTAATTTATTCCTGTGATTTCAAAGCTGAATTTTTAGCATCATTACTCCAGTTACATGATCCTTCAGAAATCATTTATATTCTCATTTGCGACTCAAAAACATTTATTAGTATTATTTTTATGTTAAAAACAGCTGAGCAGAATTTTTTCAGGTTTCTTTGATGAATAGGAAGTTCAGATGATCTGAAATCGAAATCTTTTGCAACATTATAAATGCCTTTATCGTCCCTTTGATTTATTTAAAGTGTCCTTGCTAAATAGAAGTATTCACTTCCATAATTTCCCCCAAAAAAAAAAAAAATTACACTGACTCCAAACTTTTGAATGATATAGTGTATAATGTTACAAAAGCTTTTTTTATTTCAGGTAAATGCTGATCTTTGGATCTTTCTATTCATCAAAGTACTGTTTTAAATATTGATGATGATCAAAAATGTTTGTTGAAACAGCATATCAACATGTTAGAATGATTTCTTACAGATCATGCGACAATGAAGACTGGAGTAACGATGCTGAAAATGTAGCTTTGATCACAGGAATAAATTGCATTTTAAAATATATTCAAATAGATGGCAGGTATTTTAAATAGTACAGATATTTCAAAATTTGACTGTTTTTGCTGTACTTTGGATCAAATGAATGCATGCTAGGTGAGCAGAAGAGAATTCTTTAAAAAACATTTAAAAACTTGTGTAGTGTATATTATTAACTGTAGCAGGAAAGACAGTTAACATGTTTTAAATGTTGTATTAAAACATAGTGTGTTTAAAAACAAAACAGTTGTGCATTATGATTTTTGTAGAAGTCCTAGCTTAGGCTTTGTATTGTGTGTTGGTTTATACAGATGTGTGTGTTTCCCCTCAGGCTGGACACTTCCCTCCCACCGCTCTGAATCAGATGATTGGAGGACTGGTTGGCCAGCTTCTGACAGGAGCTGCAGGGCAGATGGGTACAGGTCCATAAACACTTGAATTTGTAATAATACATACAGTGCTTTATTTAAAACTGATAACATATTATAGGTTCCGAGTGTTTTGTTTGATAACTGACATGTGGATCAGCTCAAATGAGGTCACAGTCCTCTTGAATGCCTGATATTCTCTTAAAGTTCACTGAAAAATGTAAATTCTGTTGTTAATTACTCACCCTCATGTCGTTCCAAAACTGTAATACCTTCTTTCATCTTCAGAACACAAATTAAGATATTTGTAATGAAATCTGAGAGCTTTCTGATCCTACATAGAGAGCTTGACACATTCAAGACCCAGAAAGGTAGTAAGAACATGTATAATAGTCCATGTGACGTCAATGGTTCAACTGTCATGTTATGATGCTATGAGAATACTTTTTAACACTTAATCTGTGTTAAGAAGATAAAAAAAACGTCTTATGGGTTTGGAACGACATGAGGGTGAGTAATTAACGACAGAATTTTAGGGTGAGCTGTCCCTTTAAGACTGTAATACTGTTCTAAAAATGCCTCTGGTTAGGGAACAGTATAATGTATTTTACTGTTTTCTGTATCCATAGCCACCCAAACCAGCACATCCTCCTCACAAACGTTCACCTTCTCCACGTCTACTTCCACAAGCACTCCATCTACCACCACAACCACCACAAGTGGCTCTGGGTCCACACAGTCTAACAGTACCAGTACCAGCACTCCTCAAGCTGGATCTGCACCGCCACCTCCTCAGGAGAATCCTTTAGGGGGAAACCTGGAGCAGTTGTTGGGGTCTCTACTGGGAGGAGCTGTTGCCACAGGCGGCCAGGGCCCTTCTATAACGGTCACCATGCCTGGGGTCCCTACCTTCATCCAGGGAGTCACAGACTTTATGCAGGTGAATAGCCTCCTTTGACTTTATAGGCTTTTTCAAGATTTCATTATCATAGATACTTGAGCAACACATCTTGAGGCTTTTTCCCATTTTTGGATCTCCACAGCTCCTGTTCATTTTACTAGATTTCCGCCATTTTCTCACTGGTTTTCGTAATGCATGCTGGTGTGAATAAGACAGTTTATGCATCTCTGTCATCAGGCTTCCCAAACACTTTTCTCTCAGCCTCCTGCGGGACAGCCTCCCACCTCAACGCCCACCGCCCCTTCTGCTCCACCAACTGCAGCCACCGCTCCTGGGGCCGCCACAGGCGGTGAAGGTCTGAACCCTGAGCTCTTTACTGGAATAGTGCAGGGCGTCCTGTCCACCATGATGGGCTCCCTGGGTACCCCTCAAAATGAAACCGAGAGCATCGCACAGTTCATCCAGAGGCTGTCCCAAACTAGTAACATCTTCACTCCTGGTACAGGAGATGCTATGGGTGAGCTCTTTGGGGTTAATGCAGTTTCTTGTAGTTTCTTTTCAGCAGAATGAGGAAAAGTAAAGAACCTGTGTGTGTGTTTAGGTTTCTTCGGTGATCTTTTGGCTTTGGTGTGTCAGAACTTCTCCATGGTGGACATGGTGTTGTTGCTCCACGGGCAGCATCAGCCACTGGGTCGTATCCAGCCCCAGCTTGCTCAGTTCTTCATTGAGCATTTCCTGCAAGGCCGTGAGCCCACAGAGGCCAACATCACTGTAAGTTGATCTGATTAGGCTAATCAGATCATTAGTTGAGTCTCCAAAACCTGAAATGTAACCCTGGACCACAAAACCAGTCATGAGGTTTCTTTTTTTGAAATTGAGATGTATACGTCATCTGTAAAGTGAATAAATAAGCTTTCCGTTGATGTATTGTTTGTTGGGATAGGACCGAGATCTGAGGTTGCAAAAAAATCAAAATATTGAGAAATGAAGTTCTTAGCAATGCATATTACTAATCAGAAATTAAGTTTTGATATGTTTATTGCAGGAAATTTAACAAAAGTCAATAATTTTGACCTATACAATGTATTTTTGGCTATTGCTACAAATATACCCGTGCTACTTTTGACTGGTTTTGTGGTCCAGGGTCCCGAATGCAAGCTGAATGTTGAGTAAAAGCAGTCTAAAATGTTTACAATGACATCCAAATAACAAAAAGCTCCAAAAAACAACAACAATTGCATTGGAGTGCCCTAAACTTCCTAAATATTCCATGGTTTTGCTTTGACTAAACTGAAATGCAAAACAGGAAGTCACTGTAGCTTGGCTGCTTTGAAAGTTATTTGCCATTTAGCTCGGCTGTTACTCACCCTGACAGATAATACAACTTCAAAATAAAGACACAGATGAATATAACTGTAATAAACCGCAAGAAGAGATATTTGCATAAAAGAATGCGTCATACAAGATATCACTGACAGCAGTCGAAAAATGTACACAGAGCATTGTGCATTATCTTTAAGATTCCATGCAGTCCACAGAATTGTTGCAGGGAAAAAATGAACACAAATACCCATATTTACCTTTTTCTGGTAGTTTGCAACCCCTGCGTTAAAGGAGAAGTCCACTTCCAAAACAAAGATTCACATATAATGTATTCACCCCCTTGTCATCCAAGATGTTCACAGTCGGTTATTTTCATAAAAATAATGCAATTTATATACATTTTAATGTCAAATGCTCATCTTGTCTTTCTCTGCCTGGACTGTTTTTTCCGGTTCATGACAGTATGTCGGAAAAACTCCCATCTCATGTTCTCCCTCAATTTCATACATGCCCTAACTGTCTTGAGTCAGAATACACAGAGTTCAGGGAGAGAAAGGCAAGACGAGCATTTGAGAATAAAAAGTATATAAATTGTATTATTTTATGAAAATAACCAATCGTTACGCTAGATAAGACCCTACTTTCTCAGCTGGGATTGTTTACAACCGCATTTGGGATCGTTTGAAGCCACATTTAAACTGCATTTTGGAAACAGTCCATTATATGGAGAAAAATGCTGAAATGTTTTCCTCAAAAAACGTAATTTCTTTACGACTGAAGAAAGACAGACATGAACATCTTGGATGACAAGGGGTTAAGTACATTTATCGGTGATCTTTGTTTTGGAAGTGGACTTCTCCTTTAAAGATTTGTCAGAAATATTTGTAAACAATCTTTTGTCACATCCTGTTTCTTGCTTTACACTTAAGTTTCTGAGGTGTTTATGCAGTTGCTCCATTTTGTATCTTTGTTCTCTCCTGAGCACTTTGTTTTCATTTTCCCAGGTCTGATTCTTCGGTTTTCTACCGTTTCTGATTCTCTTTCCAAGTCTCACTTGATCTTATTTTGTTTTCTTCCTGTTTTAATAGGCAGCAGCTGATGACTTAATTGCTGAACTCGAGGAATACATCACAGAAAGTTTTGTAAGAATCCTTGGATCTTTTCTCAACTATTTGAAAACTTACTATGCAAAGTGTCCGTAACACTATTAATTACTACACACAATAAATTCCAATGATCCCTTAGTTTGTAACAAGCACTGTAAAAAAAAAAGAAATAAACTGTAAAAAAGGAAGTAAAAGTCTGTACATTATACACTACTACACTACCATTCAAAAGTTCAGTTAGTTGTATGGTTTGTTAGGATAGGAGAATAATTGGCTTTTTTATTTAAAAATCTGGAACCTGAGGATGCAAAAAAAAATCAAAATATTGAGAAAATCATCTTTAAAGTTGGCCATATGAAGTTCTTAGCAATGCATATTACTAATCAAAAATGAAGTTTTGACATATTTACAGTAGGAAATATACAAAATATCTTCATGAAACATGATCTAAATATCCTAATGATTTTTGGCATAAAAGAAAAATTTATAATTTTGAGCCAGACAATGTATTGTTGGCTATTGCTAAAAATATACCCGTGCTACTTATGACTGGTTTTGTGGTCCAGGGTCACATATTAGAATGATTTCTAAAGCATGTGGCATTGAATATTAGAGTTATAATGCTGAAAATTCAGCTTTGGCATGACAGTAATACATTTTTTTAAATGAAATAAATTTTAATAATATTTCATAACGTTACTGTGTTTACTATATTTTTAATCAAATAAATCCAGCCTGAGAATAAGAGACTTCTTTAAAAATTCATTAAATAAATAAATTCATTTTTCTTTATAAATTCATTATCTTACCAACCCCAAACTTTTGAAATGTAGTGTAGTTATTACATTTATTACCACACATCCCAAATAACTTAACACATTGGTATGGAATAATTAATGTAAGCGGTTTGAGAAAACGCAAGCTGAATTTTAAACTCTTAGGAATGTGCCTAGACTTCCATTGTGAGTGAATTACTGTAAACACAGTATATAATCTACTAAGTCTTAAGCATGCTAAAGATGATGTTGTTTATCTTAAAGAAACTGAAAACAAGGTTTCCACACAGTGGAAATGATGCAAATTTGAGATGTATACTTCCTGTTCATCCCATCTAGTCAACCGTCGCAATCCGTGATGGGGTGGATATCACCCAGACGAACCGGGCTTTTCTCAGACAGCAACTTGCAGGCATCGCCACCCACATTCTGCATTGCACCGGTATGTCTAGACGAGAAGTGTCATGAGATGAGATCAGTCTCTATTTACCTTGATAAACAACATGCAATCACCAAATAATTATTAGCTAAACCTGCAGTTCCGCTCTGTAAGAACGCAGAAACAAAAGTTGCACACAAAGACAAAAATATGAAATAATTTAAAATGTGTGTTTTGTTTCTTCAGATCAAACATTTGGACCTCGGCTCCTCCAGCTGTGTAACCGTGCTCTCTTTGAGTGTCTTGCCCTTAACCTCTACTGTCTGAATGGAGAACAAAGTGCCCTTACTGCCGTCATCAACCACCGCATTGTTAGTACCCAAAACAACTGCCATTTGACTCCTACACCCCTTGTTGTCTTGGTTATTCTTTTATTGTTCATCCTACACCGCTCACTCTAAATAAAATTGCGGAGGAGACATTTCCATGTTGGTGGGGGCTTGTGTTGATGCAGGAAACTTGGCAATTAATGATAAAGGCGTTGGGGGTTAGACGCCTCGAATAGGGTTTTGCAGTCATGGAAAACCTGAAAATATTGGGGGATGTTATTGAAATGTAATGAAATATGAAATTTTAATGTACGTACGTTTTAAAAATTGAATTTACTCATAAGCTATGTCTCAGTGAATCCCAATGTGAATTTACATGTCTCCTGTATTTTAGAGGACAATGTCAGCTGAGGTCAACCCTAGCCTGGTGAACTGGTTAACGAGTATGATGACCATGAGGCTGCAGGTGATACTGGAGCACATCCCCATCACAGAGGAACAGATCACTCATTACGTCATCCACACACAGGTTTGATTCCACACCTTTCCCACAGACAGCCTTAGTTAAAGGGATAGTTTCACCCAAAAATGCTAGTTCTGTCATTAATTACTCATCCTCGTGTCATTCCCAACCCATGACCTTTGTCATCTTTGAAACACAAATGAAGATATTTTTGATGAAATCCAAGAGCTTTCCAACCCTGCATAGACAACAATATAACTACCACGTTTAAGGCCCAGAAAGGTAGTTAAGACATTGTTAAAATAGTCCATGTGACATCAGTGTTCAACCTTAATTTTATAAAGCAATGAGAATACTTTTCGTGCGCAAAGAAAACGAAAATAACGACTTTATTCAACAAATTTGTCTCTTCCGTGTGTTAGCACACTTTTATTTTTTAAATTCTTTAAAATGTCTCCTTCACTTATGAAATTTTACAAAGTTACCTGGATTTCAAATGACATTTTTGTATTGACTTAAAATGCATATGTATGTTTTCTCAGAGTGAAGAATCAGTCGAGAGGCCCGTACAGGATCCTGAGCCTCAGAATGTTGAGGTAAATAAACACAATGGTTTGATTGTGATTTACAGATTTACAATGAAATGCAATTGCTTTGCACCAGGACATACACACACTTGGCTTTGTAAGTTTACCAGCCATACCATGTACTGTATGGTCACGTATATATGTATTACGTCTCCTGTGCATGGTTCAGATGGGGGACAGTCTCTCTCCAACACCTGCTACTACAGCAGAAGAAGCTCTGGCATCCTCCCAGGAGGCAGGAGCAGTGGGAGGTCCAGCTAGGGAAGGAGAGGGAGCTGTTGGAGGAGAGGAAACAGGAAGAGATGCTGAAGCCTGGGCAGCTGCGTTGCCTCCTGTGAGTTGATTTTCCTTCGTGCACTGAATTACCAACTTCACTGTGATCACCAAAACATGCTATTTTTTACAGATTTAGTACTTTAAATTAAATTCAGTAATTTGTTTTGGAAAATATGATCTACACTACCAGTCAAAAGTTTTTGAACAGCAAGTCTCTTCTGCTCAAGCCTGCATTTATTTGATCCAAAGTACAGCAAAATCAGTAAAATTTTGAAATATTTTTACTATTTAAAATAACTGCTTTCTGTTTAAATATATTTTAAAATATAATTTATTCCTGTGATTTCAAAGCTGAATTTTTAGAATCGTTACTCCAGTCACATGATCCTTTAGAAATCATTCTAATATTTTGATTTGCTGCTCAAAAAACATTTTTTATTATTATTATTATTATGATGATGATGATGTTGAAAACAGCTGAGTAGATTTTTTCATGTTTCTCTGATGAATAAAAGTTCAGAAGAACAGCATTTATCTGAAGTAGAAATCTTTTATAACATTAAAAATGTCTTCATGATCATAGTTATAAATGGTATAGTGAATGGTATAGTGTATAATGTCACAAAAGCTTTTTATTTCAGATGACTGGTAGTGTACTTGAGACATTCAGTAGCATCCATGTGTGCCACTTTTTGCCGGTCAGATGTGAGAACATGTGAGATTTAATGTTATTCCGAGTGTGGGTTTGATGTGCTGCGTCATTTGCAGGAGTGGGTTCCCATTATCAGACAAGATCAGATCAGTCAGAGGAAGATGAAGGCCCAGCCGCCTCTCTCTGATGCATATCTGCTTGGGATGCCGGCAAAGCGCAGGAAGGTAAACGCAGTGTTTCTTGTAGTTACATGTAACATTGAGATAATGTACAGAAATTGTTTATGTCTTTGTATTCGTTCGTGGTTTCCCTCTGTTGAATCATCACAATAAACAACATTTTTCTTATTGTGTGTCTCCTAGATGGTAAAGAGTGACGGGCCCAAACTGACACTCCCTGAGGCAGTGAGTCAGGCCGCCAGGTCAGTTGGTGTAACACCCATCTCAGCTCCCAACGCTCTACAAGAAGATTTAGAAAAACCAGAACTTCAAGAAGCATACAGTGAACAGGTAGCATGTATAAAGATGTTTTCATATTATGCCTTGATGTAGACATATGTAAACGTACACTACCAGTCAAAAGTTTTTTGATGGTGAGATTTTTAAAGAAGTCTCATCTGTTCACCAAACCTGCATTTATTTGATCCAAATTACAGCAAAAACAGTACAATTTTGATTTTTTTAATATTTAAAATAACTGTTTTCTATTTGAATATTTTTTTAAATGTAATTTATTCCTGTGATTTCAAAGCTCATCATTTAGCATCATTACTCCAGTCACATGATCCTTCAGAAATCATTCTAATATTCTGATTATTATTATTTTTATAATGTTGAAAACAGATGAGTATAATTATTTCAGGTTTAATTACTCATAAACTTTTAATACACAAAAAACATGAGGCATTGCCAGAAACATACAAGCCACCTACAGAAATTTGTATTTAATTATATATTATTATATGTGTGTTTTTATTCAATATTATTTAATACATTTCTGCATATTATTTAAAGGGAAACTTCCAGAACAATAATTTTGAAATAATTTACTCACCCCCTTGTCATCCACGATGTTCATGTCTTTCTTTGTTCAGTTGTAAAGAAATTGTTTTTTGAGGAAAACATTTCAGCATTTTTCGCCATATAATGGACTGATATGGTGCCCTGATTTTAAACTTCCAAAATGCAGTTTAAATGCAGCTTCAAACAATCCCAAATGTGGTTGTAAACGCTTGTCTTGTCTTACTTTGCCTGGACCGTTTTTTTTCCGGTTCATGACAGTTATGGTATATCGAAAAACTCCCATCTCATGTTCTCCCTCAACTTCAAAATCGTCCTATATCACTGTTTTACCTTTTTTAAGGGTTTTTGATCATCTTTGCATGATCACTTTGCAAAGACTGGGTCGGTACTTCTGCAGCGATGTAGGATGATTTTGAAATTATTTTTAAAATCGAGGGAGAAAATACGTTTGGAGTTTTTTGACATACCCTAACTGTCTTGAGCCAGAATACACAGAGTTTGAGAATAAAAAAGTATTTAAATAGTTAATAAAAAGTAAATAAGCGATCGTTTTGCTAGATAAGACCCTTCTTCCTCGGCTGGGATCGTTTGAAGCCGTATGAACATCGTGGATGACAAGGGGGGAGTAAATTATTTGTAAATTGTTGTTCTGAAAATGGAGTTCTCCTTTAACAAGTATTATTTATTAAAATATATATATATTGTTTTTTTTTAATCAGCTGAAAAATGACATCAAGAAACGAGTAAAGGAGGACCCAGACTACAATTCCAGACGGTTTCCTAACACACATCAAGTATTTTCTCCAGACTCATAACTTTTGTACCTGCTAGCTCACATGTGTTTAGCTCAGCCCTGTTCTTTTTGTGGGGCATGTGTTTTATTTGCACAGTTTTGTGTCGTCAGATGACTTCACATCCCACACTTCTGTCAAAACATTTTAATTGACTGATTATCTGCCAGATCAGCAAATGTGGTGTTGTGCGTGTTGGCCATGCGTGGCTGGAGACGCAGAATGCAGTCTGTCCACTTGAACATCTGATAAGTGTATTTTCCTGGTCAACACAGACACATGTGTCTTTAAACCACCTGCCAGCATGCTGTATCAGAACTGTTGTGTTTTATTCTGATGAATAAAAGAATTGTAACTGAATTCAGAGGAAAGACTTGATGAGAACAGAAAGAGAGAACTGATCATGTAGAAAGCTACATTACTGCAAAAATGCTGTTGTGTAAAGCTTTATTGATTATATTATGTTTGCCTTGCCTTTCACCTCTCTCATGATTCTGCTATGGCTTTACGATACATTGCAAAAAATTATAAGAGCTATGTAATTTGAATCCATGAATGTAAAATGCCTGAAATTAAACAATTTTGCACCCGTTTAGTGCATATATGCGTTATTTGGTTTTTATTTTGTATGAGGTTAAATTCTCTTAAATTCTAGAAATTAAGTCCAAATTGCAAATTTGAATGTCTGAATTGAAGGTTCAATTGTGGAAAATTTTAAGGCTCAGAAATCTCACACCCATCCAGGCCATCTCATAAACCCACACCATTTTTTTGAAACTATGGACAACAATATTTTTTATGGTCATCATCACATCGAAAAGTTCAAATCGGCTGGGGCCGTGCAAAAAAAATTAAAGGTTGTCTCTTAAACTTCCAGTTTCGTTTTTAGTCTCTTAATCTCTCTATATCTCTTGTGTGTGTTTACTTTTTCAATAATTTTCTTGTACCTGTCACTTTTTCCATCAACTCATCTCCACCTTGTTGCAAAACAACCACCTCATTGTAATTGGTTTGCACATTGGAAAAAACGTAAATATTAGGACCATGTGTTATTGTTTTAGCTTGCATAAATGTCAAAATTAGTACAATAATAGCTACATCTTGAATATATCTTTATAGAAAAATCTTAAAACTGAACATGTTTTTGCATTATCATAGGTCATGTTTTGTCCTAAGGAAAATTAACCATGTATTATGTATGATATGACCCCTTTAACTTTAGTAACCATTATTTTAGTCTTATTTTTAGTAAAACCACAGTTCATTTTAATAAGGGTTGTGTTGTTGTCTGCCTTAACTCCCTCTAAACCTGTTTTAAAACGATGTGAATCTTTGTCTGCCAAATTCCTTTGCTTTGCAATTGTAATTGTGTCCCTTTGTTAATTTTGCAGTAATTGACTGCCACTGCTAACATTGGCAAGCAGTTTAATGCTTAAAGGAGAAGTTCACTTCCAGAACAATCTCAAATGCGGTTGTAAATGATCCCAGCCGAGGAAGAAGGGTCTTATCTATCGAAACAATCAGTTATTTTCTTCTCAAATGTTTTTATTAAGTTTTGCAGACATATAAAGTGTATTTCCTCAGTTACAAAATAAAACGGGATGTCTGATATGAGAAAAAACGAGAAACAAAACAAATCAACAGCAACAACACCCCTTCCGCAACCCTTCCCAAAGGCCACACACAAATCAAATAAATATCTACATGAATAAAAATAGGGTCTAGTCAAATGGTCTCCTACTAAGTCTCTAAAGAGAAGGTCCAGATGTTACGTTTGCATTCTCAATAGTACCCAGTAAAGGGCTCCATGTTTTATAAAAGGATCTCAATGATCCTTTGGAAGAGTATCTGATTTTCTCAAGGTGGATGCATTGCAATACCTCTTGTATCCACTTCCCATGTGAAGGGGGAGAGGCATATTTCCACTTAATCTTCCTTGCACTCTGTTTTTTTCCGGTTCATGACAGTTAGGGTATGTTGAAAAACTTGCATCTCTTGTTCTCCCTCAACTTCAAAATCATCCTACATTGCTGTTTTGCCTTTTTTTGTTAAGGGTGTTTCATCTTCTTTGCATGTTTACTTTACAAAGATTGGGTCGGTACTTCTGCAGTGACGTAGGATGACTTTGAAATGATTTTTGAAGTTGAGGGAGAAAATACGATTGGAGTTTTTCGACAAACTGTCTTGAGCCAGAATACACAGAGTTCAGGCAGAGCAAGACAAGACGAGGGTTTGAGATTAAAAAGTATTTAAGTTGTATTTTATTTATGAAAACAACCGATCGTTTCGCTAGATCTTACTACTTCTTCCTCGGCTGGGATCATTTACAACCGCATTTGATCGTTTGAAACAGCTATCGAATTGCATTTTGTACGTTTAAACTTGGAGCACCATATCAGTCCATTGTATGGAGAAAAATCCTGAAATGTTTTCCTCAAAAAACTATTTCTTTACGACTGAAGAAAGAAAGGCAGGAATTCGACAGGTTTTGTTCATAAAAACCTAGCAACCCTGAACCTGAATAACCTGAATAACCTGACAAAGTTTTGGGTAAGGCAAGGTTTTTTTTTTATTTTTATTTTGACTTGTTTGTTTTCCAAACTCAAATTCTTAAATTAAACCCATTGTCAGTGAAACAAGTTCTTTCATGCTGCTCTTGCATCCTTTGTGTTCACTTTCAGATGCTGTCTCTTGTCAAACATGCCGCTTTTCTTTTCACAAGATGTTAACTGATGGCCTGGAGTCGATGTTTTATCATTCAAGACTGTGTCCGTTCTCTACTGAGGATCCTTTGGTGAGCAAGTGATGTAAACCTTTTCCAATAAAGACCTGTAAAGCTTATTTGGATTCGACTAAATTATCTTTAAAATACAGTATCCTGAAAAAGAGGTATAGCTCTTGTTTTTTTTTGCTGAATTATTGAGAATTTGTCTTTATGACAGGAGACATTACATGGAAACTGACTATACATATCTATATATGTCCTGAATGAGCAGACACAACAACATACCTCTTTCGCTTTCCATCTGTTTATTCTTTGTGTTTTATCTCAGATGCTGACAGCTGGTCACTCCCATTGTGGACTGTTCCTATAAATGCAGGTGCACATTAAAGTAAATGAACATGTCTGGCTGGTTTAAATGGGGAAAGATCATTTCATTTTCAGTTGGCTGTGGACTTAAATGGGAGTCTTCACTAATCTGTCTTCTACCTCTGATTTACTTCATGAACTATGAGAAGATTTCTGGGAACTGAAGAAAAGGAGAAAATTTAGGTAGGTGCATTTTGACTAAATCGAATAATAGAAGCCATGGAAGCTATTTGCATTCAACTCTGCATACTTTGACTAGCAAATCTCACTGCAGGTATGAATGAACTTGGGAGTGCTAACATTTATTCTGTTTTACCTTTTGTTATAAATAAAATGCTGCCTAACAAATCTGGGTTGCCTGCATTCCTTACGTTTGGGTACATCTGTGAATCTGTGAGAAATTATTGAAAAGGAAGCTCACACAAAACCTAAAAAACCGTTAACTATGTTGAAAAGAGGAACAATCTACCATGTTGTTAAAGTAGACTGGCAGATGTGATGACTTTAATGATGTAAGAACATTCATTTGCCTGTGTTATGAAAGAAGAGGAAGAGATTCAAATAAGCATATTTAACACTGGTCCATGTTCCTGCCCAGTAAAACATCTAAAAAATGTGAAGAATGCTAGTTTAAAATGGTAAGCTTTTAATACATTTTAATTCAGTTAACAAAGTTTTAAATTACTAAAGTTCATTGTTTAAATTTTTGGCTGTTTTTGCTAAATGACTTGGTTTTAGTGGTTTTATTTTTTTTACTAAATCAGCTGGTTTAAGCAATTTGTATGTATGTATCGTGTATGTACGTACTGTATGTATTTACTTATTTATTTTAAATCTGCTGGTTTTATCAGGTTTTTTTTATGTTACCTCTTGTTGTTGTTGTTGTTTTTTTTTTTTTTTTTTTTTTTGTTTTTTTTTTGCTAATTTAGCTGGTTTGGTGTTTTTTTTAAATAGCTGTTTTTGTTAAGTGAGCTGGTTTTAGCTGTTCTTTCGAGTGAATCATCTAGTTTTTTTTTTCACTAAATCAGCTGGTTTTAGGCTGGATTTTTGCTAAATTAACTAGTTTCAGCTGTTTTTTATTTATTTATTTATTTTTATTAAGTAGGCCTAGTGTCTAATAATAGGCACTAGTAACTATCTTATTTTTCTAAAAGACTTTAAACTTTAAAACCCTGGACCACAAAACCAGTCATAAGTAGCACGGGTATATGTGTAGCAATAGCCAAAAATACATTGTATGGGTCAAGATTATTGATTTTTCTTTTATGCCAAAAATCATGTTATGTAAAGATCATGTTCCATTAAGAAATTTTGTATATTTCCTACCATAAATATATTGTTTAGTAATATGCATTGCAACTTCATTTGGACAACTTTAAAGGCGATTTTCTCATTATTTAGATTTTTTTCTGCACCCTCAGATTCCAGATTTTCAAATAGTTGTATCTCTGCCAAATATTGTCCTATCTTAACATAACGTACAAGCTTAAAAATCTCTTAAAATGTACCCATATGAATGGTTTTATGGTCCAGGATCTCTCTCACACACACACACACACACACACACACACACACATATATATATATATATCAGATGTCGCGTTAACCAAAAATTGTACGTCGTTGACAGAATTTTTTATTATCAGTGACGGAAAAATCTGATGGCTGTCCGTCATTTTGACAGATTTGACAGGTTGATCCATTGTAAAATTGTAGCTGTAATTCCCACCCAGTTGGTGGTGGGTGCGCTCCAGTCTGGCAGCAGATCCAGAGCAAAAACAAAACTGTCACGAATGTTTTCCTATGCGTTTGATTACGCACAGACGAGTACACAGAAGCTAAACGATCTATGACGCCACATTAAAGAGCGCCAAAACGGTATTTATTGCTTGAATTTCCTAATGAAATGGACAGAATTTGGAATCTGAGGTTTTGTTCTATATCAAAAGTGACACAAAGCCTAGCTTATTGCTATTTATTTTAAGGAAGACGCACTATGTGCTGTTTATTCATCAACTGAAAACAGCAAAGGCCAGGAGATCGATTGGGATTGAGATCGATATTGGTTCACTAAAATGAGAATCTATTAAAATCGAGAAATCGATTTGTTTTTTGTTTACCCAGCCCTAGCATATTTTGTTGTTTTTTTAACACTGGGCTATCGTCCCGTAGGTTCATGATTAAAAATGAAAATGTGAACAAAAATAAAAGCAATTAAATGTGTTATTCCAATTGAAATATGAAAAATAAAATAACAGGTAATAATAGATTATGACAGAATTTTTACGACCCCTGGGCCGGTTGCACCAGCTAGACGTAAAAAAGCTGGGTGTAAGCCCTACGCTGGGCTTTGCAACATCCAACTTTACTAGAAATATTTACACCTGTTGCACCAGCTAAAACTACGATCAGGCGCAACTACGCCCGACATAGACGATGCACGTCCACGCAAACACATTCTCCCGCAGTGATAGCACAGACGACATCCACGCTGCAATGGCTACAACTACTAATATAATACTGATTTTCTCAAGACATCATAACAAGGTTAATTGCTAATTAACAATAATTAATTCAAAACTAATCATGTCGTGACTTTTCACTTTACGTCTACCTTTGACTAGGCGCAAGATTTAGTCTCAGACGTAGCACTACATGCAACGGGTATAAATTCTATGCACGACTTAAAGCGCCTAGTCGTACAACCAGTGTTGGGGAGTAACTAGTTACATGTAACGGAATTACGTAATTAAATTACAAAATAAATGTAATTGTAATTAGTTACAGTTACTGAGAAAAAATATGTAATTAAATTACAGTTACTTTTGAAAAATGCCAGTGATTACAAAGGGGATTACATCAGATTTTTTTCACACACCCACCCCATTTACAGATTCAATTGACTTCTTTTAAATTGCATTGACTGCTCTAAACTGAGACACCAATGTTTCAGGAGTTTAGGACACAGAAATAGGACACATGCTTGTTCGATAACTGTTTTATTTCCTGTTTGGGTTGATGCATAAACTTTATTTTTTAAGATTTTAAGTTTTTTCCAAGGCATTGTTAGATGCTAGTGTTTTCAGTCATAACTATGCAAACATTTGATTTCAAACCCAGCTATTAAACTATTTCTTGTTATGATGTTATTTATGTTATGATCTTGTTATTACATATAGCGCAACTGCGCTCACGGTGAGCCGAGTTCGATTCCCGTCTCAAGGTCCTTTGCTGATCCCGCTCCTCTCTCTCCTCCCAGCTCTTTCCTGTCATCTCTTTACTGTCCTATCACAATAAAAGGCATAAAAAGCCCCCAAAAATTAGTAAACAAATAAAAAAGTCTGAATTTGTGGTGGCTGTGCTTTAAATTAAATTATTACACAGCTCAGACTCCTTCGGGGCAACTTAAGTCAGTGCTATATGCTTAATAATTTTTCTTGCCGGAAGCTTTGCGTTTGTTTAGCTAATAAAATATTAAAGCTTAATTCAATATTATCTGTACAATTTCTTAATTCTGTCATCCTGTCATCGTGGACTTGCTCTATTGTTTCATACAAACGCAGCTGCTGTCATTTTTTTTTTTTTTTTGGTACATTGTAATGGATTATAAGATAACTAACAAACTAGTACTACTACTAGTACTAGTATTTATTTATGTAGTGAAATGTTGTGTAAGAAAACTGGTATGACTACACTGTATCCCTAAAATGTCTAGTTTGAATTTGTTGTTTGCTAGCAACTGATTTCTTCATGGAAGCTTTGCGTTCAAATATTTAAACTCAGATCAGTGTTTCGTGTCTAATTATTTTGACACAAAACAACTAAATAATCTATCAAGCAGCTGTGCAATAAGTGAGATAATGTACATTCAGCCAGTTGTTATCGCAAAATAAAGATGTGTGTTATCCCTTACTTATTATAATCTTAATTCAAGTGATGAAGGATTTTGAAAGTCTGACAGTAATCAGTGTTGAGTGCTACTGTAAGGTTAACTCTGCCTGGTTTAAATGTTTCAAAATTATTAACAGTTCAAAATATTAGAAACTTAAGAAAGTAATCAAAAAGTAATTAATCTGTAACCTATTACATTTCCAAAGTAACCTTCCCAACACTGCGTACAACCGGGTGTAAGTCCAGCTGGTGCAACCGGCCGTCTGTCAAAATGACGGACAGTGTTGGGAAGGTTACTTTGGAAATATAAGTTACAGATTACAAGTTACTTGATTTAAAATGTAATAAGTAGTGTAACTTTTTAATTACTTTATAAAACTAATGTAACGTTACTTTTAATTACTTTTTGATTACTTTCTTAAGTTTCTAATATTTTGAACTGTTAATAATTTTGAAACATTTAAACCAGGCAGAGTTAACCTTACAGTAGCACTCAACACTGATTACTGTCAGACTTTCAAAATCCTTCATCACTTGAATTAAGATTATAATAAGTAAGGGATAACATACATCTTTATTTTGCGACAGCATTATCCGACGTATTACACAGCTGCTTGATAGATTATTTAGATGTTTCGTGTCAAAATAATTAGACATGAAACACTGATCTGAGTTGAAATATTTGAACGCAAAGCTTCCATGAAGTAATAAGTTGCTAGCAAACGGCAAGTTCAAACTAGACATTTTAGGGATACAGTGCAGTCGTACCAAAGTTCTTACACAAGATTCCACCACGTAAATAATTAAGGAAGTAGTACTAGTTTGTTAGTTATCTTATAATCCATTACAGTGTACAAAAAAATAAATGGCAGCAGCTGCGTTTGTATGAAACAACAGAACGCGTTCACGATACCAGGGTAACAGAATTAAGAAATTGTCCACATAATATTGAATTAAGCTTTAATATTTTAATAGCTAACCAAACAAAGCTTCCGCCAAGAAAAATTATCAAGCATATAGCACTGACTTAAGTTGCCCCAAATGAGTCCAAGTTATTAGCTTCTACCAGTTGTTATTGGGGAATAACCTGGAATGTCATGACACACAGCACATCCACCACAAATTCAGACTTTTTTTTTTTTTTTTTTTACTTTTTTTTTTGGTCTTTTTATGCCTTTTATTGTGATAGGACAGTAGAGAAATGACAGGAAAGAGCTGGGAGGAGAGAGGGGGGTGGGATTGGCAAAGGACCTCGAGACGGGAATCGAACTCGGGTCACCGTGAGCGCAGTTGCGCTATATGTCATAACAAGATCATAACATAAATAACATCATAACAAGAAATAGTTTAATAGCTATGATACTGGGTTTGAAATCAAATGTTTGCATAGTTCTGACAGAAAACACTAGCATCTAACAATGCCTTGGAAAAAACAATCGTAAAAAATTAAGTTTATGCATAAACCCAAATAGGAAATAAAACAGTTATCGAATAAGCATGTGTCCTATTCTGTGTCCTAAACTCCTGAAACACTGGTGTCTCAGTTTAGAGCAGTCAATGCAATTTATGAAATAAGTCAATTAAATCTGTAAGTGGGGGTGGGTGTGTGGAAAAATTCAGATGTAATCCCCTTTGTAATCACTGGCATTTTTCAAAAGTAACTGTAATTTAATTACACATTTTTTCTCAGTAACTGTAACTAATTACAATTACATTTATTTTGTAATTAAATTTCGTAATTCTGTCACATGTAACCAGTTACTCCCCAACACTGATGACGGACAGTGTTAAAGTCTAGCGCAACCTCTGATATATATATATATATATATATATATATATATATATATCACTTTTTCAGGTTTTGTGAAATACTTCTGCAATTTAAAAAATGTTTTGTGTTGCATTGTTTTAGGTACACCAACTCATTTGTTGATGAAAGTGAAACTGGGAGAACCTTATTTGAATGTCTCAAGTGATTATATCAGGATGACAGATGCTAATGGAGATCAACGAATGTTAACGATTCTTTCATGGAATGTAAACGGTTTTAACCGCAAAAGATCTGAGGTGCTTCATCATTTAAGTCTTCTAAAGGCTGACGTGGTCTTTCTTCAAGAAACTCATGTAGGTCCAGATAGAATCTACTCGACTGGGAGCATCAAAGTTCAAGATTTAGAATGCGATTACATGGCGGCATTCAGCATATTTAAAAGAAGCTCACGAGGGGTGGCCGTACTTTTCAAAAAGAACCTCGGATGTGGTGGTTTTAATGTCAATTGCGATGAAAAGGGAAGATTTATAATAATCTCATGTCAAATTTGGGGGCGTGATTTTGTATTTATCAACGTGTATAACTCAAATGACGAAAAAATTAAGATGACAGATTTCACACAGATTTCAGCTCACGTCAACCATTCTGCATATGTGGTGGTTGGTGGAGATTTTAACACTGTTATGGATGCCGACCTTGATAAAACTTCAAATTTACGAAACCGAAGTCACAGAAAGTCTTTTGATGCTCTCCAGTGTTTTTTGGAAAACGTCAGCTTGGTGGATGTCTGGCGGTGTGTTTACCCGGAATTAAAAAGCTTTACGTATTTCGATGTGAAAGGTCAGTCGAGATTGGACTACTTCTTTTTGCAAAGTCACAATTTAACAAGCGTTACTGCCTGTAACATTCACACAAGGCCAATGTACTCAGATAAAGAAGAGTACGTTTCTGATCACGCTCCATTGTCAATTCAAATTCAGACAAATGGACCAAAATGGCAGTTTGATTCTTGTCTCCTTGAAGATAAAGCATGTCTGGAACACTTTTCATGCATAATAAAGAAAATTTCACAAATAAAGACCAGAAGGAATGAACACATGTGGCCAGGAGTGAAAGTCAGACTTGTATGTGAGGCAATAGCTTTTCAAAGACAAACATCTCCTCAACTTCCTCAAGAGATGGACCAAGGAGGTAAAGCTTTTCTTTTCCAGCTCTTGTTTTGTATGGGATTCAGTTGTTTAATTACTCAAATTGTTTTGACGTCATTTCTTTTTAAGGCCATCCAGGTTCAGAATCATCCATTGAGATTCTTCATACACCGAATGCTTCTTCACAGAGTCTTCTGAACTTCTTGAATCATTTACACCGAACTGAAAGATTCGAAGATGTAAAATCCACATTGATTAGTGTTTTAAGTGAACCTGTTTCGAGAAAAGAGATTCTGGACGCTATACTGTCCTTACCTCAGTCTGAGAGTCTAACAGCAGATGGACTAACAGTGCATTTCTACAAGCGTTACGCTTGTAAAATTATTGATCTCTTGCAAGCATTTTTCAACCAAATCCTTGACCTTAAGCCAATTCAACAAACCATTTTTGGATCACTTAGCCAAGGCGAAAATGATCATACCTACAGCTATGATATTCAATATCACTTTAGTTTGATTACAATACTTAATGTGGATTATAAAATTCTAGCTTTGATTCTGGCAGAGAGGTTGAAAAGCATTCTAGAACACATTTTAAATCCAGGTCAAAGCAAACCACACATTTCTGTTCGAGACAGCATTAGTGATAGAATCCCAGTGCTGGTTATTTCATTAAAACTAGATCCAGGTGCACTAAAATGGCAATATTTGTTTAACAGCTTAAAGTCTGTGAACCTACCTGACCGGTTTAGATCCGTATTGAAGCTGGTTTTGATGGCAGATCACAGATCACAAGGTTTGAGGGTGGGATGCCCACTGACTCCTTTATTAGTAAGCATCTGCCTTCTTCCTCTGATTAACTCCATTAACTGTGAGAACACGTTTTTAGGGCCTAAAGTTCATGGAGAAACCATAAAGTCAGTCATTGATAAAGACAGGGCCTTAATTGTTCTGTCTAACTCGAATGAGGCTCTGGATAGTTTTGAAAAGATGCTCAGGGATTTCTTTGAAACATCAGGCTTTACCATTGATGAAATGTGCTCTGAGGTAATTTTTACAGGTTCGTCTGACATCAGTTTAGACAAAGACAAACTTAAGTTGTTTAAGAGAACGAACAATGGACTATGTGGTTTTATGCATGAATGACTGTTGAACCGTCAGAATTACTGTGTTAACCGACGTGATACAATCGATGGAGGGCGCAGTTATCCACCTCATTCTTTAACGCGGAAGTAACCCTGGTGAAAAAAACAGCATATGCTGGTTAGGTATGTTTTTGTGCTGGTTTAAGCTGGTCCTTTGCTGGTTTGTGCTGGTCCTTGACCAGCAACATGACCTGCATAAACCAGCAAAGGACCAGCTTAAACCAGCACAAAAACATACATAACCAGCATCCCAGCATCAAAACATACCTACCAGCATATGCTGTTTTTTTCACCAGGGAAGCCTATGGGAAATAGTGAGAATAACAACTATGTGCAGTAAATTGTAAAACTGTTTGCACTACAAACCAGTGTGTTCATAATTAAGACAATACATTAAAGTAATACGGTAAGACACCAGCAAAACAAGCTGTGTTGTCCAATAACTGCACATGGATGAGACCAGAAGCGAGGCCCATGAAATGTGCAAACGTCCTGCTCTTACAGGAAAAATAAGGTCCAAGAATCAATTCTGATTTTCTCTGAATCTTGATAGATTATAATTTTATTTACATTGTACTTTACACTTTGTGAAGCACATTAAGGTGAAAAAGCATGTTCACCAACTGAATCTCTTTGTTGAACTAATTTAAAATCGAGTCAGTGAATCAAAATCCCCTAGCACTCTTTCTCTCTATTATTTTTCATAAATCAAAGTACTTTTAAGGCTCTACATGCAGTTGAGGTCAAAATACATCCCCCTTTCAGAATCTGCAAAATGTTAATTATTTTATCAAAATAAGAGCGCTCATACAAAATGCATGTTATTTTTTATTTAGTACTGACCTGAATAAAATATATTCACATAAAGAATGTTTACATATAGTCCACAAGAGAAAATAATAGTTGAATTTAAAAAAATGACCCTGTTCACAAATGTACATCCCCTTGATTCTTAATGCTGTGTTCTTACCTGAATTATCTACACTTGTGTGTGTGTTTTTTTTATTTAGTAATAGTTGTAGTGATAGTAGAGTCCCTTGTTTGTCCTGAACATTTAAACTGCCTGCTGTTCTTCATAAAAATCCTTCCAGTCCAACAAAGTCTTTGGTATGATTTTGAGATCCACCTTTTGACACTGAGGACAACTGAGGGTCTCATATACAACTATTACATAAGGTTCAAATGCTCACTGATACTTCAGAAGGAAATACAATGCATTAAGAGCTGGGGGTGAAAACTTTTTGAATTTGAAGATCAGGGTACATTTAACTTATTTTGTCTTCTGGGAAACATGTAACTATCTTCTATTGCCTCTGAAGGGCAGTACTAAATGAAATAATATGATACTTAGGCAAAAGTAAATGAAAAAAAGAAAAATGAAAAATGTCCATCATAAAATGATTTTTTTTTTGTTCAAAAGTTTTCACCCCCTGGCTCTTAATGCATTGTTTTTTCTTCTGGAGCATCAGTGAGCGTTTGAACTAGGGATGTCACAGTACTCAATATAATATCAAACCGTTCGGTACAACATCCACGGTTCAATACGTGCATGTGAATTGTGGTTTTTCGGTTTTGCATTTAAATCATTTCCTTGTTTTATTTCTCTCAAAATTTGCTGTGTGTGTGCCCGTGATTTCACTTGCTGAGATGATGAAACGCTTTCCTGTTTATATTTGAAAAAAGCAACACAAGCAGAGCATCTTCTCTTCTAATGAAATGCAATGATAAGCCTTTCTAAACCTGTTGTCCAACAAAAGAGAACATTAAAACTTATTTTTACTTCACAGCATCAGTCGAGTGTTTGAAATAACTTCCTTTTGTGATCTGATGTGGCTTCTTATCATAGAATGAGGCAGACAATATATTCTATACTGTATGTTGATTATGGCTCACAAATATCATTATGAAAATCATTATGAAAATAGATGTCTTGAAGAACACAGATAAACCATATAAACCTCTGGCGTCCAGTATGAATGAAACATCCTATTTTGCGTAAAAATCGGAAAAATAATACCTCTCTCAAAAGAATATTAAGCAGACATATAATAATCACACTTTATCCAGTGTACAGAGGTTTACAGACGTATTTTGTTGTTAATTAGATGCAAAAAAAAAAAAAAAAACAGCAAGCTATCAGAACCGAACCAAAAACCGTGGTTAAAAACCGAGGTACGTATTGAACCGTGAACTAACTGTATTGTTGCATGCCTAGTTTGAACCTTCCGTAATAGTTGCATATGAGTCCCTCAGTTTCCTCAGTGTGAAAAGATGGATCTCAAAATCATAGTCATTGTTGGAAAAGATTCAAATACACAAAAATGCTGGAAAACTAAGCAATTTGTGGAACCTAAAGAATTCTAATTTTCTCAACTTCAAAAGTATAGGTAGAATAAGTCTTGATAGATTATATTTTTATTTTTAAATAAAATAGTCAATGAATCAAAATCCCTTATACTACTGTAGCGCTCTCTCTATTATTTTCATTACAAATTATTATATTTTATACATTTGTTTTTTATTTTCAGATTCTGCCATGCAGTATGAGATTATTCAAAGGTGGTGCAAACACATTGCTTGTTTGTTTTCCATTTAATAAATTCTATGTATTTTTACACGCTTAAAAATTACCTCAAGAATCAATAACTTATGTTGTACCAGTATAGAGCTTTTTAAACAAATCTCTCAAATGAAAATACAAAAACCATAATCTGCCACTGAAATAAAATACAAATAATTTAATCCCATGTCAAGTCTCAGGCAGGTGGTTTATTGTGATCCATATCCATGTGAATAAGTTGCTTATGTCTGGTAGTTTTTCACCGCAGCCAGCAGAGGGCGGAAATAGAAGATCTCAGATCTCATCTGTGGTTAACCAACCGGCTGGACGATTTCCAGGAGAGCCACACCATTGGCTAACATGTGGAATGTAAACAGATGATGTAGTCGTTCCTGGTCACATCCTGATCAGAGTGATGTGGAAGTGGGTTGGGTGTAGTTTTAAGTTTTAGTTTCGGTGTGCAAACTCATTACTGAGTAACTGAGCTTAATGCAATAACCGTTTTGTTTGATTTAAGAAGCAGGAAGTGTTTTTTTGGTTCCTTATGAAGGTTCTGTAGTTTGACTTATAATCAGAAATGAAGATACATTTTAATGTCTTTCGTTTTTTAAAATTTATTTCAAGTTTCTTTAGCAACTCTTTATCATTGTAAGAGTTGTTCAATTGCGATCAAAGTTCAAGCCCAGTACTTGCATAATAAGCGATAATAAATATTTGTAAACGCCAGCAAGATGAAAATCATAATGGCTGTTCAACAAATAAACATTTAACAGAACATCTGTTATCATATCCTTTAAAAAAGAAGAAATGGAGTGCTATCAAGATCATAAATTACAAAAAAAAGATTAATTAAAAAAAGTCTATTCAGGAACAAAAATTCAGTATAGATGAAAGTCTTGAATATGTCTGTGCTTTAAATAAAAGCTCCAGGATTTTGCCGGTGATCTTTCTGGTTTCTGTATCTATACGCTAGCCAGACGCCCAGAATCTGAAACGGGAAAAATTAATTTATTACCATCTGAACTTTACAGAAAACTAAAAAACAAGCACCAAAGCTAAAATACACTGAATGAACTTTCAATAATAATTTTACATGTTTTCAAAAAACAAATGTCTGCTTACCTCTGTAAAACTGAAAAACAGACTGACTCCTCCAACAAACTGAAGCGCGTCGTCAGCGTAGGCCTGAATTATTTCTGAACATGGACTACATTTTTGTTCCTTGAAACATGCCTGTTGTCAGAGAGAAGACAGAAAAAGCAGAAAATAATCTTTATAGCCACAATAAAACTGCATGTTAGATCACTGCATATAAACAAAATGATCTCATACTTAGGTGATAATGTCAATTTGTTCAAGCAGTTGAAGTGTCAGTTATAATGGTAGAAGTATGTTTCATCTCGTCTACATTTAGCAAATTATGAACTGTAAATAAAAATGGATGCCTTATAATATATTAACCTAGCATCTTAATGTACAAAAAATAAATATTTACCAAAGCTCACCAACTATTTGTTCAAAAAGTTTAAAAGGGCTGTTTTTTACATTAAGTTCAAGAAACTTCAATTTGAAATGCAGCAGAAGATGCTTTATAATTCAGCAGAAAAGTAGTTCTTACAGCTTCACATTTACTGTCATTGTAGTTCACTTGAAGGAAGTCGCAGCAATTCAGCGATTTTTCCAAATCCGTCTGCATTGATTCAGACTTATTCCATCCTATCTCCAAGAGAAGGTTCTGAAAAAGAACAGAATGTTTGGATTTAAAACCTAGGAATGAGGAAACACGGTATCACGTGTCAAAGTATTGCAAACTATAATTACCTGCTGTTCTTTATTAATCGCCAAGCAGGCACATGATACTGAAAACTGCACAATGAACACCATGAAGAGAATGAGCATGTACTAAACACCAGTTAAGGTTGTTTCACCATCATTTAGGACAAATTCAAAAGCTTTTGATAACTTCTTTCAAACGAAATGTGAGTAAATGTGAGTTTTAAGGCCTGAACTAGAATACAAACTAAGACAGAAACAGAACACTTTACTGATAAGTGGAGAATTTCTTAAATGAGGATACAAAGAACAAGAGGACTTGATGATGCTTCATAGCTCCACACAATCCCATAATGGCCACGACGAAGAGAAACAGTCCAACTGCGATGACAGCAGCCATCACCCTGAAACTAGAGACCAGTCCGAACCATTTTCCCCATGCTGTAACACCAATCATGAGGAGACTGACCATCTAAAAACAAGAAAATAGGTCAGAAATGGATGGTTTCATTTTTCATTAATTAATTTTACAACTTACAAGCAATTTGATACATTCGTATATTGTTTCCATTGTTATAGTAATGAATAATATGAATATACACCACCAATTTTTAACCAAGCCTGCATTAATTTAATCCAAAATACAGTAATATTGTGAAATATTTTTACTATTTAAAATAACTGCTTTCTATTTGAGTATATTTGAAAATGTAATTTATTCCTGTGATCAAAGCTAAAATGTCAGGCAGAAGAGACTTTAAAAACATCTTACTGTTCAAAAACTTTTGACTGGTAGTGTATGTAATTTTTTTTTTTTTAAACCAAATGTATTGTTCATGTCAAGACCAAATTTATGTAAACTGTTAAACACTTACCACGTAAATAAGGTTCAAGATGCAAAGAGAGGTTCTGGAGCAAACAAACCCACCACAAGCCATGATGAAATATGTAGTGTACACTTAAACCATAGTCCGCAAATATCCTCTGTGTGAGACTTTCTGCTCTGTGGCTGGAAGTTGTCTAGGATTTGCTCAGGTAGACAAATTTAACGCCATTGGTCCGTTTTTTATCTTTATGCAAATACGCAAAGTTCCCATTTGTAGGCTACTGTTACACCCAAGGTGAAGCAATCATGATAGGATGTCTGAATCATTCGGGCGAATCGGTTCTTTCGAGCGGTTCGTTTGAAAGAACCTGTTCGAAAGTAGATAAAAAATACAGTTCTGGATTCAGTGAGTCAGTTGTTCATTCAAGAACCGGTTAAACCGACTCATCATTTCGATTAGTGGATAAGCTGTTCAGTCAGATATGTGAAAGAATCATTTTGTGACAAGTATGCGATTCATTGATTCATTGAATATACACTACTAGTCAAAAGTTTTTGAACAGTACGATTTTTAGTGTTTTTAAAAAAGTCTCTTCTGCTCACCAAGACTGCATTTATTTGATCCAACGTATAGCAAAAACTTTTTAAAATAACTGCTTTTTTATTTGAATATATTTTAAAATGTAATTTATTCCTGTGATTTTTATGAAAAGCTTTTTATTTTATAAATGCTGATCTTTGAATCTTTATATTCATCAAAGAATCCTGAAAAAATGTAGTGTTTTAAATATTGATAATAATAATAAAGTTTCTTGAACAGCAAATCAGCATATTAGAATGATTTCTGAAGAATCATGTGATACTGAAAGTAACACTGGAGTAATGACGCTGGAAATTCAGGTTTGATCACAGGAATAAATTACATTTTAAAATGTATTCAAATAGAAAGCTGTTGTTTTAAATAGTAAAAATATTTTGCTGTATTTTGGATCAAATAGGATTGAGCAGAAGAGAATTCTTAAAAATCTTACTATTCAGAAACTTTTGACTGGTAGTGTATAATACTCGTAGTTTTAAATATACGATATTATATGTATGTTTTTGTCAGATATGGTATTATATTTTTCTCAAATGAACAGTCCATTATTTTCAAGGGTCACCTATAAGCGATGGGATTCTTTTG